>NC_092096.1:5391653-5474153 GCF_045679555.1 Salvelinus alpinus | reverse complement strand
CATACCGGACTGCTCTTTCTCCACATCTCCTGTTTCCTACCGCAAGCTCTGAACCTTTTCACCTGGATCATCGCAGCTAGCTAGCTGCTATCCGAGTGGCTACCGCCTGGCTAACGTCTCTGTCCAGAAGCAAGCACCAATTAGCCTGGAGCTAGCTAGCTGCTATCCGAATGGCTACCGCCTGGCTAACGTCTCTGTCCAGAAGCAAGTACCAATTAGCCTGGAGCTAGCTAGCTGCTATCCGAATGGCTACCGCCTGGCTAACGTCTCTGTCCAGAAGCAAGCACCAATTAGCCTGGAGCTAGCTATCTGCTATCCGAGTGGCTACCGCCTGGCTAACGTCTCTGTCCCGAAGCAAGCACCAATTAGCCTGGAGCTAGCTAGCTGCTATCCGAGTGGCTACCGCTTGGCTAACGCCTCTGTCCCGAAGCAAGCACCAATTAGCCTGGAGCTAGCTAGCTGCTATCCGAATGGCTACCGCCTGGCTAACGTCTCTGTCCCGAAGCAAGCACCAGTGAGCCTGGAACTAGCTAGCTGCTATCCGAGTGGCTACCCCCTGGCTAACGTCTCTGTCCCGAAGCAAGCACCAGTGAGCCTGGAACTAGCCTCGTGCTGGTCCCATCTCCCGGCTAGCCGAAGAGGTCCATCAGCCACTCCTTGGGATACAGTACATATTTTGTCAATTGGCCTGGACCCCTTTTAGTGACGACACGGAGCCCCGCCGATTCCATCACGACTGGACTACCGACGTAATCCGCCCGAGGGGTTTCAACAGGCTCCTCAACAACATCCCCTGAAGGCCCATCCGCTAGCCTGCTAGCCGCGACCCGCTAGCTGTCGAGAGCATATTGGAATGTTAGCTGAAGAGGACCATCAGCCAATTTCTTGGCCTACAACACCTATTTTGCCAATTGGCCTGGACCCTTTTACTACACAGAGCCCTGCTGATCCAACACGACTGGTCTGCTGACGTAACAGCACGAGGGGGCTACAACAGACTTCTTCCATCACGACTGGTCTGCTGACTTAACCGCACGAGGGGGCTACAACAGACTTCTTCCATCACGACTGGTCTGCTGACGTAACAGCACGAGGGGGCTACAACAGACTTCTTCCATCACGACTGGTCTGCTGACGTAACAGCACGAGGGGGCTACAACAGACTTCTTCCATCACGACTGGTCTGCTGACGTAACAGCACGAGGGGGCTACAACAGACTTCTTCCATCACGACTGGTCTGCTGACGTAACAGCACGAGGGGGCTACAACAGACTTCTTCCATCACGACTGGTCTGCTGATGTAACAGCACGAGGGGGCTACAACAGACTTCTTCCATCACGACTGGTCTGCTGACGTAACAGCACGAGGGGGCTACAACAGACTTCTTCCATCACGACTGGTCTGCTGACGTAACAGCACGAGGGGGCTACAACAGACTTCTTCCATCACGACTGGTCTGCTGATGTAACAGCACGAGGGGGGCTACAACAGACTTCTTCCATCACGACTGGTCTGCTGACGTAACAGCACGAGGGGGCTACAACAGACTTCTTCCGTCAAGACATCCCGCTAAGGCCCTTCTGCTAGCCTGCTAGCCAACGGCCTGCTAGATGTCTGAATCGCCGCGTCTCCAGCTCGCCTAGCTTACCACTGGTCCCTATGATCACTCGGCTACGCATGCCTCTCCCTAATGTCAATATTTCTTATCCATTGCTGTTTTGGTTAGTGATTATTGTCTTATTTCACTGTAGAGCCTCCAGCCCTGCTCAATATGCCTTAGCTAGCCCTTTTGTTCCACCTCCCACACATGCGGTGACCTCACCTGGTCTAAATGATGTTTCTAGAGACAAAACCTCTCTCATCGCCACTCAATGCCTAGGTTTACCTCCACTGTATTCACATCCTACCATACCCTTGGCTGTACATTATGCCTTGAATCTATTCGTCCGTGCCCAGAAACCTGCTCCTTTTACTCTCTGTTCCGAACGTACTAGACAACCAGTTCTTATAGCCTTTAGCCGTACCCTTATCCTCCTACTCCACTGTTCCTCTGGTGATGTAGAGGTGAATCCAGGCCCTGCAGTGCCTAGCTCCACTCCTATTCCCCAGGCTCTCTCATTTGTTGACTTCTATAACCGTAAAAGCCTTGGTTTCATGCATGTTAACATTAGAAGCCTCCTCCCTAAGTTTGTTTTACTCACTGCTTTAGCACACTCTGCCAACCCTGATGTCCTTGCCGTGTCTGAATCCTGGCTTTCTGAAATTTCTATACCTATCTATAACATTTTCCGACAAGATAGAACTGCCAAAGGGGGCGGAGTTGCAATCTACTGCAGAGATCGTATGCAGAGTTCTGTCTTACTATCCAGGTCTGTGCCCAAACAATTCGAGCTTCTACTTCTAAAAGTCCAGCTTTCCAGAAACAAATCTCTCACCGTTGCCGCTTGTTATAGACCACCTTCTGCCCCCAGCTGTGCCCTGGACACCATATGTGAATTGATTGCCGCCATCTATCTTCAGAGCTCGTGCTGTTAGGTGACCTAAACTGGGACATGCTTAACACCCCGGCTGTCCAAACAATCTAAGCTAGATGCCCTCAATCTCACACAAATTGTCAATGAACCTACCAGGTACAACCCCAAATTTGTAAACACGGGCATCCTCATAGATATCATCCTGACCAACCTGCCCTCTAAATACACCTCTGCTGTCTTCAACCAGGATCTCAGCGTTCACTGCCTCATTGCCTGCATCCGTAATGGGTCTGCGGTCAAACGACCACCCCTCATCACTGTCAAACGCTCCCTAAAACACTTCAGTGAGCAGGCCTTTCTAATCGACCTTGCCCGGGTATCCTGGAAGGATATTGACCTCATTCCGTCAGTAGAGGATGCCTGGTTATTCTTTAAAAGTGATTTCCTCACCATCTTAAATGAGCATGCCCCATTCAAAAAATGTAGAACTAAGAATAGATGTGTCCCTTGGTTCACTCCAGACCTGACTGTCTTTGACCAGCACAAAAACATCCTGTGGCTTACTGCATTAGCATAGAATAGCCCCTGTGATTTGCAGCTTTTCAGGGAAGTTAGGAACAAATATACACAAAGCAAAGGCTGGCTTTTTCAAACAGAAATGTGCATCCTGTAGCACAAGCTCCAAAAAGTTGTGGGACACTAAAGTCCATGGAGAATAAGAGCACCTCCTCCCAGCTGCCCACTGCACTGGGGCTAGGAAACACTGTCACCACCGATAAATCCACGATAATTGAGAATTTCAATAAGCATTTTTCTTCGGCTGGCCATGCTTTCCACCTGGCTACCCCTACCCCGGTCAACAGCCCTGCACCCCCACAGCAACTTGCCCAAACCTCCCCCATTTCTCCTTAACCCAAATCCAGATAGCCGATGTTCTGAAAGAGTTGCACAATCTGGACCCATACAAATCAGCTGGGCTAGACAATCTGGACCCTCTCTTTCTAAAATTATCCACCGCAATTGTTGCAACCCCTATTACTAGCCTGTTCAACCTCTTTCTTGTATCGTCTGAGATCCCCAAGGACTGGAAAGCTGCCGCGGTCATCCCCCTCTTCAAAGGGGGATACTTCTGGCCCTTCTTTGGACACTGTGTTAACTAACCTCCAGACGAGCTTCAATGCCATACAACTCTCCTTCCGTGGCCTCCAACTGCTCTTAAATGCAAGTAAAACTAAATGCATGCTATTCAATCGATCACTGCCTGCACCTTCCCGCCCGTCCAGCATTACTACTCTGGACTGTTCTGACTTAGAATATGTGGACATTTACAAATACCTAGGTCTCTGGGTTAGACTGTAAACTCTCCTTCCAGACTCACATTAAGCATCTGCTATCCTGAACTCAGGGTGGTTCCCCTGCTAGGTCCTAAACTCAGGGTGGGTCCCCTGCTAGGTCCTAAACTCAGGGTGGGTCCCCTGCTAGGTCCTAAACTCAGGGTGGGTCTCCAGCTAGGTCCTGAACTCAGGGTGGGTCTCCAGCTAGGTCCTGAACTCAGGGTGGGTCTCCTGCTAGGTCCTGAACTCAGGGTGGGTCTCCTGCTAGGTCCTGAACTCAGGGTGGGTCTCCTGCTAGGTCCTGAACTCAGGGTGGGTCTCCTGCTAGGTCCTGAACTCAGGGTGGGTCTCCAGCTAGGTCCTGAACTCAGGGTGGGTCTCCTGCTAGGTCCTGAACTCAGGGTGGGTCCCCTGCTAGATCCTGAACTCAGGATGGGTCTTTCTGCTAGGTTCTGAACTCAGGGTGGGTCTCCTGCTAGGTCCTGAACTCAGGGTGGGTCTTTCTGCTAGGTCCTGAACTCAGGGTGGGTCTCCTGCTAGGTCCTGAACTCAGGGTGGGTCTTTCTGCTAGGTCCTGAACTCAGGGTGGGTCCCCTGCTAGGTCCTGAACTCAGGGTGGGTCCCCTGCTAGGTGCTGTCATGACGTTGCCTGCGTGGGTATAGCAAACCCCATCCCCCTCTCCCTGCCTCCACTCCTTCAACCCATGCTGTGATCACAGAGAGATGTCGTAAATTCCTGAGAATCTCCCCACCACAAACAGTATTAAGACAGGGGGTAAACTTTCAGGACAAAGGAATTCTCTTCCACCTCACAGAACTTGAGGTACGAACATATTTCATATTCCTGCACAAGTAGGAATGATCGGTGTAAGTCCAGCTATGAACCGGTCCATTTGTCCCCATGTGGGAAACTCAGGAGAGACGGGTTGACCACATTACCATACCGCTGTTTATATAATAACCTCAGATATGAGGTTAACATCTGTTTGTTGTATAAAATGAATGAGTGAGTATGATACTGTTTGTATAATTGTGTAATATGATTTTGAACTGTTTAATGAAGGAAAATACAATTGTATTTGTATTTGAACTATTTGAACTATTTGGTTGTATTTGAACTAAATCCAAGGACCGCCCCTGAGCCAGTTGGGTCAGAGACCATGGGACCACCCCTCTCTGCTATCTGAATAAAAGCCAACTTTTAGGAAATTACCATAAGACCATGTTATCCTCCAAGGAGGAGAACGAAGGTTGAGTAGAATTACTTTCTATACCACGTGGTTAAAACTCTTATACGAATCATAACAAGTCTTTGATATTGACTTCTAGTCTGCAGCTAGGAATTCGGTATCATTGAAAGCGAAGAAAGACAACCACCGAAACATCCATTCTATTACGAATGACACTCTGAACAATCCACAACCAAAACTAACTTCTCTCCAACGACCAAGGACACACACACTGGACGTAACTATATATATATTGATTGCAATTGTTCCCGAATGAGTGAGCGTTCATGTGTAAGGATTAGCATGTCAATTGTTATAGTTATGGACTCTGTAGTGAATTCTTAGTCGAACGCAACTTTCCCTTTGTCTAACAGCCGCCATGCCGGTTTAGCCCACTAGGGCATATTCCTTCCACCATTTCATGTAACTATTTTAAGTTTGTTTGTTTATGCATTTCTGTGAATTAATTAGTTAGTAATAAATAAATGATTTAAGACAATTGATGTATGGATGACTCATAGTGAAGACTGGGTTCGTGCAGATCAGCGATTTACGACGTTTGGAATGAGACTGACGTAAGGTAGAGTAAATCAATCTTTAATTAGAGGACTATTGATCAGATATGGAAATATCTGAAAGGTTATATTGGGAAATTATAACCTTGTAATCTAATAACTTTCCCTGGTGCCCTCGAATTCATAGTTAATTAGTTACGTTATTACTCAAGTGATCGCGTAATCCCTAATTATAGGAATCTATGATAAAAACTATAAGTCTTCAATTTAACGGTACCAAAGACACGACAGTGCTGAACTCAGGGTGGGTCCCCTGCTAGGTCCTGAACTCAGGGTGGGTCTCCTGCTAGGTCCTGAACTCAGGGTGGGTCCTCTACCCTCCAGCTGTTTGTTGGTGTGTTGCAGAGGACAACCAGATAAGATAATGACTTGTTCCAGACACTTCCTCATGTTGTTCCTCTCAGCTAACACTTTGTGTGTGTTCTCTCCCCAGTTATCCAGTTTGGTTTTGTGTCTCTGTTTGTCGCGTCGTTCCCTCTGGCTCCTCTCTTCGCTCTCCTCAACAACGTGATCGAGATCCGCCTCGATGCCAAGAAGTTTGTCACCGAGCTGCGACGACCGGACGCTGTCCAAGCCAAAGACATCGGTAACACGCCCTCTTCGCAAAGACGCACACATGTCCACACACAGATCCACACACAGATCCACACACATGTCCACACACAGATCCACACACAGATCCACACACAGATCCACACACAGATCCACACACAGATCCACACCCCTCCACTCTTCTCTCACAACTGTGTTCTCTCTCTCTGTAGGAATCTGGTACAACATCCTGAGTGGAATGGGAAAGTTCTCTGTCATTATAAATGTAAGTGATAACATTGGAGCGCACACACACATTCTGAGAACACACTCTGATGCAATAAAGGAAAGATTCACCCATTTTTTTATGTTATATTGTTTTTGTGCATCTCTTAGTGATGTTCTATCGTTTCCCGGGGTCGTTTAATGTTTTCATGTGTATCTGAGCCGTTCAAGCAGGCAGAAATCCGTCTGGTATGAAGTAGCACTGTGATAGTCACTACACTGGAAGTTAATATGAAGTAGCCCTGTGATAGTCACTACACTGGAAGTTAATATGAAGTAGCACTGTGATAGTCACTACACTGGAAGTTAATATGAAGTAGCCCTGTGATAGTCACTACACTGGAAGTTAATATGAAGTAGCACTGTGATAGTCACTACACTGGAAGTTAATATGAAGTAGCACTGTGATAGTCACTACACTGGAAGTTAATATGAAGTAGCCCTGTGATAGTCACTACACTGGAAGTTAATATGAAGTAGCACTGTGATAGTCACTACACTGGAAGTTAATATGAAGTAGCACTGTGATAGTCACTACACTGGAAGTTAATATGAAGTAGCCCTGTGATAGTCACTACACTGGAAGTTAATATGAAGTAGCCCTGTGATAGTCACTACACTGGAAGTTAATATGAAGTAGCCCTGTGATAGTCACTACACTGGAAGTTAATATGAAGTAGCACTGTGATAGTCACTACACTGGAAGTTAATATGAAGTAGCCCTGTGATAGTCACTACACTGGAAGTTAATATGAAGTAGCACTGTGATAGTCACTACACTGGAAGTTAATATGAAGTAGCACTGTGATAGTCAGTCACTACACTGGAAGTTAATATGAAGTAGCACTGTGATAGTCAGTCACTACACTGGAAGTTAATATGAAGTAGCACTGTGATAGTCACTACACTGGAAGTTAATATGAAGTAGCACTGTGATAGTCAGTCACTACACTGGAAGTTAATATGAAGTAGCCCTGTGATAGTCACTACACTGGAAGTTAATATGAAGTAGCACTGTGATAGTCAGTCACTACACTGGAAGTTAATATGAAGTAGCACTGTGATAGTCAGTCACTACACTGGAAGTTAATATGAAGTAGCATTGTGATAGTCACTACACTGATGTGCTATACTCCTCAATGCCATTAGAGGAATCCCGGAACCTATTCCCGTCTGTGCTAGAAAAACTGTAGCTTAGCATCTGCATCATCTGACCTCTTCTTTATTGGCCGAGTCAGTGGTACTTCCTGCTTTAGTTTTTGTTTGTAAGCAGGAATCAGGAGGATGGAATTATGGTCAGATTTGCCAAATGTGTGGTCTACAGCTTATCATGAGATACTCTACTTCATGCAACCAAAATCTAGAGACTTCTTTAGATTTCGTGCACCAGCTGTTGTTTAAAAATGTACACAGACCGCCCCCCCTCGTCTTACCGGAGTGTTCTATCTAGCGTATTGAGCCAGTTGATTATTATCCATGTCGACATTCAGCCACGATTCGGTGAAACATAAGATATTATCGTTTTTGATGTCCCGTTGGTAGGATATTCGTGATCGTACCTCATCTAATTTATTGTCCAATGATTGTATGTTGGCAAGTAATATTGTTGGTAAAGGCAGATTTCCCACTCGCTGTCAGCGGATCCTTACGAGGCACCCTGCCCTGTGTCCTCTATACCTGCGTCTCTTTCTCTGACGGGGATGTCGGCCTTGTCGGGTGTCTGAAGTACATCCTGTGCGTCCTGCTCTTTGTATAACAAATCTTAGTCTAATCCGAGGTGAGTGATCGCTGTCCTGATATCCAGAAGCTCCTTTTTGCCGTAAGATACGGTGGCAGAAACATTATGTACCAAATAATGTGAAAAAACCCATAATAGCGCAGTTGGTTGGACGCCCGTAAAACTGCTGCCATTCCTTCCCGCGCCGTCTTCCCGCGTCATCTTCCCGCGCCGTCTTCCCGCGCCGTCTTCCCGCGCCATCTTCCCGCGTCATCTTCCCGCCCCGTCTTCCCGCGCCATCTTCCCACGCTGTCTTCCCGCGCCGTCTTCCCGCGCCGTCTTCCCGCGCCGTCTTCCCGCCCCGTCTTCCCGCGCCGTCTTCCCGCGCCGTCTTCCCGCGTCTTCTTCCCGCGCCATCTTCCCGCGCCATCTTCCCGCGCCATCGTCCCGCGCCATCGTCCCGCGCCATCTTCCCGCGCCATCTTCTCACCCGGGAGCCCATTAGCCTCGATCTCAGTGTACAGTCATGGCCAAAAGATTTTAGAATGACACAAATATTAATTTTCACAAAGTTTGCTGCTTCAGTGTCTTTAGATATTTTTGTCAGATGTTACTGTGGAATACTGAAGTATATTTACAAGCGTTTCATAAGTGTCAAAGGCTTTTATTGACAATTACATGAAGTTGATGCAAAGAGTCAATATTTGCAGTGTTGATCCTTCTTTTTCAAGAGCTCTGCAATCCGCCCTGGCATGCTGTCAATTAACTTCTGGGCAACATCCTAACTTTTTACTACCTTGTTTCAAAATAACCTAGCCAAATCAGACCATATGTTGATAATGTTGAGGGAATGATTTGTAGAAACACTTCCTCTGATGCCTTTGAAACCAGTTGGGGCCTGAGGGCACACAGTGTGTTGTGAAATCTGTGAATGTATTGTAACGTTTTAAAATGGTATAAACTGCCTTAATTTTGCTGGACCCCAGGAAGAGTAGCTGCTGCTTTGGCAGCTAATGGCGATCCATAATAAATACAAATACCAGCATTTCTATCATGTTCTATTGGTTTCCAAATCAACTTTCTTTCATTGTCCAGCAGCCAAAGGCAATATGCTGGTCATATCATCAACCCATGATAGTTGTTGCATCTTTAGATCTCCCCTAACAACCCATGATAGTTGTTGTATCTTTAGATCTCCCCTAACAACCCATGATAGTTGTTGTATCTTTAGATCTCCCCTAACAACCCATGATAGTTGTTGCATCTTTAGATCTCCCCCCTAACAACCCATGATAGTTGTTGTATCTTTAGATCTCCCCTAACAACCCATGATAGTTGTTGTATCTTTAGATCTCCCCTAACAACCCATGATAGTTGTTGTATCTGTAGATCTCCCCTAACAACCCATGATAGTTGTTGTATCTTTAGATCTCCCCTAACAACCCATGATAGTTGTTGTATCTTTAGATCTCCCCTAACAACCCATGATAGTTGTTTCATCTTTAGATCTCCCCTAACAACCCATGATAGTTGTTTCATCTTTAGATCTCCCCTAACAACCCATGATAGTTGTTTCATCTTTAGATCTCCCCTAACAACCCATGATAGTTGTTGTATCTTTAGATCTCCCCTAACAACCCATGATAGTTGTTGTATCTTTAGATCTCCCCTAACAACCCATGATAGTTGTTGTATCTTTAGATCTCCCCTAACAACCCATGATAGTTGTTTCATCTTTAGATCAACCAAAAACTTATTTGGCAGTGGGGGAACATAAAATGAGGAACTGAGTCACTGTTGTGCAAAGCCACATAAAGCCAGTAGCTGCCTGGTGCTTTACAGTGGGGACATTTTTACCAGTCAATACAACTAATCATGGTATATTATTGGGAGAGTCACATTGACCAGGGCCCGGTTTCCCCAAAGCATCTTAAGGCTAAGTTCATCGGTAGAACCATAGGAGCATCGTTTCATGACCCTGCATTAATTCCTGACCCTCTGAATTAATTTGTTGTGGAACAAAGGAGAACGAACCCTTCATGGATTTGAGAGTATTACAGAATTTAGCTGGGTTTCCTTTACAATCCGCAGGAGCAGTTACATAATAATCAGATTTAGCCTTTCTGATTTGTCTTACATAATGATTCCTCAGTTGCTTTAAAGCTTGCCAGTCCAGGTCTAAGCTTGTGTTCCTGGCCTTGACCCAAGCACCTTCTCTTGTATGATTAACTTCTCAGAATTCCGGAGTGTACCAGGCATCTACTGTTAACCCTTCATTTCTTGAAGGGAGCATAATTATCCACAAAAGTATTGAAGACATCTGCAAAAAGGCTTAAAGCTAAACCAGGTTAATGGATAGCAGAGATACAATCCAGATCACTAACAGAAAGATCATGTTAAAAAGCCTGTTGACTGAAGATTTAAAAATTCCTCTTTGTGATGACACGAGGCTTCGATTTTGGTATCATCACATCTCTAACACAAACAACTGGGCAATGGTCACTAATATCTAATACATATTCCTCTGGTTTATTCGTTAAAATAAGATCAATCAGAGTTGACCTTGAAGGATCTGTAGGGTCGTGTAGGCTTAGTCACCTGCTGGGTTAGGTTTAGATTATTACACGTCTTTTAGATTGTCTGAATCCTGCATTTCCCAATCATAATTTATGTCACCCTTCTGATGTAATAAAAGAAGACGACAAACTTGTTAACTCCTTGAGTTCCCAAAGCTTAGGGAGGACGGTAGAACCCTATAACAATTATGGATACATTTTCCCCCAAACAAATGTAGCATTTTAACTAATAGCACCGGGTGAGCAGACCACAGTGGGCTTCTCGTTTGAGCTAACATTAGCAGATCTAAGAGTTGAGTTCAAACGAATGGGTAAACGATTACAACTGACAACAACCCTGGCAGTATAGACAACAGTTTGACAATAATGCTTAGAAAGTATGAGAGGTATTACCTGAGCAGTTTATAATTTATTTTATGTAACCTTTATTTAACTAGGCAAGTCAGTTAAAGAACAAATTCTTATTTTACAACGACGGCCTACCCGGCCAAACCCGCCGCTAACCCGGACGATGCTGGACCAATTGTGCGCCTCCCTATGGGACTCCCGATCACGTCTGGTTGTGATACAGCCCAGGATCGAACCAGGGTCTGTAGTGACGCTTTTAGCACTGAGATGCAGTGCCTTAGACCGCTGCGCCACTCAGGAGCGGTGCTTGGACTGTCTCTTAGTCAATATCTTAACGCAGCCTTGAAATGTGACGAGAGGCTCCTAGATGGTTCGGGTGGAGTCCATCTCTGTAGAAATTATTTTGCTTCCAATAAGCGTCGCAATTCTCAAAAGTTATGCCAACAGAGTGGCAGTAGTCTTTAAGCCAGATGTGATGTGCTAAGAGGCTGGTGAACATTTTGTAGCCATGTGAACATTCTGCAGCCTGGTGAACATTCTGCAGACATGTGAACATTCTGCAGCCTGGTGAACATTCTGCAGCCATGTGAACATTCTGCAGCCTGGTGAACATTCTGCAGACATGTGAACATTCTGCAGCCTGGTGAACATTCTGCAGCCTGGTGAACATTCTGCAGCCATGTGAACATTCTGCAGCCTGGTGAACATTCTGCAGACGTGAACATTCTGCAGCCTGGTGAACATTCTGCAGCCTGGTGAACATTCTGCAGCCTGGTGAACATTCTGCAGCCTGGTGAACATTCTGCAGCCTGGTGAACATTCTGCAGCCTGGTGAACATTCTGCAGCCTGGTGAACATTCTGCAGCCTGGTGAACATTCTGCAGCCTCACAGAAGGTTCACTAGGCTCTTAGAACTTAATATCTCTCTTAAAGCCCAGTGACGGCACGGGGCCAGAGATAACCAGCTGCTTTTCAGAGCCTTTTAAGGTGTTGCTCATCCTAGATCCTAACTCCTGATCCAGCCAGACATCATCCTCAAATCATCCTGTAAATGGATCAACCAGAAAATCCCCCAAATATTTAGTGCTACATGAGATAATGTCCTTTGTAATGTCTCTCTGTTTGACGTGATGAGATAATGTCTTCTGTAATGTCTCTCTGTTTGACGTGATGAGGTAATGTCCTCTGTAATATCTCTCTGTTTGACGTGATGAGATAATGTCCTCTGTAATATCTCTCTGTTTGACGTGATGAGATAATGTCTTCTGTAATGTCTCTGTTTGACGTGATGAGGTAATGTCCTCTGTAATATCTCTCTGTTTGACGTGATGAGATAATGTCCTCTGTAATATCTCTCTGTTTGACGTGATGAGATAATGTCTTCTGTAATGTCTCTGTTTGACGTGATGAGGTAATGTCCTCTGTAATGTCTCTGTTTGACATGATGAGATAATGTCCTCTGTAATGTCTCTCTGTTTGATGAGATAATGTCCTCTGTAATGTCTCTCTGTTTGACGTGATGAGATAATGTCCTCTGTAATATCTCTCTGTTTGACGTGATGAGATAATGTCTTCTGTAATGTCTCTGTTTGACGTGATGAGGTAATGTCCTCTGTAATGTCTCTGTTTGATGAGATGAGATAATGTCCTCTGTAATGTCTCTCTGTTTGACGTGATGAGATAATGTCCTCTGTAATGTCTCTGTTTGACATGATGAGATAATGTCCTCTGTAATGTCTCTGTTTGACATGATGAGATAATGTCCTCTGTAATGTCTCTCTGTTTGACGTGATGAGATAATGTCCTCTGTAATGTCTCTCTGTTTGACGTGATGAGATAATGTCCTCTGTAATGTCTCTCTGTTTGACGTGATGAGATAATGTCTTCTGTAATGTCTCTGTTTGACGTGATGAGGTAATGTCCTCTGTAATATCTCTCTGTTTGACGTGATGAGTTAATGTCCTCTGTAATATCTCTCTGTTTGACGTGATGAGATAATGTCCTCTGTAATGTCTCTCTGTTTGATGAGATAATGTCCTCTGTAATGTCTCTGTTTGACGTGATGAGATAATGTCCTCTGTAATGTCTCTCTGTTTGACATGATGAGATAATGTGTAGTAATGGAGACTGGAGTGATATTCAGTCAGAATAATAATGTTGGCTTTATGTTTCATGTGGATTGTTTTGCTGCTGTAAACCTTAAAACAACAGTGTGTGATGTCACGGGCTGTAAGCCCTGGCAGTTTAATATAGAGCAGATTTATATGATCATGTCAGGGAGAGACCGTAAGACCTTATCTGCCTTCAGGGACCAGCTTCTCCCTGGGAACCACCTCCACACACCACACACACATATACATGTGTGTGTATATAGCCTGTTAGCATGTATCTTGATAGCATTTACACCTGTTAGCATGTGGCCTGTGAGCGTGTGTGTAGGTGGTTCCCAGGGAGACTAACACGGCTGACAGGCTACATGCTAACAGGCTTAAATGCTATCAGGATACATGCTAGAAGGCTATATATATATTTACACACAAACAACCCCTGACAGAACCCATCTGGATTCTCTGGAGTTAGTTTTCATTATGACCGAGGTTGTCATGGAGATGATGTAACTGTCACTGTAAACATGTTACAGTGGTGTGGAAGTTGTCATGGTAATTATTTCAGAGTGGTGTGGAGGTTGTCATGGTGATGTTATTCCAGGCTTTTTAATAGAGAGGTGTTAATGACTGGGTTGGCTATTTGTTGCTCTGTAGCAATGATGCTGCCACTAACCTGGCTAGCAGGCTACATGCTTTCAGGCTAACAGGCTACATGCTAACAAGCGACATATTAACAGGCTAAGAAACTAACCTGCTAACAGGCTACATGCTAACAGTCTTAAATGCTCCCAGGATACAGGCTACATGTTAACAGGCTACATGTTAACAGGCTACCTAAAAGGGATACCCAGAGTCCTATGAACTCATGGATACCATTTTTATTTCTCTGCATGCAGTTTGGAGATCATTGAAGTTAGCATCTCGTTAGCTTAGCACAATTGCTGGAAGTCTCCTCTCAAAAGCAGGGAAATGGACCATCTAACTACTCCAAAGCTGGGTGGTTGGTCATTTATAGTCTTACAAAGCTATACATAGTAATCAATATTTTATAAAGTCGTACATTTTACTGGTAATTATAAAAAAGAGATTCTATCCACTTCCTCATTTTGTCCCGAGGCTCCCGAGTGGCGCAGCGGTCTAAGGCACTGCATCTCAGTGCTAAAGGTGTCACAACAGACCCTGGTTCGATTCCAGGTTGTATCACAACCTGGCCGTGATTGGGAGTCCCATAGGACAATTGGCCCAGCGTCGTTAGGGTTTGGCCGGGGTAGGCTGTCATGGTAAAAAAATAAAAGAATTCTGAACTGACTTGCCTAGTTAAATAAAGTCCCGTTGTTGCATAGAGCTGTATAGAGATCACAATGTTGTGTCTGTGTCATTATGGTACTGAGATCACAACGTTGTGTCATTATGGTACTGAGATCACAACGTTGTGTCTGTGTCATTATGGTACTGAGATCACAACGTTGTGTCTGTGTCATTATGGTACTGAGATCACAACGTTGTGTCTGTGTCATTATGGTACTGAGATCACAACGTTGTGTCATTATGGTACTGAGATCACAACGTTGTGTCATTATGGTACTGAGATCACAACGTTGTGTCATTATGGTACTGAGATAACAACGTTGTGTCATTATGGTACTGAGATCACAACGTTGTGTCATTATGGTACTGAGATCACAACGTTGTGTCATTATGGTACTGAGATCACAACGTTGTGTCATTATGGTACTGAGATCACAACGTTGTGTCATTATGGTACTGAGATCACAACGTTGTGTCATTATGGTACTGAGATCACAACGTTGTGTCATTATGGTACTGAGATCACAACGTTGTGTCATTATGGTACTGAGATCACAACGTTGTGTCATTATGGTACTGAGATCACAACGTTGTGTCTGTGTCATTATGGTACTGAGATCACAACGTTGTGTCATTATGGTACTGAGATCACAACGTTGTGTCATTATGGTACTGAGATCACAACGTTGTGTCATTATGGTACTGAGATCACAACGTTGTGTCATTATGGTACTGAGATCACAACGTTGTGTCATTATGGTACTGAGATCACAACGTTGTGTCATTATGGTACTGAGATCACAACGTTGTGTCATTATGGTACTGAGATCACAACGTTGTGTCATTATGGTACTGAGATCACAACGTTGTGTCATTATGGTACTGAGATCACAACGTTGTGTCATTATGGTACTGAGATCACAACGTTGTGTCATTATGGTACTGAGATCACAACGTTGTGTCATTATGGTACTGAGATCACAACGTTGTGTCATTATGGTACTGAGATCACAACGTTGTGTCATTATGGTACTGAGATCACAACGTTGTGTCATTATGGTACTGAGATCACAACGTTGTGTCATTATGGTACTGAGATCACAACGTTGTGTCATTATGGTACAGAGATCACAACGTTGTGTCATTATGGTACTGAGATCACAACGTTGTGTCTGTGTCATTATGGTACTGAGATCACAACGTTGTGTCATTATGGTACTGAGATCACAACGTTGTGTCATTATGGTACTGAGATCACAACGTTGTGTCATTATGGTACTGAGATAACAACGTTGTGTCATTATGGTACTGAGATCACAACGTTGTGTCATTATGGTACTGAGATCACAACGTTGTGTCATTATGGTACTGAGATCACAACGTTGTGTCATTATGGTACTGAGATCACAACGTTGTGTCATTATGGTACTGAGATCACAACGTTGTGTCATTATGGTACTGAGATCACAACGTTGTGTCATTATGGTACTGAGATCACAACGTTGTGTCATTATGGTACTGAGCTCACAACATTGTATCTGTGTCATTACGGTACTGAGATCACAACGTTGTGTCATTATGGTACTGAGATCACAACGTTGTGTCATTATGGTACTGAGATCACAACGTTGTGTCATTATGGTACTGAGATCACAACGTTGTGTCATTATGGTACTGAGATCACAACGTTGTGTCATTATGGTACTGAGATCACAACGTTGTGTCATTATGGTACTGAGATCACAACGTTGTGTCATTATGGTACTGAGATCACAACGTTGTGTCATTATGGTACTGAGATCACAACGTTGTGTCATTATGGTACTGAGATCACAACGTTGTGTCATTATGGTACTGAGATCACAACGTTGTGTCATTATGGTACTGAGATCACAACGTTGTGTCATTATGGTACTGAGATCACAACGTTGTGTCATTATGGTACTGAGATCACAACGTTGTGTCATTATGGTACTGAGATCACAACGTTGTGTCATTATGGTACTGAGATCACAACGTTGTGTCATTATGGTACTGAGATCACAACGTTGTGTCATTATGGTACTGAGATCACAACGTTGTGTCATTATGGTACTGAGATCACAACGTTGTGTCATTATGGTACTGAGATCACAACGTTGTGTCATTATGGTACTGAGATCACAACGTTGTGTCATTATGGTACTGAGATCACAACGTTGTGTCATTATGGTACTGAGATCACAACGTTGTGTCATTATGGTACTGAGATCACAACGTTGTGTCATTATGGTACTGAGATCACAACGTTGTGTCATTATGGTACTGAGATCACAACGTTGTGTCATTATGGTACTGAGATCACAACGTTGTGTCTGTGTCATTATGGTACTGAGATCACAACGTTGTGTCATTATGGTACTGAGATCACAACGTTGTGTCATTATGGTACTGAGATCACAACGTTGTGTCATTATGGTACTGAGATCACAACGTTGTGTCATTATGGTACTGAGATCACAACGTTGTGTCATTATGGTACTGAGATCACAACGTTGTGTCATTATGGTACTGAGATCACAACGTTGTGTCATTATGGTACTGAGATCACAACGTTGTGTCATTATGGTACTGAGATCACAACGTTGTGTCATTATGGTACTGAGATCACAACGTTGTGTCATTATGGTACTGAGCTCACAACATTGTATCTGTGTCATTACGGTACTGAGATCACAACGTTGTGTCATTATGGTACTGAGATCACAACGTTGTGTCATTATGGTACTGAGATCACAACGTTGTGTCATTATGGTACTGAGATCACAACGTTGTGTCATTATGGTACTGAGATCACAACGTTGTGTCATTATGGTACTGAGATCACAACGTTGTGTCATTATGGTACTGAGATCACAACGTTGTGTCATTATGGTACTGAGATCACAACGTTGTGTCATTATGGTACTGAGATCACAACGTTGTGTCATTATGGTACTGAGATCACAACGTTGTGTCATTATGGTACTGAGATCACAACGTTGTGTCATTATGGTACTGAGATCACAACGTTGTGTCATTATGGTACTGAGATCACAACGTTGTGTCATTATGGTACTGAGATCACAACGTTGTGTCATTATGGTACTGAGATCACAACGTTGTGTCATTATGGTACTGAGATAACAACGTTGTGTCATTATGGTACTGAGATCACAACGTTGTGTCATTATGGTACTGAGATCACAACGTTGTGTCATTATGGTACTGAGATCACAACGTTGTGTCATTATGGTACTGAGATCACAACGTTGTGTCATTATGGTACTGAGATCACAACGTTGTGTCATTATGGTACTGAGATCACAACGTTGTGTCATTATGGTACTGAGATCACAACGTTGTGTCATTATGGTACTGAGATAACAACGTTGTGTCATTATGGTACTGAGCTCACAACGTTGTGTCATTATGGTACTGAGATCACAACGTTGTGTCTGTGTCATTATGGTACTGAGATCACAACGTTGTGTCATTATGGTACTGAGATCACAACTTATCTGTGTCATTATGGTACTGAGATCACAACGTTGTGTCATTATGGTACTGAGATCACAACGTTGTGTCATTATGGTACTGAGATCACAACGTTGTGTCATTATGGTACTGAGATCACAACGTTGTGTCATTATGGTACTGAGATCACAACGTTGTGTCATTATGGTACTGAGATCACAACGTTGTGTCATTATGGTACTGAGATCACAACGTTGTGTCATTATGGTACTGAGATCACAATGTTGTGTCATTATGGTACTGAGATCACAACGTTGTGTCATTATGGTACTGAGATCACAACGTTGTGTCATTATGGTACTGAGATCACAACGTTGTGTCATTATGGTACTGAGATCACAACGTTGTGTCATTATGGTACTGAGATCACAACGTTGTGTCATTATGGTACTGAGATCACAACGTTGTGTCATTATGGTACTGAGATCACAACGTTGTGTCATTATGGTACTGAGATAACAACGTTGTGTCATTATGGTACTGAGATCACAACGTTGTGTCATTATGGTACTGAGATCACAACGTTGTGTCATTATGGTACTGAGATCACAACGTTGTGTCATTATGGTACTGAGATCACAACGTTGTGTCATTATGGTACTGAGATCACAACGTTGTGTCATTATGGTACTGAGATCACAACGTTGTGTCATTATGGTACTGAGATCACAACGTTGTGTCATTATGGTACTGAGATCACAACGTTGTGTCATTATGGTACTGAGATCACAACGTTGTGTCATTATGGTACTGAGATCACAACGTTGTGTCATTATGGTACTGAGATCACAACGTTGTGTCATTATGGTACTGAGATCACAACGTTGTGTCATTATGGTACTGAGATCACAACGTTGTGTCATTATGGTACTGAGATCACAACGTTGTGTCATTATGGTACTGAGATCACAACGTTGTGTCATTATGGTACTGAGATCACAACGTTGTGTCATTATGGTACTGAGATCACAACGTTGTGTCATTATGGTACTGAGATCACAACGTTGTGTCATTATGGTACTGAGATCACAACGTTGTGTCATTATGGTACTGAGATCACAACGTTGTGTCATTATGGTACTGAGATCACAACGTTGTGTCATTATGGTACAGAGATCACAACGTTGTGTCATTATGGTACAGAGATCACAACTTATCTGTGTCATTATGGTACTGAGATCACAACTTATCTGTGTCATTATGGTACTGAGATCACAACGTTGTGTCATTATGGTACTGAGATCACAACGTTGTGTCATTATGGTACTGAGATCACAACGTTGTGTCATTATGGTACTGAGATCACAACGTTGTGTCATTATGGTACTGAGATCACAACGTTGTGTCATTATGGTACTGAGATCACAACGTTGTGTCATTATGGTACTGAGATCACAACGTTGTGTCATTATGGTACTGAGATCACAACGTTGTGTCATTATGGTACTGAGATCACAACGTTGTGTCATTATGGTACTGAGATCACAACGTTGTGTCATTATGGTACTGAGATCACAACGTTGTGTCATTATGGTACTGAGATCACAACTTATCTGTGTCATTATGGTACTGAGATCACAACGTTGTGTCATTATGGTACTGAGATCACAACGTTGTGTCATTATGGTACTGAGATAACAACGTTGTGTCATTATGGTACTGAGATCACAACGTTGTGTCTGTGTCATTATGGTACTGAGATAACAACGTTGTGTCATTATGGTACTGAGATCACAACGTTGTGTCATTATGGTACTGAGATCACAACTTATCTGTGTCATTATGGTACTGAGATAACAACGTTGTGTCATTATGGTACTGAGATCACAACGTTGTGTCATTATGGTACTGAGATCACAACGTATCTGTGTCATTATGGTACTGAGATAACAACGTTGTGTCATTATGGTACTGAGATCACAACGTTGTGTCATTATGGTACTGAGATCACAACTTATCTGTGTCATTGTGGCGTCTGAGTGCCATTGAGACAGACACAACTTCGCGATGATGCTGAGACATAAAAATGGTATCCATGAGTTCGTCTGATTCTGGGTGAGTAGAAAAAGCTCCTTAATGTCAATCTCACAGTCTCCCTTTAATGTGCTCTCTCTCCCTGCCAGGCGTTTGTGATCTCGTTCACCTCAGACTTCATTCCCAGGCTGGTGTACCAGTACATGTACAGTCAGACAGGCAACATGCACGGCTTCATAGACCACACCCTCTCTCACTTCAACGTGTCCAACTTCAGACCCGGCAACGCCCCCACCTCCTCAAACCTCCCTGAGACCACCGTCTGCAGGTTAGTACCACACCCTCTCTCACTTCAACGTGTCCAACTTCAGACCCGGCAACGCCCCCACCTCCTCAAACCTCCCTGAGACCACCGTCTGCAGGTTAGTACCACACCCTCTCTCACTTCAACGTGTCCAACTTCAGACCCGGCAACGCCCCCACCTCCTCAAACCTCCCGGAGACCACCGTCTGCAGGTTAGTACCACACCCTCTCTCACTTCAACGTGTCCAACTTCAGACCCGGCAACGCCCCCACCTCCTCAAACCTCCCGGAGACCACCGTCTGCAGGTTAGTACCACAGAGACCACCGTCTGCAGGTTAGTACCACAGAGACCACCGTCTGCAGGTTAGTACCACAGAGACCACCGTCTGCAGGTTAGTACCACAGAGACCACCGTCTGCAGGTTAGTACCACAGAGACCACCGTCTGCAGGTTAGTACCACAGAGACCACCGTCTGCAGGTTAGTACCACATACACACTCCGTTGTCTCTCTTTTCATTGAAGACTCCGTCAGGAGCGCTGGTAGTCAGAGGATTGTTAGAGGTTTGGGTTTTTCCATGTATTTTTCGAGGTTGGACGTTAGCACGTTAGTACGGTGGGCGCACCGATTGGTGTCACCTCGTTAGTACGGTGGGCGCACCGATTGGTGTCACCTCGTTAGTACGGTGGGCGCACCGATTGGTGTCACCTCGTTAGTACGGTGGGCGCACCGATTGGTGTCACCTCGTTAGTACGGTGGGCGCACCGATTGGTGTCACCACGTTAGTCAATATGTGTTTTACCTGTGCTATTTAAGAGTGGCTGGCCCAGGTGATATTTAAAGAGTGGCTGGCCCAGGTGATATTTAAAGAGTGGCTGGCCCAGGTGATGTTTAAAGAGTGGCTGGCCCAGGTGATATTTAAAGAGTGGCTGGCCCAGGTGATATTTAATAGTGGCTGGCCCAGGTGATATTTAAAGAGTGGCTGGCCCAGGTGATATTTAAAGAGTGGCTGTCCCAGGTGATGTTTAAAGAGTGGCTGTCCCAGGTGATGTTTAAAGAGTGGCTGGCCCAGTGCTCCAGTTGTCTTGATAGATGTGGAGGTTAACACCTTTAGTTGTCTTGATAGATGTGGAGGGTCAACTCCTCTAGTTGTCTTGATAGATGTGGAGGGTCAACTCCTCTAGTTGTCTTGATAGATGTGGAGGTTAACTCCTTTAGTTGTCTTGATAGATGTGGAGGGTTAACTCCTCTAGTTGTCTTGATAGATGTGGAGGGTCAACTCCTCTAGTTGTCTTGATAGATGTGGAGGGTCAACTCCTCTAGTTGTCTTGATAGATGTGGAGGGTTAACACCTTTAGTTGTCTTGATAGATGTGGAGGGTTAACACCTTTAGTTGTCTTGATAGATGTGGAGGGTCAACTCCTTTAGTTGTCTTGATAGATGTGGAGGGTCGACTCCTTTAGTTGTCTTGATAGATGTGGAGGGTCAACTCCTTTAGTTGTCTTGATAGATGTGGAGGGTCAACTCCTTTAGTTGTCTTGATAGATGTGGAGGGTTAACTCCTCTAGTTGTCTTGATAGATGTGGAGGGTTAACTCCTTTAGTTGTCTTGATAGATGTGGAGGGTCAACTCCTTTAGTTGTCTTGATAGATGTGGAGGGTTTAGTTGTCTTGATAGATGTGGAGGGTCAACTCCTTTAGTTGTCTTGATAGATGTGGAGGGTCAACTCCTTTAGTTGTCTTGATAGATGTGGAGGGTCAACACCTCTAGTTGTCTTGATAGATGTGGAGGGTTAACACCTTTAGTTGTCTTGATAGATGTGGAGGGTTAACTCCTTTAGTTGTCTTGATAGATGTGGAGGGTTAACTCCTTTAGTTGTCTTGATAGATGTGGAGGGTCAACACCTCTAGTTGTCTTGATAGATGTGGAGGGTTAACTCCTTTAGTTGTCTTGATAGATGTGGAGGGTTAACTCCTTTAGTTGTCTTGATAGATGTGGAGGGTCAACACCTCTAGTTGTCTTGATAGATGTGGAGGGTTAACACCTTTAGTTGTCTTGATAGATGTGGAGGGTTAACTCCTTTAGTTGTCTTGATAGATGTGGAGGGTTAACTCCTCTAGTTGTCTTGATAGATGTGGAGGGTTAACTCCTTTAGTTGTCTTGATAGATGTGGAGGGTCAACTCCTTTAGTTGTCTTGATAGATGTGGAGGGTTAACTCCTTTAGTTGTCTTGATAGATGTGGAGGGTTAACTCCTTTAGTTGTCTTGATAGATGTGGAGGGTTAACTCCTTTAGTTGTCTTGATAGATGTGGAGGGTCACCTCCTTTAGTTGTCTTGATAGATGTGGAGGTTAACTCCTTTAGTTGTATTGATAGATGTGGAGGGTTAACTCCTTTAGTTGTCTTGATAGATGTGGAGGGTTAACTCCTTTAGTTGTCTTGATAGATGTGGAGGTTAACTCCTCTAGTTGTCTTGATAGATGTGGAGGTTAACTCCTCTAGTTAACTCTCCCTATTTGATTTCTAAAAAAACAATCCTTTATCTGATCTTCCCTGTTTTTCATGTTGCTCCTCTATTAGGTTTGCTTCCTGTCTTTAAGTTTGCTGTGGGTTTATCTTTAGTTGGCCTCTTCTTGGGCAGATTCAGTGGGTCTCGTGGTGGGTGTCTTGTAGGTCCCGGTTGTTGTTGCTAGTGGACAGAGTGCCTTTCAGAACCCCTCCTAAAACCCCACCTGATTGGTTGTGGTTGCTGTCAGTCGCTCTTTGTTAGTTTCCCCTTCTGTTTGAGTGATGATTTTTGGTTTTCTTGTTGGGGAACGTAACAGGTTGATAGACTGATATTATAGTCTGGTGCTTGAGGATCCATGGTGCTTCCATGCTATCAACCAGTCTGCTACATCTCTCTCCTGCTACCCCTCTCTCTCCTGCTACCCCTCTCTCTCCTGCTACCTCTCTCTCCTGATACCTCTCTCTCTCCTGATACCTCTCTCTCTCCTGATACCTCTCTCTCTCCTGATACCTCTCTCTCTCCTGATACCTCTCTCTCTCCTGATACCTCTCTCTCTCCTGCTACCTCTCTCTCCTGCTACCTCTCTCTCCTGCCACCTCTCTCTCCTGCTACCTCTCTCTCCTGCTACCTCTCTCTCCTGCTACCTCTCTCTCCTGCTACCTCTCTCTCCTGCTACCTCTCTCTCCTGCTACCTATCTCTCTCCTGCTACCTCTCTCTCTCCTGATACCTCTCTCTCTCCTGATACCTCTCTCTCTCCTGATACCTCTCTCTCTCCTGATACCTCTCTCTCTCCTGATACCTCTCTCTCTCCTGATACCTCTCACTCCTGATACCTCTCACTCCTGATACCTCTCTCTTCTGTTACATCTCTCTCCTGCTACCTCTCTCTCTCCTGATACCTCTCTCTCTCTCCTGATACCTCTCTCTCTCTCCTGTTACCTCTCTCTCCTGATACCTCTCTCTCCTGATACCTGTCTCTCCTGCTACCTCTCTCTCCTGCTACCTCTCACTCCTGCTACCTCTCTCTCCTGCTACCTCTCTCTCCTGCTACCTCTCTCTTCTGTTACATCTCTCTCCTGCTACCTCTCTCTCTCTCCTGATACCTCTCTCTCTCTCCTGATACCTCTCTCTCTCTCCTGTTACCTCTCTCTCCTGATACCTCTCTCTCCTGATACCTGTCTCTCCTGCTACCTCTCTCTCCTGCTACCTCTCACTCCTGCTACCTCTCTCTCCTGCTACCTCTCTCTCCTGCTACCTCTCTCTCCTGCTACCTATCTCTCTCCTGCTACCTCTCTCTCTCCTGATACCTCTCTCTCTCCTGATACCTCTCTCTCTCCTGATACCTCTCTCTCTCCTGATACCTCTCTCTCCTGATACCTGTCTCTCCTGCTACCTCTCTCTCCTGCTACCTCTCACTCCTGCTACCTCTCTCTCCTGCTACCTCTCTCTCCTGCTACCTCTCTCTCCTGCTACCTCTCTCTCCTGCTACCTATCTCTCTCCTGATACCTCTCTCTCTCCTGATACCTCTCTCTCTCCTGATACCTCTCTCTCTCCTGATACCTCTCTCTCTCCTGATACCTCTCACTCCTGATACCTATCTCTCTTCTGTTACATCTCTCTCCTGCTACCTCTCTCTCTCTCCTGATACCTCTCTCTCTCTCCTGATACCTCTCTCTCTCTCCTGATACCTCTCTCTCTCCTGATACCTCTCTCTCTCCTGCTACCTCTCTCTCTCCTGCTACCTCTCTCTCTCCTGCTACCTCTCTCTCCTGCTACCTCTCTCTCTTCTGTTACATCCCTCTCCGGCTACCCCTCTCTCTCCTGCTACCTCTCTCTCCTGCTACCCCTCTCTCTCCTGCTACCTCTCTCTCCTGCTACCTCTCTCTCCTGCTACCTCTCTCTCCTGCTACCTCTCTCTTCTGCTACATCTCTCTCCTGCTACCTCTCTCTCTCCTGCTACCTCTCTCTCTCTCCTGCTACCTCTCTCTCCTGCTACCTCTCTCTCCTGCTACCTCTCTCTCCTGTTACCTGTCTCTCCTGCTACCTCTCTCTCCTGCTACCTCTCTCTCTCCTGCTACCTCTCTCTCCTGCTACATCTGTTGGTGTTTAAATCCTTCTAACCAACACAGAGGGTGTTACTGTCTGTCCTACTGGAACACTGCAGGTCTCTAAGCAGAAACATCTCGACCCTGCAGGTCTGTTGGGGATTCTGTTACGTAACAGCACTGTAGAGACAGTCTGTTTAAAACTCCACTTTAAGGCTATAGGAATGTCCCTCCAGTGTTAAAGCATGACTAATGAGCCATTCCCAGAAAACACTATATTTGTGTCATGAATGAAACGTTTTATGAAAGAAAGAGAGACTATTCAGTAAGGACAGATCATTGTCTTCCTGGGGGGTGGGCCGGGTGGGGACAGGGCAGATGGAGGGAGAGATGCCATCTTCCTGGGGGGTGGGCTGGGTGGGGACAGGGCAGATGGAGAGAGAGATGCAATCTTCCTGGGGGGGTGGACTGAGTGGACAAAACATTAAGAACACCTTCCTCATATTGAGTTGCTCCTCCCCAACACACTCTACCAGCCACACAGCAGGAATCAAACCCTCAGCCCTGGAACAACACGTTCTACCAGCCACACAGCAGGAATCAAACCCTCAGCCCTGGAGCAATACGCTCTACCAGCCACACAGCAGGAATCAAACCCTCAGCCCTGGAACAACACACTCTACCAGCCACACAGCAGGAATCAAACCCTCAGCCCTAGAACAACACGCTCTACCAGCCACACAGCAGGAATCAAACCCTCAGCCCTGGAGCAATACGCTCTACCAGCCACACAGCAGGAATCAAACCCTCAGCCCTGGAGCAACACGCTCTACCAGCCACACAGCAGGAATCAAACCCTCAGCCCTGGAACAACATGCTCTACCAGCCACACAGCAGGAATCAAACCCTCAGCCCTGGAACAACACGTTCTACCAGCCACACAGCAGGAATCAAACCCTCAGCCCTGGAACAACACACTCTACCAGCCACACAGCAGGAATCAAACCCTCAGCCCTGGAGCAACGTGCCACACAGGGCCACATACTGTGGTTCTGCTTCAACATACTGGGGAACTAGAGAAGCTGGGGGCTTTATCAGGGGGGGAATGATATCAGGCGTGGACCACGTTTTCTGGCAAAGGGGCTCACTTGAAAATTGGCTGTGCATGTGTGCGTGTGCGTGTGTGTGTGTGCATGTGTGTGTGCGTGTGAGGGAGGGAGGGGTGGGAATGGGCTGACCCTTGTTTTGTTGCAGATTTCAGCTCCGTTCCCCAGAGATACTAGTGGAAATCAGTCCAACTTCCTCTGGTACTGTCACACACTCATCTAGAGGAGAGACAGGGGTCTCCAACAGTATTGGTCACACACTCATCTAGAGGATAGACAGGGGTCTCCAACAGTATTGAGGCAGTGATAGACAGGGGTCTCCAACAGTATTGAGGCAGTGATAGACAGGGGTCTCCAACAGTATTGAGGCAGTGATAGACAGGGGTCTCCAACAGTATTGAGGCAGTGGTAGACAGGGGTCTCCAACAGTATTGAGGCAGTGGTAGACAAGGGTCTCCAACAGTATTGAGGCAGTGGTAGACAGGGGTCTCCAACAGTATTGAGGCAGTGGTAGACAGGGGTCTCCAACAGTATTGAGGCAGTGGTAGACAAGGGTCTCCAACAGTATTGAGACAGTGGTAGACAGGGGTCTCCAACAGTATTGGGACAGTGATAGAAAGGGGTCTCCAACAGTATTGAGACAGTGATAGACAGGGGTCTCCAACAGTATTGAGGCAGTGATAGACAGGGGTCTCCAACAGTATTGAGGCAGTGATAGACAGGGGTCTCCAACAGTATTGAGGCAGTGGTAGACAAGGGTCTCCAACAGTATTGAGGCAGTGATAGACAGGGGTCTCCAACAGTATTGAGACAGTGGTAGACAGGGGTCTCCAACAGTATTGAGGCAGTGATAGACAGGGGTCTCCAACAGTATTGAGACAGTGATAGACAGGGGTCTCCAACAGTATTGAGGCAGTGATAGACAGGGGTCTCCAACAGTATTGAGACAGTGATAGACAGGGGTCTCCAACAGTATTGAGGCAGTGGTAGACAGGGGTCTCCAACAGTATTGAGGCAGTGATAGACAGGGGTCTCCAACAGTATTGAGGCAGTGATAGACAGGACTCTCCAACAGTATTGAGGCAGTGGTAGACAAGGGTCTCCAACAGTATTGAGGCAGTGATAGACAGGGGTCTCCAACAGTATTGAGGCAGTGATAGACAGGACTCTCCAACAGTATTGAGGCAGTGGTAGACAAGGGTCTCCAACAGTATTGAGGCAGTGATAGACAGGGGTCTCCAACAGTATTGAGGCAGTGATAGACAGGGGTCTCCAACAGTATTGAGGCAGTGGTAGACAGGGGTCTCCAACAGTATTGAGGCAGTGATAGACAGGGGTCTCCAACAGTATTGAGGCAGTGATAGACAGGGGTCTCCAACAGTATTGAGGCAGTGGTAGACAGGGGTCTCCAACAGTATTGAGGCAGTGATAGACAGGGGTCTCCAACAGTATTGAGGCAGTGGTAGACAGGGGTCTCCAACAGTATTGAGACAGTGATAGACAGGGGTCTCCAACAGTATTGAGACAGTGATAGACAGGGGTCTCCAACAGTATTGGGACAGTGATAGACAGGGGTCTCCAACAGTATTGGGACAGTGATAGACAGGGGTCTCCAACAGTATTGAGGCAGTGATAGACAGGAGTCTCCAACAGTATTGAGGCAGTGATAGACAGGGGTCTCCAACAGTATTGAGGCAGTGATAGACAGGGGTCTCCGAACGGGATTGAGACAGTGATAGACAGGGGTCTCCAACAGTATTGAGGCAGTGATAGACAGGGGTCTCCAACAGTATTGAGGCAGTGATAGACAGGGGTCTCCAACAGTATTGAGGCAGTGATAGACAGGGGTCTCCAACAGTATTGAGGCAGTGATAGACAGGGGTCTCCAACAGTATTGAGGCAGGGAGAGACAGGGGTCTCCAACAGTATTGAGGCAGGGAGAGACAGGGGTCTCCAACAGTATTGAGGCAGGGAGAGACATGGGTCTCCAACAGTATTGAGACAGTGATAGACAGGGGTCTCCAACAGTATTGAGACAGTGATAGACAGGGGATGATGATGCAGTGACTATGAGGTTAAAGTTCAGACTGTCAGATTTAATTTAAGGGTATTTCATCCACATCACATGGCCTTTCTAGGGAGGTTTTCTCGGCTGTACTTCCCTTTTCCTAGCCACCGTGTGTTACTAGGTTTTGGCCTTTCTAGGGAGGTTTTCTCGGCTGTACTTCCCTTTTCCTAGCCACCATGTGTTACTAGGTTTTGGCCTTTCTAGGAAGTTTTTCCTACCCACCGTGCTTCTACACCTGCATTGCTTCCTGTTTGGGGTTTTAGGCTGGGTTTCTGTATAGCACTTTGAGATATCAGCTGATGTAAGAAGGGCTTTATAAATACATTTGATTTGATTTGATCAGGGGAACCCGTTTTAGAAATGACAGACAAAGTATTAGGACACATTCACTAATGTGTATTAAAGTAGTCAACTGTTTAGTATTCAGTCCCATATTCCTAGCACGCAGTGTTTACATCAAGCTTGTGACTTTACAAACTTGTTGGATTCATTTGTTGTTTGCTTTTGTTGTTCCAGATTATTTAGTGCCCAATAGAAATGAATGGTCAATAATGTTTTGTGTCATTTTGGAGTCACTTTTATTGTAAATAAGAATAGAATATGTTTCTAAACACTTCTACCCCCAAGACATGCTAACCTCTCACCATAACAATAACAGGGGAGGTTAGCATTTTATATCATAACCCCAAGACATGCTAACCTCTCACCATAACAATAACAGGGGAGGTTAGCATTTTATATCATACTCCCAAGACATGCTAACCTCTCACCATAACAATAACAGGGGAGGTTAGGATTTTATATCATACTCCCAAGACATGCTAACCTCTCACCATAACAGTAACAGGGGAGGTTAGCATTTTATATCATACTCCCAAGACATGCTAACCTCTCACCATAACAATAACAGGGGAGGTTAGCATTTTATATCATACTCCCAAGACATGCTAACCTCTCACCATAACAATAACAGGGGAGGTTAGCATTTTATATCATACTCCCAAGACATGCTAACCTCTCACCATAACAATAACAGGGGAGGTTAGCATTTTATATCATACTCCCAAGACATGCTAACCTCTCACCATAACAATAACAGGGGAGGTTAGCATTTTATATCATACTCCCAAGACATGCTAACCTCTCACCATAACAATAACAGGGGAGGTTAGCATTTTATATCATACTCCCAAGACATGCTAACCTCTCACCATAACAATAACAGGGGAGGTTAGCATTTTATATCATACTCCCAAGACATGCTAACCTCTCACCATAACAATAACAGGGGAGGTTAGCATTTTATATCATACTCCCAAGACATGCTAACCTCTCACCATAACAATAACAGGGGAGGTTAGCATTTTATATCATACTCCCAAGACATGCTAACCTCTCACCATAACAATAACAGGGGAGGTTAGCATTTTATATCATACTCCCAAGACATGCTAACCTCTCACCATAACAATAACAGGGGAGGTTAGCATTTTATATCATACTCCCAAGACATGCTAACCTCTCACCATAACAATAACAGGGGAGGTTAGCATTTTATATCATACTCCCAAGACATGCTAACCTCTCACCATAACAATAACAGGGGAGGTTAGCATTTTATATCATACTCCCAAGACATGCTAACCTCTCACCATAACAATAACAGGGGAGGTTAGCATTTTATATCATACTCCCAAGACATGCTAACCTCTCACCATAACAATAACAGGGGAGGTTAGCATTTTATATCATACTCCCAAGACATGCTAACCTCTCACCATAACAATAACAGGGGAGGTTAGCATTTTATATCATACTCCCAAGACATGCTAACCTCTCACCATAACAGTAACAGGGGAGGTTAGCATTTTATATCATACTCCCAAGACATGCTAACCTCTCACCATAACAATAACAGGGGAGGTTAGCATTTTATATCATACTCCCAAGACATAGACCGCCGCCCCTTGTCTTACCAGAGGCTGCTGTTCTATCCTGCCAATGCATTGTAAAACCCGCCAGCTGTATGTTATTCATGTCGTCGTTCAGCCACGACTCGGTGAAACATAAGATATTACAGTTTTTAATGTCCTGTGATCGTAGTTCGTCTATTTTATTTTCCATTGACTGTACGTTGGCTAATAGGACCGATGGTAAAGGGAGATTACCCGCCCTCCGTCAGATCCTTACAAGGCACCCAGACCTTCGTCCCCGATATCTCCGTCTCTTTCTCCTGCGAATGACGGAGATGAGGGCCTTGTCGGGCGTCTGGAGTAAATCCTTCCCGTCCGACTCGTTAAAGAAAACGTTTTCCTCCAGTACGGGGTGAGTATTCGCTGTCCTGGTATCTAGAAGCTCTTTTCACTCATAAGAAACGGTGGCAGAAACATTATGTTCAAATTAAGTTACAAACACCCAAGAAACAGGCAGAATAGCACAGTTGGTTAGGAGATCGTAAAACGTCAGCCATCTCCTCCGGCTGCATTACTCATCGCTTGCTATGAATATGGAACCAAATGCTAAACTTTTGACTAATACAAATATAAGTGAATTTGTCCAAAGATTTTTGATCCTCTAAAAGGGGGGGACTAAAAAGTGCTGTAATTTCTAAACGATTCACCCGATATGGATGAAAATACCCTAAAATTAAAGCTTGATATCTACACGTTAACCTCGTAGTAATTGTATCATTTAAAATCCAAAGTGCTGGAGTACAGAGCCAAAATAACAACAAATATATCACTGTCCCAATACTTTTGGAGAGCACTGTGTTATTGAATGAATGTGTGTCTGTTCTATTTTTGACATGGTCAGTATTGTGATAACCAAACATGGAGGCAGCCAGAGGAGCATTGAGGTGATGTCTTGTTCAGGGAATCAGATCTCTGTGTGTGTGGTGGTGGGTGGTGGTGGGGGTGGGGGTGGGGGGGGGGGCTCCCAGGGAGAGGCAGGGGCCTGAGGGCAGATAGAGTGTAGGGTGGCTGGGTGAATCGGAGCCAGTCTCACACATTCCTGCTCCATGCCTGTATATGGCCATACACCAGGACCAGTCTGTCTCTATCATGTTTTCCTAATTTAAATCAGCCAATCAAACGTTTAGAGGAAATTCAACTCGGCTTCGATGTCCACTCTGAAAGAAGTTAGTTTAAATAGTTTCTCTGTTTTCATCCGTCTGTCTGACCAGCCGTAGTATCGTAGTACCTCTAGCGACTCTAGTTGTTTCATAGTAAAAACCAAGTTTCTAATAGAAAAATTAACGGGCTGTTATTGTGCTTTATGGTCCTCTAGCCATGGTCCTCTAGCCATGGTCCTCTAGCCATGGACCTCTAGCCATGGTCATGGTCCTCTAGCCACGGTCCTCTAGCCATGGTTCTCTAGCCATGGTTCTCTAGCCATGGTTCTCTAGCCATGGTCCTCTAGCCATGGTCCTCTAGCCACGGTCCTCTAGCCATGGTTCTCTAGCCATGGTCCTCTAGCCATGGTCCTCTAGCCACGGTCCTCTAGCCACGGTCCTCTAGCCACGGTTCAATAGCCAAGGTCCTCTAGCCATGGTTCTCTAGCCACGGTCCTCTAGCCACGGTCCTCTAGCCATGGTCCTCTAGCCATGGTCCTCTAGCCATGGTCCTCTAGCCACGGTCCTCTAGCCACGGTCCTCTAGCCACGGTTGTATAGAGGGGTACTGAGGGGCATCATTATGTCTCTGTCCCCTAGACTACAGTCTGACCTCCTCCATTATGTCTCTGTCCCCTAGACTACAGTCTGACCACCTCCATTATGGCTCTGTCTCCTAGACTACAGTCTGACCACCTCCATTATGTCTCTGTCCCCTAGACTACAGTCTGACCACCTCCATTATGGCTCTGTCCCCTAGACTACAGTCTGACCACCTCCATTATGTCTCTGTCCCCTAGACTACAGTCTGACCACCTCCATTATGTCTCTGTCCCCTAGACTACAGTCTGACCACCTCCATTATGACTCTGTCCCCTAGACTACAGTCTGACCTCCTCCATTATGTCTCTGTCCCCTAGACTACAGTCTGACCACCTCCATTATGGCTCTGTCCCCTAGACTACAGTCTGACCACCTCCATTATGGCTCTGTCCCCTAGACTACAGTCTGACCTCCTCCATTATGTCTCTGTCCCCTAGACTACAGTCTGACCACCTCCATTATGGCTCTGTCCCCTAGACTACAGTCTGACCTCCTCCATTATGTCTCTGTCCCCTAGACTACAGTCTGACCACCTCCATTATGGCTCTGTCCCCTAGACTACAGTCTGACCACCTCCATTATGGCTCTGTCCCCTAGACTACAGTCTGACCACCTCCATTATGACTCTGTCCCTTAGACTACAGTCTGACCACCTCCATTATGTCTCTGTCCCCTAGACTACAGTCTGACCACCTCCATTATGGCTCTGTCCCCTAGACTACAGTCTGACCTCCTCCATTATGTCTCTGTCCCCTAGACTACAGTCTGACCACCTCCATTATGGCTCTGTCCCCTAGACTACAGTCTGACCTCCTCCATTATGGCTCTGTCTCCTAGACTACAGTCTGACCACCTCCATTATGGCTCTGTCCCCTAGACTACAGTCTGACCACCTCCATTATGTCTCTGTCCCCTAGACTACAGTCTGACCACCTCCATTATGGCTCTGTCTCCTAGACTACAGTCTGACCTCCTCCATTATGGCTCTGTCCCCTAGACTACAGTCTGACCTCCTCCATTATGGCTCTGTCTCCTAGACTACAGTCTGACCACCTCCATTATGGCTCTGTCTCCTAGACTACAGTCTGACCACCTCCATTATGGCTCTGTCCCCTAGACTACAGTCTGACCTCCTCCATTATGGCTCTGTCTCCTAGACTACAGTCTGACCACCTCCATTATGGCTCTGTCCCCTAGACTACAGTCTGACCACCTCCATTATGTCTCTGTCCCCTAGACTACAGTCTGACCACCTCCATTATGGCTCTGTCTCCTAGACTACAGTCTGACCTCCTCCATTATGGCTCTGTCCCCTAGACTACAGTCTGACCTCCTCCATTATGGCTCTGTCTCCTAGACTACAGTCTGACCACCTCCATTATGGCTCTGTCTCCTAGACTACAGTCTGACCTTCTCCATTATGGCTCTGTCCCCTAGACTACAGTCTGACCTCCTCCATTATGGCTCTGTCTCCTAGACTACAGTCTGACCACCTCCATTATGGCTCTGTCTCCTAGACTACAGTCTGACCACCTCCATTATGGCTCTGTCCCCTAGACTACAGTCTGACCTCCTCCATTATGTCTCTGTCCCCTAGACTACAGTCTGACCACCTCCATTATGGCTCTGTCCCCTAGACTACAGTCTGACCTCCTCCATTATGACTCTGTCTCCTAGACCAGTGGTTCTCAACTAATTTTGCCTCAGTACCTATGACTGTCTGGTTAGTCATGTGTTCTATCTAGTAACTGTCTGGTTAGTCATGTGTTCTATCTAGTAACTGTCTGGTTAGTCATGTGTTCTATCTAGTAACTGTCTGGTTAGTCATGTGTTCTGTCTGGTTAGTCATGTGTTCTATCTAGTAACTGTCTGGTTAATCATGTGTTCTATCTAGTAACTGTCTGGTTAGTCATGTGTTCTATCTAGTAACTGTCTGGTTAATCATGTGTTCTATCTAGTAACTGTCTGGTTAGTCATGTGTTCTATCTAGAGGGTAGAGGGTGTGTCCGTCTCCTGTCTGCCTTAGAAGGATCTAGTAACCCCCCCCCCCCCTCCCCACCAACCCCCCAGGTATAAGGACTACAGAGAGCCTCCATGGTCAGCTGAAGCCTACCAGTTCTCTAAAACCTACTGGGCCGTCCTAGCTGCCAGACTGGCCTTCGTCATCCTGTTCCAGGTACAGTACCACAAATAGCAGGGCCACCTATCGACATTTAATAAAGTACTTTATCAGGAGATATACAGTACCACAAATAGCAGAGACACCTATCAACATTTAATAAAGTACTTTATCAGGAGATATACAGTACCACAAATAGCAGGGACACCTATCAACATTTAATAAAGTACTTTATCAGGAGATATACAGTACCACAAATAGCAGAGACACCTATCAACATTTAATAAAGTACTTTATCAGGAGATATACTGTATATACAGTACCACAAATAGCAGAGACACCTATCAACATTTAATAAAGTACTTTATCAGGAGATATACTGTATATACAGTACCACAAATAGCAGGGACACCTATCAACATTTAATAAAGTACTTTATCAGGAGATATACAGTACCACAAATAGCAGAGACACCTATCAACATTTAATAAAGTACTTTATCAGGAGATATACAGTACCACAAATAGCAGGGACACCTATCAACATTAAACAAGTACTTTATCAGGAGATATACAGTACCACAAATAGCAGGGACACCTATCAACATTTAATAAAGTACTTTATCAGGAGATATACAGTACCACAAATAGCAGGGACACCTATCAACATTTAATAAAGTACTTTATCAGGAGATATACTGTATATACAGTACCACAAATAGCAGGGACACCTATCAACATTTAATAAAGTACTTTATCAGGAGATATACTGTATACACAGTACCAGTCAAAAGTTTGGACACACCTACTAGCCACCCTTTGCCTTGAAGACAGCTTTGCACACTCTTGGCATTCTCTCAACCAGCTTCACCTGGAATGCTTTTCCAACATTCTTGAAGGAGTTCCCACACATGCTGAGCACTTGTTGGCTGCTTTTCCTTCACTCTGCGGTCCAACTCATTCCAAACCATCTCAATTGGGATGAGGTCTGGTGATTGTGGAGGCCAGGTCATCTGATGCAGCACTCCATCACTCTCCTTCTTGGTCAAACAGCCCTTACACAGCCTGGAGGTGTGTTGGGTCATTGTCCTGTTGAAAACAAATGATAGTCACACTAACCGCAAACCAGATGAGATGGCATATCGCTGCAGAATGCTGTGGTTGCCATGCTGGTTAAGTGTGCCTTGAATTCAAAATAAATCACTTACAGTGTCACCAGCAAAGCAAAATCACACCACCTCCTCCATACTTCACGGTGGGAACCAATGGTGGGAACCAACAGATCCTCTGTTCACCTACTCTGAGTCTCACAACGACACGACGGTTGGAACCAAAATTCTTAAATTTGTACTCATCAGACCAAAGGACAGATTTCCACTGGTCTAATGTCCATTGTTCGTGTTTCTTGGCCCAATCAAGTCTCTTCTTCTTATTGATGTCCTTTAGTAGTGATTTCTTTGCAGCAGTTCGACCATAAAGGCCTGATTCACGCAGTCTCCTCTGAACAGCTGATGTTGAGATGTGTCTGTTACATGAACTCTGTGAAGCATTTATTTGGGCTGCAATTTCTGAGGCTGGTAACTCTAATGAACTTATCCTCTGCAGCAGAGGTAACTCTGGGTCTTCCTTTCCTGTGGCGGTCCTCATGAGAGCCAGTTTCATCATAGCACTTGATGGGGGTTTTCAACCGCACTTGAAGAAACGTTCAAAGTTCTTGAAATGTTCCGGATTGACTGACCTTCATGTCTTCAAGTAATGATGGACTGTCATTTCTCTTTGCTTATTTGAGCTGTTCTTGCCGTAATATGGACTTGGTCTTTTACCAAATATGGCTATCTTCTGTATACCACCCCTACCTTGTCACAACACAACTGAATGGCTCAAACACATTAAATAGGAAAGAAATTCCACAAATTAACTTTTAACAACACCTGTTATTTGAAATGCATTCCAGGTGACTACCTCATGAAGCTGGTTGAGAGAATGCCAAGAGTGTGTAATGCTGTCAAGGCAAAGAGTGGCTACTTTGAAGAATCTGAAATATAAAATATATTTGGTTTTGTTTAACACTTTTTTGATTACTACATAATTCCATATGTGTTAATTCATAGTTATGATGTCTTCACTATTATTCTACAATGTAGAAAATAATAAAAATAAAGAAATACCCTTGAATGAGTAGGTTTGTCCAAACTGTTACCTGGTACTGTATGTAATATCAAACTGACTCTGGACCTGTTATCTGGTACTGTTACCTGGTACTGTATGTAATATCAAACTGACTCTGGACCTGTTACCTGGTACTGTATGTAATATCAAACTGACTCCGGACCTGTTACCTGGTACTGTATGTAATATCAACCTGACTCTGGACCTGTTACCTGGTACTGTATGTAATATCAAACTGACTCCGGACCTGTTACCTGGTACTGTATGTAATATCAAACTGACTCTGGACCTGTTACCTGGTACTGTATGTAATATCAACCTGACTCCGGACCTGTTAACTGGTACTGTATGTAATATCAAACTGACTCCGGACCTGTTACCTGGTACTGTATGTAATATCAACCTGACTCTGGACCTGTTACCTGGTACTGTATGTAATATCAAACTGACTCCGGACCTGTTACCTGGTACTGTATGTAATATCAAACTGACTCTGTACCTGTTACCTGGTACTGTATGTAATATCAAACTGACTCTGGACCTGTTACCTGGTACTGTATGTAATATCAAACTGACTCCGGACCTGTTACCTGGTACTGTATGTAATATCAAACTGACTCCGGACCTGTTACCTGGTACTGTATGTAATATCAAACTGACTCTGGACCTGTTACCTGGTACTGTATGTAATATCAACCTGACTCTGGACCTGTTACCTGGTACTGTATGTAATATCAAACTGACTCTGGACCTGTTACCTGGTACTGTATGTAATATCAAACTGACTCCGGACCTGTTAACTGGTACTGTATGTAATATCAAACTGACTCCGGACCTGTTACCTGGTACTGTATGTAATATCAAACTGACTCTGGACCTGTTACCTGGTACTGTATGTAATATCAAACTGATTCTGGACCTGTTACCTGGTACTGTTACCTGGTACTGTATGTAATATCAAACTGACTCCGGACCTGTTAACTGGTACTGTATGTAATATCAAACTGACTCTGGACCTGTTACCTGGTACTGTATGTAATATCAAACTGACTCCGGACCTGTTACCTGGTACTGTATGTAATATCAAACTGACTCTGGACCTGTTACCTGGTACTGTATGTAATATCAAACTGAGTCCGGACCTGTTAACTGGTACTGTATGTAATATCAAACTGACTCCGGACCTGTTACCTGGTACTGTATGTAATATCAAACTGACTCTGGACCTGTTACCTGGTACTGTATGTAATATCAAACTGATTCTGGACCTGTTACCTGGTACTGTTACCTGGTACTGTATGTAATATCAAACTGACTCTGGACCTGTTACCTGGTACTGTATGTAATATCAAACTGACTCTGGACCTGTTACCTGGTACTGTATGTAATATCAAACTGACTCCGGACCTTTTACCTGGTACTGTATGTAATATCAAACTGACTCTGGACCTGTTACCTGGTACTGTATGTAATATCAAACTGACTCTGGACCTGTTACCTGGTACTGTATGTAATATCAAACTGACTCTGTACCTGTTACCTGGTACTGTATGTAATATCAAACTGACTCTGGACCTTATACCTGGTACTGTATGTAATATCAAACTGACTCCGGACCTGTTACCTGGTACTGTATGTAATATCAAACTGACTCCGGACCTGTTACCTGGTACTGTATGTAATATCAAACTGACTCTGGACCTGTTACCTGGTACTGTATGTAATATCAAACTGACTCCGGACCTGTTACCTGGTACTGTATGTAATATCAAACTGACTCCGGACCTGTTACCTGGTACTGTATGTAATATCAACCTGACTCTGGACCTGTTACCTGGTACTGTATGTAATATCAAACTGACTCCGGACCTGTTACCTGGTACTGTATGTAATATCAAACTGACTCCGGACCTGTTACCTGGTACTGTATGTAATATCAAACTGACTCTGGACCTGTTACCTGGTACTGTATGTAATATCAAACTGACTCCGGACCTGTTACCTGGTACTGTATGTAATATCAAACTGACTCTGGACCTGTTACCTGGTACTGTTACCTGGTACTGTATGTAATATCAAACTGACTCTGGACCTGTTACCTGGTACTGTATGTAATATCAAACTGACTCTGGACCTGTTACCTGGTACTGTATGTAATATCAAACTGACTCTGGACCTGTTACCTGGTACTGTATGTAATATCAACCTGACTCTGGACCTGTTACCTGGTACTGTATGTAATATCAAACTGACTCTGGACCTGTTACCTGGTACTGTATGTAATATCAAACTGACTCCGGACCTGTTACCTGGTACTGTATGTAATATCAAACTGACTCTGGACCTGTTACCTGGTACTGTGGTTGGACCAATGATCAGTGTGGTTGTATTTTAGTCACAGTGGAGCATTTATCAGATGATTCAGTACAACACCAACCAGTTAAACAAACTCCTGTCTTCTGTTGTGGCTTTGTGCTGCGTCCTTCCTTCAATCTCCACCCTGACGTCCATGACTCTCTCTCCATCAGAACGTGGTGATGTTCCTGAGCCTGCTGGTTGCCTGGGTGATCCCAGACGTCCCCAAGAACATCAGTGAGCAGCTGAAGAGAGAGAAGACCCTGCTGGTGGACGTGTTCCTCCGGGAGGAGAAGGACAAGTCCCACCTCCTCCAGAGCCTCTTCTCCTCCAAGGACCAGCCCAGCCAGGGTCACCCTGACACGGCCCACTTCCGTACTCTACCCCTAGGCCTCTCTCAGGGCCTAGGCCAGCCCCCGGGTGGAGAGGGAGGGGAATCCCGGGCGAGATGCAGGGCTGCCAGTTTCAGCCAGTTCACCAGACAGATGTCCATGTCCCCTAGCAACAACGCGGCCCGACAGATGTCCGTGTCCCCTAGCAACGACGCAGCCCGACACACAGCGGTCTGACACGCTACTGTAGCGGTTCCATACAAACTTTCTTTCTCCCCACAACAGGGGAAGTTTAGACACTAGTGTGGTAGCTACATGGAGTCTGAATGCTCCTCTGTGATCTCTCACCCCATGTAGACTTGGTGTTCTCTTTCTGAAGCAGTGTGATGATGGAACGTGCTGATCATGGACTTGTTCTTCCTGCCTGATAATCTACATATTCTTGACCATTGTGTGTTTATCTGCATAATGAGTGGTGACTGTATAGTTCCCTTAAGGAAAAACACCTTCAGCCAGGCGGCTTTCTCTAGAGAGCTTCCCGTGTCTGGAACATACTGCCTTCAGACACGGAGCTGCTGGTTACCACTCCTTCACCAATAACCTAAAGACATGGCTAAAGGACAGGCAGGTGTGTCAACACCATCCCCAGCTGTGTAGACCTGCTTTCCATGTTGTCTTCTATACATCGTTGGTTCTTTTTCTGTCATTTCGTTTGGTTGCTTTTTGTGTTATTGCTTTCTGTCTGTCTTCGTTAAGTGTTACTGGTCATATGTTGGTGTCTGTCTCTGTCTGTGTCTCTGTCTTCGTTAAGTGTTACTGGTCATATGTTGGCCTCTGTCTCTGTCTTCGTTAAGTGTTACTGGTCATATGTTGGTGTCTGTCTCTGTCTCTGTCTCTGTCTCTGTCTCTGTCTTCGTTAAGTGTTACTGGTCATATGTTGGTGTCTGTCTCTGTCTCTGTCTCTGTCTCTGTCTTCGTTAAGTGTTACTGGTCATATGTTGGCCTCTGTCTCTGTCTTCGTTAAGTGTTACTGGTCATATGTTGGTGTCTGTCTCTGTCTCTGTCTCTGTCTCTGTCTCTGTCTTCGTTAAGTGTTACTGGTCATATGTTGGCCTCTGTCTCTGTCTTCGTTAAGTGTTACTGGTCATATGTTGGTGTCTGTCTCTGTCTGTGTCTCTGTCTTCGTTAAGTGTTACTGGTCATATGTTGGCCTCTGTCTCTGTCTTCGTTAAGTGTTACTGGTCATATGTTGGTGTCTGTCTCTGTCTCTGTCTCTGTCTCTGTCTCTGTCTTCGTTAAGTGTTACTGGTCATATGTTGGTGTCTGTCTCTGTCTCTGTCTCTGTCTCTGTCTCTGTCTTCGTTAAGTGTTACTGGTCATATGTTGGCCTCTGTCTCTGTCTTCGTTAAGTGTTACTGGTCATATGTTGGTGTCTGTCTCTGTCTCTGTCTCTGTCTCTGTCTCTGTCTTCGTTAAGTGTTACTGGTCATATGTTGGCCTCTGTCTCTGTCTTCGTTAAGTGTTACTGGTCATATGTTGGTGTCTGTCTCTGTCTCTGTCTCTGTCTTCGTTAAGTGTTACTGGTCATATGTTGGTGTCTGTCTCTGTCTGTCTCTGTCTCTGTCTGTCTCTGTCTTCGTTAAGTGTTACTGGTCCATATGTTGGTGTCTGTCTCTGTCTCTGTCTCTGTCTCTGTCTCTGTCTGTCTCTGTCTTCGTTAAGTGTTACTGGTCCATATGTTGGTGTCTGTCTCTGTCTCTGTCTCTGTCTTCGTTAAGTGTTACTGGTTGTATGTTGCTCTGTCTGTGCTTACTGTCTGTATTGTTATTGGATTTGTTTTTAATAACCTTCCCAGGGACTCCGGTCGAAAATTATCCGGCTGGCTAAAACCGGCGCCTTTACAGAAAGGTTGATAAATGTGCACTGCTCCTGTAAAAAAATAAAACTTAATAATAATAATAATAATGCCTGGATAATGTATAGAATAACAAGGTTCAGAGTGTATACATGGATAATGTACATGTTGAGGTCCAGCGTGTATACATGGATAATGTACATGTTGAGGTCCAGCGTGTATACATGGATAATGTACATGTTGAGGTCCAGTGTGTATAACTGGATAATGTACATGTTGAGGTCCAGCGTGTATAACTGGATAATGTACATGTTGAGGTCCAGAGTGTATAACTGGGTAATGTACATGTTGAGGTCCAGTGTGTATAACTGGATAATGTACATGTTGAGGTCCAGAGTGTATAACTGGGTAATGTACATGTTGAGGTCCAGAGTGTATAACTGGGTAATGTACATGTTGAGGTCCAGCGTGTATAACTGGGTAATGTACATGTTGAGGTCCAGAGTGTATAACTGGGTAATGTACATGTTGAGGTCCAGAGTGTATAACTGGGTAATGTACGTGTTGAGGTCCAGCGTGTATAACTGGGTAATGTACATGTTGAGGTCCAGTGTGTATAACTGGATAATGTACATGTTGAGGTCCAGAGTGTATAACTGGGTAATGTACATGTTGAGGTCCAGCGTGTATAACTGGGTAATGTACATGTTGAGGTCCAGAGTGTATAACTGGGTAATGTACATGTTGAGGTCCAGAGTGTATAACTGGGTAATGTACATGTTGAGGTCCAGTGTGTATAACTGGGTAATGTACATGTTGAGGTCCAGTGTGTATAACTGGATAATGTACATGTTGAGGTCCAGAGTGTATAACTGGGTAATGTACATGTTGAGGTCCAGCGTGTATAACTGGATAATGTACATGTTGAGGTCCAGCGTGTATAACTGGATAATGTACATGTTGAGGTCCAGTGTGTATAACTGGGTAATGTACATGTTGAGGTCCAGTGTGTATAACTGGGTAATGTACATGTTGAGGTCCAGCGTGTATAACTGGGTAATGTACATGTTGAGGTCCAGCGTGTATAACTGGGTAATGTACATGTTGAGGTCCAGCGTGTATAACTGGATAATGTACATGTTGAGGTCCAGCGTGTATAACTGGATAATGTACATGTTGAGGTCCAGCGTGTATAACTGGGTAATGTACATGTTGAGGTCCAGAGTGTATAACTGGGTAATGTACATGTTGAGGTCCAGAGTGTATAACTGGATAATGTACATGTTGAGGTCCAGTGTGTATAACTGGATAATGTACATGTTGAGGTCCAGTGTGTATAACTGGGTAATGTACATGTTGAGGTCCAGAGTGTATAACTGGGTAATGTACATGTTGAGTTCCAGTGTGAGGATAACATAGCATCATATAGAGGACCAGTGTGTGTATGTCATGATAATCTCTGGTGGACAGACTACGTCAACATAAATGATTCCATAGATATGTCATCATACAACGGGATGCGTGACATAACGCGCTACTTCTGGAGCTCTGGACAGATCACCATTTCATAGGTGTTAGCATCTTTGACTTCTCGCAGGTGTTAGCATCTTTGACTTCTCGCAGGTGTTAGCATCTTTGACTTCTCGCAGGTGTTAGCATCTTTGACTTCTCGCAGGTGTTAGCATCTTTGACTTCTCACAGGTGTTAGCATCTTTCACATTTCACAGGTGTTAGCATCTTTGACTTCTCACAGGTGTTATCATCTTTCACATTTCACAGGTGTTAGCATCTTTCACATTTCACAGGTGTTAGCATCTTTGACTTCTCGCAGGTGTTAGCATCTTAGACTTCTCGCAGGTGTTAGCATCTTTGACTTCTCGCAGGTGTTAGCATCTTTCACATTTCACAGATGTTAGCATCTTTGACTTCTCACAGGTGTTAGCATCTTTGACTTCTCGCAGGTGTTAGCATCTTTCACATTTCACAGGTGTTAGCATCTTTGACTTCTCGCAGGTGTTAGCATCTTTGACTTCTCACAGGTGTTAGCATCTTTCACATTTCACAGGTGTTAGCATCTTTGACTTCTCACAGGTGTTAGCATCTTTGACTTCTCACAGGTGTTAGCATCTTTGACTTCTCACAGGTGTTAGCATCTTTCACATTTCACAGGTGTTAGCATCTTTGACTTCTCACAGGTGTTAGCATCTTTCACATTTCACAGGTGTTAGCATCTTTCACATTTCACAAGCTGAGGGGACATTTGGTCCATAGTCTTGCCCGTAACTTGCAAAGAGAGGGTGGAGCTCTTCGTTCCGGTTCATTCTATCTCTTCTCTTAAAGACCCTCTTCGTCCCGGTTCATTCTATCTCTGCAGTTTTTTAAATTGTATTTTTAAATCAGCATCATTGTATGTCTAATTAAATCACTGTTTATTTCATTAAAATAACGGCAAATATATTTTGGTCATTTATTTCCCCGAGCCTCCTTTTGCCATTTTAAATGCTCAGTCTGATCATGTGGCCGTGTTGATACACATGTAATATACAGAGCCCTGATTGGCAGATAGGATCGTCTAGACCGGGGCTTCCCAAACTCGGTGCCGGGGCCCCTTGGATGGACCGTATGTTTTTTCTTTAGCACTACTCAGCTGATTCCAATCATCAACGCTTGATGATGACTGGGTTATTAGAATCAGATGTGTCGTTCAGAAACCACAGTGTCTACCTTGGGGGGGGGGGGGCCGCAGGACTGAGTTTGGGAACCCCTGATCTAGACTGTAGAATCTACCCGATTACCCCTTCAAAGTAGGAGGATATCAGAGGAGGTTGGTGGCACCTTAATTAGGGAAGACAGGCTGGTGTTAATGACTGGTATGAATAACTGGTATGGTATCAAACACGTTTTCCATGTATTACATTCACTCTGTCCATTATTATGAGCCATCCTCCCCTCAGCAGCCTCCTGTGATGCATATACTAATAAAATCTGACTGGTCATTTGTCAGAATAATCAGATTGATATGGGCCAAAAACTCATTGCATGAAATTCCAGGCATTTTTTTCAGTGACCCCCTAAATCAGGGTCACACTGCCTCTGTAACCTTCTACTGCAGTGGGCTAAATCAGGGTCACACAGAGTTCTGTAACCTTCTACTGCAGTGGGCTAAATCAGGGTCACACAGAGTTCTGTAACCTACTACTGCAGTGGGCTAAATCAGGGTTACACAGAATTCTGTAACCTTTTACTGCTTTTAGTTTAGTTTATTAGTTTGACCATTTAAAAAAAACATTGTTAAATCATGGAGGATAACACACAATACAGTCTGGGAATAATCAGATTGATATGGGCCAAAAACTCATTGCATGAAATTCCAGGCATTTTTTTCAGTGACCCCCTAAATCAGGGTCACACTGCCTCTGTAACCTTCTACTGCAGTGGGCTAAATCAGGGTCACACAGAGTTCTGTAACCTTCTACTGCAGTGGGCTAAATCAGGGTCACACAGAGTTCTGTAACCTACTACTGCAGTGGGCTAAATCAGGGTTACACAGAATTCTGTAACCTTTTACTGCTTTTAGTTTAGTTTATTAGTTTGACCATTTAAAAAAAACATTGTTAATCATGGAGGATAACACACAATACAGTCTGGGACTTATTTCCATTGTTAAATCATGGAGGATAACACACTATACAGTCTGGGACTTATTTCCATGTTAAATCATGGAGGATAACACACGATACAGTCTGGGACTTATTTCCATGTTAAATCATGGAGGATAACACACAATACAGTCTGGGACTTATTTCCATTGTTAAATCATGGAGGATAACACACTATACAGTCTGGGACTTATTTCCATTGTTAAATCATGGAGGATAACACACAATATAGTCTGGGACTTATTTCCATTGTTACATCATGGAGGATAACACACAATACAGTCTGGGACTTATTTCCATGTTAAATCATGGAGGATAACACACTATACAGTCTGGGACTTATTTCCATTGTTATATCATGGAGGATAACACACAATACAGTCTGGGACTTATTTCCATTGTTAAATCATGGAGGATAACACACAATACAGTCTGGGACTTATTTCCATTGTTAAATCATGGAGGATAACACACAATACAGTCTGGGACTTATTTCCATTGTTAAATCATGGAGGATAACACACTATACAGTCTGGGACTTATTTCCATTGTTATATCATGGAGGATAACACACAATACAGTCTGGGACTTATTTCCATTGTTAAATCATGGAGGATAACACACAATACAGTCTGGGACTTATTTCCATTGTTAAATCATGGAGGATAACACACAATACAGTCTGGGACTTATTTCCATTGTTACATCATGGAGGATAACACACAATCTAGTCTGGGACTTATTTCCATTGTTAAATCATGGAGGATAACACACAATACAGTCTGGGACTTATTTCCATTGTTAAATCATGGAGGATAACACACAATACAGTCTGGGACTTATTTCCATTGTTAAATCATGGAGGATAACACACAATACAGTCTGGGACTTATTTCCATTGTTAAATCATGGAGGATAACACACAATACAGTCTGGGACTTATTTCCATTGTTAAATCATGGAGGATAACACACAATACAGTCTGGGGACTTATTTCCATTGTTAAATCATGGAGGATAACACACAATACAGTCTGGGACTTATTTCCATTGTTAAATCATGGAGGATAACACACAATACAGTCTGGGGACTTATTTCCATTGTTAAATCATGGAGGATAACACACAATACAGTCTGGGACTTATTTCCATTGTTAAATCATGGAGGATAACACACTATACAGTCTGGGACTTATTTCCATTGTTATATCATGGAGGATAACACACTATACAGTCTGGGACTTATTTCCATTGTTACATCATGGAGGATAACACACAATACAGCCAGGGACTTATTTCCATTGTTAAATCATGGAGGATAACACACAATACAGTCTGGGACTTATTTCCATTGTTAAATCATGGAGGATAACACACAATACAGGCTGGGGACTTATTTCCATTGTTAAATCATGGAGGATAACACACAATACAGTCTGGGGACTTATTTCCATTGTTAAATCATGGAGGATAACACACAATACAGTCTGGGACTTATTTCCATTGTTAAATCATGGAGGATAACACACTATACAGTCTGGGACTTATTTCCATTGTTAAATCATGGAGGATAACACACAATACAGTCTGGGACTTATTTCCATTGTTACATCATGGAGGATAACACACAATACAGTCTGGGACTTATTTCCATTGTTAAATCATGGAGGATAACACACAATACAGTCTGGGACTTATTTCCATTGTTAAATCATGGAGGATAACACACAATACAGTCTGGGACTTATTTCCATTGTTATATCATGGAGGATAACACACAATACAGTCTGGGACTTATTTCCATTGTTAAATCATGGAGGATAACACACGATACAGTCTGGGACTTATTTCCATTGTTAAATCATGGAGGATAACACACTATACAGTCTGGGACTTATTTCCATTGTTATATCATGGAGGATAACACACAATACAGTCTGGGACTTATTTCCATTGTTAAATCATGGAGGATAACACACAATACAGTCTGGGACTTATTTCCATTGTTAAATCATGGAGGATAACACACAATACAGTCTGGGACTTATTTCCATTGTTATATCATGGAGGATAACACACAATACAGTCTGGGACTTATTTCCATTGTTAAATCATGGAGGATAACACACGATACAGTCTGGGACTTATTTCCATTGTTAAATCATGGAGGATAACACACTATACAGTCTGGGACTTATTTCCATTGTTACATCATGGAGGATAACACACAATACAGCCAGGGACTTATTTCCATTGTTAAATCATGGAGGATAACACACAATACAGTCTGGGACTTATTTCCATTGTTAAATCATGGAGGATAACACACAATACAGGCTGGGGACTTATTTCCATTGTTAAATCATGGAGGATAACACACAATACAGTCTGGGGACTTATTTCCATTGTTAAATCATGGAGGATAACACACAATACAGTCTGGGACTTATTTCCATTGTTAAATCATGGAGGATAACACACTATACAGTCTGGGACTTATTTCCATTGTTAAATCATGGAGGATAACACACAATACAGTCTGGGACTTATTTCCATTGTTACATCATGGAGGATAACACACAATACAGTCTGGGACTTATTTCCATTGTTAAATCATGGAGGATAACACACAATACAGTCTGGGACTTATTTCCATTGTTAAATCATGGAGGATAACACACAATACAGTCTGGGACTTATTTCCATTGTTATATCATGGAGGATAACACACAATACAGTCTGGGACTTATTTCCATTGTTAAATCATGGAGGATAACACACGATACAGTCTGGGACTTATTTCCATTGTTAAATCATGGAGGATAACACACTATACAGTCTGGGACTTATTTCCATTGTTATATCATGGAGGATAACACACAATACAGTCTGGGACTTATTTCCATTGTTAAATCATGGAGGATAACACACAATACAGTCTGGGACTTATTTCCATCGTGGTCCTCTTGAGACAAGATGGCTAGACAAGATCCAACACAGTTAAACACAGTACGACAGTGAAATAATAAAACAGAGAAGAAGAACATCTATCTCATCATTCCAGTTACATCATAGAGGTCATTCAGATGGTGTCACGCCCTGGCCTTAGTATTCTTTGTTTTCTTTATTATTTTAGTTAGGTCAGGGTGTGACATGGGGTTAGGTTTGTGTTTTTGTATTGTCTTGGGTGGTTTGGAGTGTCTAGGGGGATTTGTTAGAGTGTATGGGTTTGTGTTGAGTGGATGTGTGTATGGTTTAGTGTATATGTCTAGTATAGTCTATGGTTGAGTGTAGGTGTTTAGAAAAGTCTATGGCTGCCTGATTTGGTTCTCAATCAGAGACAGCTGGTCATAGTTGTCTCTGATTGGGAGCCATATTTAAGGGAGCCATAGGCTTTAGGTATTTGTGGGAAATTGTCTATGTAGAACGTTTGTAGCCTGTATGTATGTGCACAACGTTTGTAGCTTCACGGTCGTTTTGTTGTTTTGTTAGTTTGTATAGAGTTTTGTGTCGTGTTCATCTTCGTGGTGTTAATAAAAGAAGATGGCTTATTTTCCAAATGCTGCGTTTTGGTCCGTCTCTCAACCACACGATCGTGACAGAATTTCCCACCAAAGGACCAAGCAGCGTGTGAAACGGCAACAGGACCCACCTACACAGGATTTCTGGAGATGGGAGGACGAATTGGATGGAAAGGGACCTTGGGCTCAACCTGGAGAATATCGCCGTCCCAAAGCTGAGCTGGAGGCAGCGAAAGCAGAGAGGCGGCGATATGAGGAGGCAGCACGGAGGCAAGGCTGGAAGCCCGTGAGTACTACCCCAAAATTTCTTGGGGGGGGCTAGGAGGTAGTGGGCCGAGGGCAGGTAGGAGACCTGCGCCCACTTCCCAGGCTAACCGTGGAGAGCGGGAGTACGGGCAGACACCGTGTTACGCAGTAGAGCGCACGGTGTCTCCTGTACGTGTGCATAGCCCAGTGCGGGTTATTCCACCTCCCCGCACTGGTAGGGCTAGATTGAGCATTGAGCCAAGTGCCATGAAGCCGGCTCTACCTATCTGGCCACCAGTACATCTCCTCGGGCCGGCTTACATGGCACCAGCCTTACGCATGGTGTCCCCGGTTCGCCTACATAGCCCGGTGCGGGTTATTCCACCTCCCCGCACTGGTCGGGCGACGGGGAGCATTCAACCAGGTAAGGTTGGGCAGGCTCAATGCTCAAGGGAGCCAGTACGCCTGCACGGTCCGGTATTTCCGGCGCCACCTCCCCGCCCCAGTCCTGTTCCACCAGTGCCTACACCACGCACCAGGCTTCCAGTGTGTCTCCAGAGCCCTGTTCCTCCTCCACGCACTCGTCCAATGGTGCGTGTCTCCAGCCCATTACCACCAGTGCCTACACCACGCACCAAGCCTCCTGTGTGTTCCCAGAGTCCTGTGCGTCCTGTTGCTGCTCCCCGCACTAGCCCTGAGATGCGTGTCCCCAGCCCGGTACCACCAGTTCCGGCACCACGCACTAGGCCTAATGTGCGTTTCCAGGGTCCAGTATGCCCTGTTCCTGCTCCCCGCACTAGCCCTGAGATGCGTGTCCCCAGCCCGGTACCACCAGTTCCAGCACCACGCACCAGGCCTACAGTGCGCCTCAGCCGGCCAGAGCCATCCGTCTCTCCAGCGCCATCTGAGCCATCCGTCTCCCCAGCGCCATCTGAGCCATCCGTCTCCCCAGCGCCATCTGAGCCATCCGTCTCCCCAGCGCCATCTGAGCCATCCGTCTGCCCAGTGCCAATAGAGCCGCCCGTCTGTCCCGAGCCGTCAGAGCCGATCGTCAGTCAGGAGCCGCTAGAGCCGATCGTCAGACAGGATCCGCCAGAGCCGCCAACCAGAGAGGATCTGCCAGAGCCGCCAACCAGACAGGATCTGCCAGAGCCGCCAACCAGACAGGATCTGCCAGAGCCGCCAACCAGACAGGATCTGCCAGAGCCGCCAACCAGACAGGATCTGCCAGGGCCGCCAACCAGACAGGATCTGCCAGGGCCGCCAACCAGATATGAGCAGCCAGATCCGTCAGCCAGCCATGAGCAGCCAGATCCGTCAGCCAGCCATGAGCAGCCAGATCCGTCAGCCAGCCATGAGCAGCCAGATCCGTCAGCCAGCCATGAGCAGCCAGATCCGTCAGCCAGCCATGAGCCGTCCAGCCAGGATCCGCCAGAGCCGTCCAGCCAGGATCCGCCAGAGCCGGCCAGCCAGGATCAGCCCTTCAGTCCGGAGCTGCCGTACCTCAGTCCGGAGCTGCCCCTTATCCTGGGGCTGCCCCTTATCCTGGTGCTGTCCCTTAGTCCGGTACTGTCCCTTAGTCCGGTACTGTCCCTTATCCTGGTGCTGCCCCTTAGTCCGGTGCTGCCCCTTAGTCCGGTGCTGCCTCTTAGTCTGGTACTGCCCCTTATTCCAGTGGGGCTAAGAAAGCGGGTAGTGACTATGGTGGGGTGGGGACCACGACCAGTGCCGGAGCCGCCGCCGTGGACGGAAGCCCACCCAGACCCTCCCCTAGACTATGTGCTGGTGCGCCCGGAGTTCGCACCTTAAGGGGGGGGTTATGTCACGCCCTGGCCTTAGTATTCTTTGTTTTCTTTATTATTTTAGTTAGGTCAGGGTGTGACTTGGGGTTAGGTTTGTGTTTTTGTATTGTCTTGGGTGGTTTGGAGTGTCTAGGGGGATTTGTTAGAGTGTATGGGTTTGTGTTGAGTGGATGTGTGTATGGTTTAGTGTATGTGTCTAGTATAGTCTATGGTTGAGTGTAGGTGTTTAGAAAAGTCTATGGCTGCCTGATTTGGTTCTCAATCAGAGACAGCTGGTCATAGTTGTCTCTGATTGGGAGCCATATTTAAGGGAGCCATAGGCTTTAGGTATTTGTGGGAAATTGTCTATGTAGAACGTTTGTAGCCTGTATGTATGTGCACAACGTTTGTAGCTTCACGGTCGTTTTGTTGTTTTGTTAGTTTGTATAGAGTTTTGTGTCGTGTTCATCTTCGTGGTGTTAATAAAAGAAGATGGCTTATTTTCCAAATGCTGCGTTTTGGTCCGTCTCTCAACCACACGATCGTGACAGATGGGCACAGAAGACATCAAACATATTTTTACTTTATTTTTAAAGCTGTCCAGAGAGGACGTTGTTTTTATAGGCAGAGGCAACTCATTCCATTCTGAGGCTCCAGTATACAAGAAAGTACCTTTCCCAGCATTCCTCCTGAACCTGTATAAGCACACATCAGCAACACCTGATCTGGTGCTGTGATTGTGTGCATCCAGTAACACGAGGAAAGTAAGTTAGATATCTGGGCGCAGGACCATAAATACTCCTGTAAACCAGACCTAGTCTAATCTGGAACACCCTAGCCTCAACAGGCAGCCAGTTTAGTTCCTGGAAGCAGCTCCTGCCTATGTGAGTACGTGGACTCACCTTCAATACTACCCTGATCAGCTTATTCTGGGCTATCTGGAGCTTCCCATTCATAAGTTTAGATAAGCCCCCAAACCAGGAAGTACTAGCATAGTCAAATAGCATTGAATGAGGGCAGTGGCTAGAGTCCTTATCAAGCAGCTTGGACTTTCTAGCTAAACAATTAGTCCTGGCATTAACCTTCCCTAGCACCTTATTGGCCGTGCATTAACCTTCCCTAGCACCTTATTGGCCGTGCATTAACCTTCCCTAGCACCTTATTGGCCGTGCATTAACCTTCCCTAGCACCTTATTGGCCGTGCATTAACCTTCCCTAGCACCTTATTGGCCGTGCATTAACCTTCCCTAGCACCTTATTGGCCGTGCATTAACCTTCCCTAGCACCTTATTGGCCGTGCATTAACCTTCCCTAGCACCTTATTGGCCATCCTCCCTTCTCTCCCATCATCACACAATACCCATAATGACAAAGTGAAAACATGTTTTTAGAATATTTTGCAAATGAAATGCATAAATATCTCATTTACATAAGTTTTCACACCCCTGAGTCAATACATGTTAGAATCACCTTTGGCAGCGATTACAACTGTGAGTCTTTCTGGGTAAGTTTCTAAGAGCTTTCCACACCTGGATTGTGTAACATTTTCCCATTCTTCCTTGAAAAATTCTTCAAGCTCTGTCAAATTGGTTGTTGATCATTGCTAGACAACCATTTTCAGGTTTTGCCATTGATTTTCAGGCAGATTTAAGTCAACATTGTAACTCGGCTACTCAGGAACATTTACTGTCTTCTTGGTGAGCAACTCCAGTGTAGATTTGACTTTGTGTTTTAGGTTATTGCTCTGCTGAAAGGTGAATTCACCTCCCAGTAGACTGAACCAGGTTTTCCTCTAGGATTTTTCCTGTGCTTTGCTCCATTCTGTTTCTTTTTTATCCTGAAAACTCCCCAGTCCTGAACAATGACAAGCATACCCATGACATGATGCAGCCACCACTATTCTTGAAAATATGGAGAGTGGTACTTAACAATGCATTTGATTTGATTTGCCCCAAACAAAGCACTTTATATTCAGGACAAAAAGTGAACTGCTTTGCCACTTTTTTTGCAGCATTGCTTTAGTTCCTTATTGCAACAGGATGCATGTTTTGGAATATTTGTATTCTGTACAGGGTTCCTTCTTTTCACTCTGTCATTTAGGTTCGTATTGTGGAGTAACTACAATGTTGTTGATCCATCCTCAGTTCTCTCCTATCACAGCCATTAAACTCTGTAACTGTTTTAAAGTCACCATTGGCCTCGATAAATCCCTAAGTGGGCAGAACTGAAAAAGCGTATGCGAGCAAGGAGGCCTACAAACCTGACTCAGTTACACCAGCTCTGTCAGGAGGAATGGGCCGAAATGCACCCAACTTGTGGGAAGCTTGTGGAAGGCCACCCGAAACATTTGATCCAATTTAAACAATTTAAAGGCAATGCTACCAAATACTAATTGAGTGTATGTAAACTTCTGACCCACTGGGAATGTGATGAAAGAAATAAAAGCTGAAATAAATCATTCTCTCTACTATTATTATGACATTTCACATTCTTAAAATAAAGTGGTGATCCTAACTGACCTAAGACAGGGAATTTTTACTAGGATTAACTATCAGGAATTGTGAAAAACTGAGTTTAAATGTATTTGCATAAGGTGTATGTACATTTCCTACTTCAACTGTGGTATGTGTGGCAGTCAGTCCCTTTCCAAGGTTTTACCAGGTGAATGTGGCTCTCACAGTGTGCTCCCCTTCCCTCCCAACAGTAACCTGTGGTGGGATGGGTACAGTCCCTTTCCAAGGTTTTACCAGGTGAATGTGGCTCTCACAGTGTGCTCCCCTTCCCTCCCAACAGTAACCTGTGGTGGGATGGGTACAGTCCCTTTCCAAGGTTTTACCAGGTGAATGTGGCTCTCACAGTGTGCTCCCCTTCCCTCCCAACAGTAACCTGTGGTGGGATGGGTACAGTCCCTTTCCAAGGTTTTACCAGGTGAATGTGGCTCTCACAGTGTGCTCCCCTTCCCTCCCAACAGTAACCTGTGGTGGGATGGGTACAGTCCCTTTCCAAGGTTTTACCAGGTGAATGTGACTCTCACAGTGTGCTCCCCTTCCCTCCCAACAGTAACCTGTGGTGGGATGGGTACAGTCCCTTTCCAAGGTTTTACCAGGTGAATGTGACTCTCACAGTGTGCTCCCCTTCCCTCCCAACAGTAACCTGTGGTGGGTACATCCTTGTGCCTCTCTAGTGATGTGTTGCTCTGTGCCCTACGAGAACCCCGTTTCTCTGGTGTGGTTATCCCATTGAGTGACTAGCATAGTCCCTCATTCAAAATAGAATGAAGGATAGTCACATTTTATTTCACCTTTATTTAAACAGGTAGGCCAGTTGAGAACAAGTTCTCATTTACAACTGCAACCTGGCCAAGATAAAGCAAAGCAGTGTGACACAGAGTTAAACATGGAATAAACAAACGTACAGTCAATAACACAATAGAAAAATCTATATACAGTGTGTGCAAATGAGGTAGGATAATGGAGGTAAGGCAATAAATAGGCCATAGTTAGTGACGTAACCAGGGTACTGTGAGCTAGAGACGTAACCAGGGTTCTGTGAGCTAGAGACGTATCCAGGGTTCTGTGAGCTAGAGACGTAACCAGGGTTCTGTGAGCTAGTGACGTAACCAGGGTACTGTGAGCTAGTGATGTAACCAGGGCTCTGTGAGCTAGTGACGTAACCAGGGCTCTGTGAGCTAGTGACGTAACCAGGGTACTGTGAGCTAGAGACGTAACCAGGGTTCTGTGAGCTAGGGACGTAACCAGGGTACTGTGAGCTAGAGACGTAACCAGGGTTCTGTGAGCTAGAGACGTAACCAGGGTTCTGTGAGCTAGAGACGTAACCAGGGTTCTGTGAGCTAGAGACGTAACCAGGGTTCTGTGAGCTAGAGACGTAACCAGGGTTCTGTGAGCTAGAGACGTGACCAGGGTTCTGTGAGCTAGAGATGTAACCAGGGTTCTGTGAGCTAGTGACGTAACCAGGGTACTGTGAGCTAGGGACGTAACCAGGGTTCTGTGAGCTAGGGACTATTCTAGTCCAGCTGTCGGTTCTCCTGTAGTCTTGGGAAGAGTCTACAGGAAGTGATGCTACCCGCAAAGGGTATTTATAGGGTTGTGGGACACAGGTATTTATATGGTTGAGGGGCCCAGGTATTTATAGGGTTGGCGGGCCCAGGTATTTATAGGGTTGGGTGGCCCAGGTATTTATAGGGTTGGGGGGCCCAGGTATTTATAGGGTTGGGGGACCCAGGTATTTATAGGGTTGGGGGACCCAGGTATTTATAGGGGGTTGGGGGGCCCAGGTATTTATAGGGGGTTGGGGGACCCAGGTATTTATAGGGTTGGGGGACCCAGGTATTTATAGGGTTGGGGGACCCAGGCATTTATAGGGTTGGGGGACCCAGGCATTTATAGGGTTGGGGGACCCAGGTATTTATAGGGGGTTGGGGGACCCAGGTATTTATAGGGGGTTGGGGGACCCAGGTATTTATAGGGGGTTGGGGGGTCCAGGTATTTATAGGGGGTTGGGGGACCCAGGTATTTATAGGGTTGGGGGACCCAGGTATTTATAGGGGGTTGGGGGACCCAGGTATTTATAGGGGGTTGGGGGACCCAGGTATTTCTAGGGTTGGGGGACCCAGGTATTTATAGGGTTGGGGGACCCAGGCATTTATAGGGTTGGGGGACCCAGGTATTTATAGGGGGTTGGGGGACCCAGGTATTTATAGGGGGTTGGGGGACCCAGGTATTTATAGGGGGTTGGGGGGTCCAGGTATTTATAGGGGGTTGGGGGACCCAGGTATTTATAGGGTTGGGGGACCCAGGTATTTATAGGGGGTTGGGGGACCCAGGTATTTATAGGGGGTTGGGGGACCCAGGTATTTATAGGGTTGGGGGACCCAGGTATTTATAGGGTTGGGGGACCCAGGCATTTATAGGGTTGGGGGACCCATGTATTTATAGGGGGTTGGGGGACCCAGGTATTTATAGGGTTGGGGGACCCAGGTATTTATAGGGTTGGGGGACCCAGGTATTTATAGGGTTGGGGGGTCCAGGTATTTATAGGGTTGGGGGGCCCAGGTATTTATAGGGTTGGGGGACCCAGGTATTTATAGGGTTGGGGGACCCAGGTATTTATAGGGTTGGGGGACCCAGGCATTTATATGGTTGGGGGACCCAGGTATTTATAGGGGGTTGGGGGACCCAGGTATTTATAGGGTTGGGGGGTCCAGGTATTTATAGGGTTGGGGGGCCCAGGTATTTATAGGGTTGGGGGACCCAGGTATTTATAGGGGGTTATTGGGGCCCAGGTATTTATAGGGGGGGGCCCAGGTATATAGGGGGTTGGGGGACCCAGGTATTTATAGGGTTGGGGGACCCAGGCATTTATAGGGTTGGGGGACCCAGGCATTTATAGGGTTGGGGGACCCAGGCATTTATAGGGTTGGGGGACCCAGGTATTTATAGGGGGTTGGGGGACCCAGGTATTTATAGGGTTGGGGGGCCCAGGTATTTATAGGGTTGGGGGACCCAGGTATTTATAGGGTTGGGGGACCCAGGTATTTATAGGGGGTTGGGGGACCCAGGTATTTATAGGGTTGGGGGCCAGTTAGGGGGGGCCCAGGTATTTATAGGGTTGGGGGGCCCAGGTATTTATAGGGTTGGGGGACCCAGGTATTTATAGGGGGTTGGGGGACCCAGGTATTTATAAGGGGTTGGGGGACCCAGGTATTTATAGGGTTGGGGGACCCAGGCATTTATAGGGTTGGGGGACCCAGGCATTTATAGGGGGTTGGTGGGCCCAGGTATTTATAGGGTTGAGGGGCCCAGCTATTTATAGGGTTGGGGGACCCAGGTATTTATAGGGTTGGGGGACCCAGGTATTTATAGGGTTGTGGGACCCAGGTATTTATAGGGGGTTGTTGGGGCCCAGGTATTTATAGGGTTGGGGGACCCAGGCATTTATAGGGTTGGGGGACCCAGGTATTTATAGGGTTGTGGGACCCAGGTATTTATAGGGGGTTGTTGGGGCCCAGGTATTTATAGGGGGTTATTGGGGCCCAGGTATTTATAGGGTTGGGGGGCCCAGGTATTTATAGGGGGTTGGGGGGCCCAGGTATTTATAGGGTTGGTGGGCCCAGGTATTTATAGGGTTGGTGGGCCCAGGTATTTATAGGGGGTTATTGGGGCCCAGGTATTTATAGGGGGTTATTGGGGCCCAGGTATTTATAGGGGGTTGGGGGGCCCAGGTATTTATAGGGGGTTGGGGGGCCCAGGTATTTATAGGGGGTTGGGGGGCCCAGGTATTTATAGGGGGTTATTGGGGCCCAGGTATTTATAGGGGGTTGGGGGGCCCAGGTATTTATAGGATGTTGTTTGGGCCCAGGTATTTATAGGGGGTTGTTGGGGCCCAGGTATTTATAAGGTTGGGGGGTCCAGGTATTTATAGGGTTGGGGGGCCCAGGTATTTATAGGGTTGGGGGACCCAGGTATTTATAGGGGGTTATTGGGGCCCAGGTATTTATAGGGGGTTATTGGGGCCCAGGTATTTATAGGGGGTTGGGGGACCCAGGTATTTATAGGGTTGGGGGACCCAGGCATTTATAGGGTTGGGGGACCCAGGCATTTATAGGGTTGGGGGACCCAGGCATTTATAGGGTTGGGGGACCCAGGTATTTATAGGGGGTTGGGGGACCCAGGTATTTATAGGGTTGGGGGGCCCAGGTATTTATAGGGTTGGGGGGCCCAGGTATTTATAGGGTTGGGGGACCCAGGTATTTATAGGGTTGGGGGACCCAGGTATTTAAAGGGTTGGGGGACCCAGGTATTTATAGGGTTGGGGGACCCAGGTATTTATAGGGTTGGGGGACCCAGGTATTTATAGGGGGTTGGGGGACCCAGGTATTTATAGGGTTGGGGGGTCCAAGTATTTATAGGGGGTTGGGGGGCCCAGGTATTTATAAGTTTGTGGGACCAAGGAATGTAAAGGGTTGGGGGGCCCAGGTATTTATAGGGGGTTGTGGGCCCAGGTATTTATAGGGGGTTGGGGGACCCAGGTATTTATAGGGGGTTGGGTGGCCCAGGTATTTATAGGGGGTTGGGGTGCCCAGGTATTTATAGGGGGTTGGGGGACCCAGGCATTTATAGGGTTGGGGGACCCAGGCATTTATAGGGTTGGGGGACCCAGGCATTTATAGGGGGTTGGGGGGCCCAGGCATTTATAGGGGGTTGGGGGGCCCAGGTATTTATAGGGTTGGGGGACCCAGGTATTTATAGGGTTGGGGGATCCAGGTATTTATAGGGTTGGGGGGCCCAGGTATTTATAGGGTTGGGGGACCCAGGTATTTATAGGGTTGGGGGACCCAGGCATTTATATGGTTGGGGGACCCAGGTATTTATAGGGGGTTGGGGGACCCAGGTATTTATAGGGTTGGTGGGTCCAGGTATTTATAGGGTTGGGGGGCCCAGGTATTTATAGGGTTGGGGGGCCCAGGTATTTATAGGGTTGGGGGACCCAGGTATTTATAGGGGGTTGGGGGACCCAGGTATTTATAAGGGGTTGGGGGACCCAGGTATTTATAGGGTTGGGGGACCCAGGCATTTATAGGGTTGGGGGACCCAGGCATTTATAGGGGGTTGGTGGGCCCAGGTATTTATAGGGTTGAGGGGCCCAGCTATTTATAGGGTTGGGGGACCCAGGTATTTATAGGGTTGGGGGACCCAGGTATTTATAGGGTTGTGGGACCCAGGTATTTATAGGGGGTTGTTGGGGCCCAGGTATTTATAGGGTTGGGGGACCCAGGTATTTATAGGGTTGGGGGACCCAGGTATTTATAGGGTTGTGGGACCCAGGTATTTATAGGGGGTTGTTGGGGCCCAGGTATTTATAGGGGGTTGTTGGGGCCCAGGTATTTATAGGGTTGGGGGGCCCAGGTATTTATAGGGGGTTGGGGGGGCCCAGGTATTTATAGGGTTGGTGGGCCCAGGTATTTATAGGGTTGGTGGGCCCAGGTATTTATAGGGGGTTATTGGGGCCCAGGTATTTATAGGGGGTTATTGGGGCCCAGGTATTTATAGGGGGTTGGGGGGCCCAGGTATTTATAGGGGGTTGGGGGGCCCAGGTATTTATAGGGGGTTGGGGGGCCCAGGTATTTATAGGGGGTTATTGGGGCCCAGGTATTTATAGGGGGTTGGGGGGCCCAGGTATTTATAGGATGTTGTTTGGGCCCAGGTATTTATAGGGGGTTGTTGGGGCCCAGGTATTTATAAGGTTGGGGGACCAAGGAATGTAAAGGGTTGGGGGGCCCAGGTATTTATAGGGGGTTGTGGGCCCAGGTATTTATAGGGGGTTGGGGGACCCAGGTATTTATAGGGGGTTGGGTGGCCCAGGTATTTATAGGGGGTTGGGGTGCCCAGGTATTTATAGGGGGTTGGGGGACCCAGGCATTTATAGGGTTGGGGGACCCAGGCATTTATAGGGTTGGGGGACCCAGGCATTTATAGGGGGTTGGGGGGCCCAGGCATTTATAGGGGGTTGGGGGGCCCAGGTATTTATAGGGTTGGGGGACCCAGGTATTTATAGGGTTGGGGGATCCAGGTATTTATAGGGTTGGGGGGCCCAGGTATTTATAGGGTTGGGGGGCCCAGGTATTTATAGGGTTGGGGGACCCAGGTATTTATAGGGTTGGGGGACCCAGGTATTTAAAGGGTTGGGGGACCCAGGTATTTATAGGGTTGGGGGACCCAGGTATTTATAGGGTTGGGGGACCCAGGTATTTATAGGGGGTTGGGGGACCCAGGTATTTATAGGGTTGGGGGGTCCAGGTATTTATAGGGGGTTGGGGGGCCCAGGTATTTATAAGGTTGGGGGACCAAGGAATGTAAAGGGTTGGGGGGCCCAGGTATTTATAGGGGGTTGTGGGCCCAGGTATTTATAGGGGGTTGGGGGACCCAGGTATTTATAGGGGGTTGGGTGGCCCAGGTATTTATAGGGGGTTGGGGTGCCCAGGTATTTATAGGGGGTTGGGGGACCCAGGCATTTATAGGGTTGGGGGACCCTGGCATTTATAGGGTTGGGGGACCCAGGCATTTATAGGGGGTTGGGGGGCCCAGGCATTTATAGGGGGTTGGGGGGCCCAGGTATTTATAGGGTTGGGGGACCCAGGTATTTATAGGGTTGGGGGATCCAGGTATTTATAGGGTTGGGGGGCCCAGGTATTTATAGGGTTGGGGGACCCAGGTATTTATAGGGTTGGGGGACCCAGGCATTTATATGGTTGGGGGACCCAGGTATTTATAGGGGGTTGGGGGACCCAGGTATTTATAGGGTTGGTGGGTCCAGGTATTTATAGGGTTGGGGGGCCCAGGTATTTATAGGGTTGGGGGGCCCAGGTATTTATAGGGTTGGGGGACCCAGGTATTTATAGGGGGTTGGGGGACCCAGGTATTTATAAGGGGTTGGGGGACCCAGGTATTTATAGGGTTGGGGGACCCAGGCATTTATAGGGTTGGGGGACCCAGGCATTTATAGGGGGTTGGTGGGCCCAGGTATTTATAGGGTTGAGGGGCCCAGGTATTTATAGGGTTGGGGGACCCAGGTATTTATAGGGTTGTGGGACCCAGGTATTTATAGGGGGTTGTTGGGGCCCAGGTATTTATAGGGTTGGGGGACCCAGGTATTTATAGGGTTGGGGGACCCAGGTATTTATAGGGTTGTGGGACCCAGGTATTTATAGGGGGTTGTTGGGGCCCAGGTATTTATAGGGGGTTATTGGGGCCCAGGTATTTATAGGGTTGGGGGGCCCAGGTATTTATAGGGGGTTGGGGGGCCCAGGTATTTATAGGGTTGGTGGGCCCAGGTATTTATAGGGTTGGTGGGCCCAGGTATTTATAGGGGGTTATTGGGGCCCAGGTATTTATAGGGGGTTATTGGGGCCCAGGTATTTATAGGGGGTTGGGGGGCCCAGGTATTTATAGGGGGTTGGGGGGCCCAGGTATTTATAGGGGGTTGGGGGGCCCAGGTATTTATAGGGGGTTATTGGGGCCCAGGTATTTATAGGGGGTTGGGGGGCCCAGGTATTTATAGGATGTTGTTTGGGCCCAGGTATTTATAGGGGGTTGTTGGGGCCCAGGTATTTATAAGGTTGGGGGACCAAGGAATGTAAAGGGTTGGGGGGCCCAGGTATTTATAGGGGGTTGTGGGCCCAGGTATTTATAGGTGGTTGGGGGACCCAGGTATTTATAGGGGGTTGGGTGGCCCAGGTATTTATAGGGGGTTGGGGTGCCCAGGTATTTATAGGGGGTTGGGGGACCCAGGCATTTATAGGGTTGGGGGACCCAGGCATTTATAGGGTTGGGGGACCCAGGCATTTATAGGGGGTTGGGGGGCCCAGGCATTTATAGGGGGTTGGGGGGCCCAGGTATTTATAGGGTTGGGGGACCCAGGTATTTATAGGGTTGGGGGATCCAGGTATTTATAGGGTTGGGGGGCCCAGGTATTTATAGGGTTGGGGGACCCAGGTATTTATAGGGTTGGGGGACCCAGGCATTTATATGGTTGGGGGACCCACGTATTTATAGGGGGTTGGGGGACCCAGGTATTTATAGGGTTGGTGGGTCCAGGTATTTATAGGGTTGGAGGGCCCAGGTATTTATAGGGTTGGGGGGCCCAGGTATTTATAGGGTTGGGGGACCCAGGTATTTATAGGGGGTTGGGGGACCCAGGTATTTATAAGGGGTTGGGGGACCCAGGCATTTATAGGGTTGGGGGACCCAGGCATTTATAGGGGGTTGGTGGGCCCAGGTATTTATAGGGTTGAGGGGCCCAGGTATTTATAGGGTTGGGGGACCCAGGTATTTATAGGGTTGTGGGACCCAGGTATTTATAGGGGGTTGTTGGGGCCCAGGTATTTATAGGGGGTTGTTGGGGCCCAGGTATTTATAGGGTTGGGGGACCCAGGTATTTATAGGGTTGGGGGACCCAGGTATTTATAGGGTTGTGGGACCCAGGTATTTATAGGGGGTTGTTGGGGCCCAGGTATTTATAGGGGGTTATTGGGGCCCAGGTATTTATAGGGGGTTATTGGGGCCCAGGTATTTATAAGGTTGGGGGGCCCAGGTATTTATAGGGGGTTGGGGGGCCCAGGTATTTATAGGGGGTTGGGGGGCCCAGGTATTTATAGGGGGTTATTGGGGCCCAGGTATTTATAGGGGGTTGGGGGGCCCAGGTATTTATAGGGGGTTGTTTGGGCCCAGGTATTTATAGGGGGTTGTTGGGGCCCAGGTATTTATAGGGGGTTGTTGGGGCCCAGGTATTTATAGGGGGTTGGGGGGCCCAGGTATTTTTAGGGGGTTATTGGGGCCCAGGTATTTATAGGGGGTTGTTGGGGCCCAGGTATTTATAGGGGGTTATTGGGGCCCAGGTATTTATAGGGGGTTGGGGGGCCCAGGTATTTATAGGGGGTTGTTTGGGCCCAGGTATTTATAGGGGGTTGTTGGGGCCCAGGTATTTATAAGGTTGGGGGGCCCAGGTATTTATATGGGGTTGGGGGGCCCAGGTATTTATAGGGGGTTGGGGGGCCCAGGTATTTATAGGGGGTTATTGGGGCCCAGGTATTTATAGGGGGTTGGGGGGCCCAGGTATTTATAGGGGGTTGTTTGGGCCCAGGTATTTATAGGGGGTTGTTGGGGCCCAGGTATTTATAGGGGGTTGTTGGGGCCCAGGTATTTATAGGGGGTTGGGGGGCCCAGGTATTTTTAGGGGGTTATTGGGGCCCAGGTATTTATAGGGGGTTGTTGGGGCCCAGGTATTTATAGGGGGTTATTGGGGCCCAGGTATTTATAGGGGGTTGGGGGGCCCAGGTATTTATAGGGGGTTGTTTGGGCCCAGGTATTTATAGGGGGTTGTTGGGGCCCAGGTATTTATAGGGGGTTATTGGGGCCCAGGTATTTATAGGGGGTTGTTTGGGCCCAGGTATTTATAGGGGGTTGGGGCATGTGCATTACATCCGTGGCACGGAATTACTCTGAAATTCACATCTCGCCCTGTCCTGCCGCCAGAAGGAAGGATATCCCATTGAGTGACTAGCATCGTCCCTAGCTCATAGAAGAGGGGGAGGAAGAGGGAGGGAAGAAAGGAAGCGAGAGAGATTGGACGAGAGAAAGTACATGAGGTGGCGAGGGAGAGGAAGGACTTGACATCAGAATAAGAGTAGCCCACCAGACGACAATGATGATGATGGCTGTGAGATGAGATCATTACTGATTCATGAGGACAGAGTGAACTGGGACATATTCACAGAGTTCTGATGTCTCCTAGCCCAGCTCCTGTAACATCACAACTCTGTCAGAACATGCTGCTAGTCAGACCGCCTAATCCCTTCACTCTGTTAGCTAGGAGACATTACAACTCTGAATGGGACCTGACTGTCAGAGCACTGAGTTCGGAACAGCCATCACTCTGGATTAAACCTATCAGAACAGCACAGCCCTGTAACATCATAGTGGATTAAACCTATCAGAACAACCCAGCCCTGTAACATCATAGTGGATTAAACCTATCAGAACAACCCAGCCCTGTAACATCATAGTGGATTAAACCTATCAGAACAACCCAGCCCTGTAACATCATAGTGGATTAAACCTATCAGAACAACCCGGCCCTGTAACATCATAGTGGATTAAACCTATCAGAACAGCCCAGCCCTGTAACATCATAGTGGATTAAACCTATCAGAACAACCCAGCCCTGTAACATCATAGTGGATTAAACCTATCAGAACAACCCGGCCCTGTAACATCATAGTGGATTAAACCTATCAGAACAGCCCAGCCCTGTAACATCATAGTGGATTAAACCTATCAGAACAACCCAGCCCTGTAACATCATAGTGGATTAAACCTATCAGAACAACCCAGCCCTGTAACATCATAGTGGATTAAACCTATCAGAACAACCCAGCCCTGTAACATCATAGTGGATTAAACCTATCAGAACAACCCAGCCCTGTAACATCATAGTGGATTAAAGCTATCAGAACAACCCAGCCCTGTAACATCATAGTGGATTAAACCTATCAGAACAACCCAGCCCTGTAACATCATAGTGGATTAAACCTATCAGAACAACCCAGCCCTGTAACATCATAGTGGATTAAACCTAACAGAACAACCCAGCCCTGTAACATCACAGTGGATTAAACCTATCAGAACAACCCAGCCCTGTAACATCATAGTGGATTAAACCTATCAGAACAACCCAGCCCTGTAACATCATAGTGGATTAAACCTATCAGAACAACCCAGCCCTGTAACATCATAGTGGATTAAACCTATCAGAACAACCCAGCCCTGTAACATCATAGTGGATTAAACCTATCAGAACAACCCAGCCCTGTAACATCATAGTGGATTAAACCTATCAGAACAACCCAGCCCTGTAACATCATAGTGGATTAAACCTAACAGAACAACCCAGCCCTGTAACATCACAGTGGATTAAACCTATCAGAACAACCCAGCCCTGTAACATCATAGTGGATTAAACCTATCAGAACAACCCAGCCCTGTAACATCATAGTGGATTAAACCTATCAGAACAACCCAGCCCTGTAACATCATAGTGGATTAAACCTATCAGAACAACCCAGCCCTGTAACATCATAGTGGATTAAACCTATCAGAACAACCCAGCCCTGTAACATCATAGTGGATTAAACCTATCAGAACAACCCAGCCCTGTAACATCATAGTGGATTAAACCTATCAGAACAACCCAGCCCTGTAACATCACAGTGGATTAAACCTATCAGAACAACCCAGCCCTGTAACATCATAGTGGATTAAACCTATCAGAACAACCCAGCCCTGTAACATCACAGTGGATTAAACCTATCAGAACAACCCAGCCCTGTAACATCACAGTGGATTAAACCTATCAGAACAACCCGGCCCTGTAACATCATAGTGGATTAAACCTATCAGAACAACCCGGCCCTGTAACATCATAGTGGATTAAACCTATCAGAACAGCCCAGCCCTGTAACATCATAGTGGATTAAACCTATCAGAACAACCCAGCCCTGTAACATCATAGTGGATTAAACCTATCAGAACAACCCAGCCCTGTAACATCATAGTGGATTAAACCTATCAGAACAACCCGGCCCTGTAACATCATAGTGGATTAAACCTATCAGAACAGCCCAGCCCTGTAACATCATAGTGGATTAAACCTATCAGAACAACCCAGCCCTGTAACATCATAGTGGATTAAACCTATCAGAACAACCCAGCCCTGTAACATCATAGTGGATTAAACCTATCAGAACAACCCAGCCCTGTAACATCATAGTGGATTAAACCTATCAGAACAACCCAGCCCTGTAACATCATAGTGGATTAAACCTATCAGAACAACCCAGCCCTGTAACATCATAGTGGATTAAACCTATCAGAACTACCCAGCCCTGTAACATCATAGTGGATTAAACCTATCAGAACAACCCAGCCCTGTAACATCACAGTGGATTAAACCTATCAGAACAACCCAGCCCTGTAACATCATAGTGGATTAAACCTATCAGAACAACCCAGCCCTGTAACATCACAGTGGATTAAACCTATCAGAACAACCCAGCCCTGTAACATCACAGTGGATTAAACCTATCAGAACAACCCAGCCCTGTAACATCATAGTGGATTAAACCTATCAGAACAACCCGGCCCTGTAACATCATAGTGGATTAAACCTATCAGAACAGCCCAGCCCTGTAACATCATAGTGGATTAAACCTATCAGAACAACCCAGCCCTGTAACATCATAGTGGATTAAACCTATCAGAACAACCCAGCCCTGTAACATCATAGTGGATTAAACCTATCAGAACAACCCAGCCCTGTAACATCATAGTGGATTAAACCTATCAGAACAACCCAGCCCTGTAACATCATAGTGGATTAAACCTATCAGAACAACCCAGCCCTGTAACATCATAGTGGATTAAACCTATCAGAACAACCCAGCCCTGTAACATCACAGTGGATTAAACCTATCAGAACAACCCAGCCCTGTAACATCATAGTGGATTAAACCTATCAGAACAACCCAGCCCTGTAACATCACAGTGGATTAAACCTATCAGAACAACCCAGCCCTGTAACATCACAGTGGATTAAACCTATCAGAACAACCCAGCCCTGTAACATCATAGTGGATTAAACCTATCAGAACAACCCGGCCCTGTAACATCATAGTGGATTAAACCTATCAGAACAGCCCAGCCCTGTAACATCATAGTGGATTAAACCTATCAGAACAACCCAGCCCTGTAACATCATAGTGGATTAAACCTATCAGAACAACCCAGCCCTGTAACATCATAGTGGATTAAACCTATCAGAACAACCCAGCCCTGTAACATCATAGTGGATTAAACCTATCAGAACAACCCAGCCCTGTAACATCATAGTGGATTAAACCTATCAGAACAACCCAGCCCTGTAACATCATAGTGGATTAAACCTATCAGAACAACCCAGCCCTGTAACATCACAGTGGATTAAACCTATCAGAACAACCCAGCCCTGTAACATCATAGTGGATTAAACCTATCAGAACAACCCAGCCCTGTAACATCACAGTGGATTAAACCTATCAGAACAACCCAGCCCTGTAACATCACAGTGGATTAAACCTATCAGAACAACCCAGCCCTGTAACATCACAGTGGATTAAACCTATCAGAACAACCCAGCCCTGTAACATCACAGTGGATTAAACCTATCAGAACAACCCGGCCCTGTAACATCATAGTGGATTAAACCTATCAGAACAGCCCAGCCCTGTAACATCATAGTGGATTAAACCTATCAGAACAACCCAGCCCTGTAACATCATAGTGGATTAAACCTATCAGAACAACCCAGCCCTGTAACATCATAGTGGATTAAACCTATCAGAACAACCCAGCCCTGTAACATCACAGTGGATTAAACCTATCAGAACAACCCAGCCCTGTAACATCATAGTGGATTAAACCTATCAGAACAACCCAGCCCTGTAACATCACAGTGGATTAAACCTATCAGAACAACCCAGCCCTGTAACATCACAGTGGATTAAACCTATCAGAACAACCCAGCCCTGTAACATCACAGTGGATTAAACCTATCAGAACAACCCAGCCCTGTAACATCATAGTGGATTAAACCTATCAGAACAACCCAGCCCTGTAACATCATAGTGGATTAAACCTATCAGAACAACCCAGCCCTGTAACATCATAGTGGATTAAACCTATCAGAACAACCCAGCCCTGTAACATCATAGTGGATTAAACCTATCAGAACAACCCAGCCCTGTAACATCATAGTGGATTAAACCTATCAGAACAACCCAGCCCTGTAACATCATAGTGGATTAAACCTATCAGAACAACTCGTAAAGTATTCAGACCTTTTTCCACATTTTGTGACATTACACCCTTAATCTAAAATTAAATAAAAAATGTATTCATCAAACTGGAGACACTACCCCATAATCACAAAGCAAAAACAGGTTTTAAGACATTTTTGCACATTTAAAAATAAATAAAACAGATACCTTATTTACCTCAGTATTTAGACCCTTTTCTATGAGACTTGAAATTGAGCTCAGGTGCATCCTGTTTCCATTGATCATCCTTGAGATGTTTCTACAACTTCATTGGAGTCCACCTGTGGTAAATTCAATTGATTGGACATGAATTGTCTATATACGGTCCCACAGTTGACAGTGCATGTCAAAAACCAAGCCAACTGTAGAGCTCCGAGACAGGATTGTGTCGAGGCACAGATCTGGGGAAGGGTAGTAAAACATTTCTGCAGCATTGAAAGTCCCCAAGAACACAGTGGTCTCCATCATTCTTAAATGGAAGAAGTTTGGAACCACCAAGACTCTTCCTAGAGCTGGTCGCCCGGCCAAACTGAGTAATCGGGGGAGAAGGGCCTTGGTCAGAGAGGTGACCAAGAACCCAATGATCACTCTGACAGAGCTCCAGAGTTCCTCTGTGGAGATGGGAGAACCTTCCAGAAGGACAACCATCTCTGCAGCACTCCACCAATCAGGTCTTTATGGTAGAGTGGCCAGACAGAAGCCACTCCTCAGTAAAAGGCACATGACAGCCCACTTGGAGTTTGCCAGAAGGCATCTAAAGACTTGCAGATCATGAGAAACAAGATTCTCTGGTCTGATGAAACCAAGATTTAACTCTGAAAATAGCTGTGCAGCAACGCTCCCCATCCAAACTGACAGAGCTTGAGAGGATCTGCAGAGAAGAATGGGAGAAACTCCCCAAATACAGGTGTGCCAAGCTTGTAGCATCATACCCAAGAAGACTCGAGGCTGTAATCGCTGCCAAAGGTGCTTCAACAAAGTACTGAGTAAAGGATCTGAATAGTTGTATTGGCTTTGTCATTATGGAGTATTGTGTGTAGATTTAAAAACAATGGAATCCATTTTAGAATAAGGTTGTAACGTAACAAAATGTGGAGAAAGTCACTTAGATGCAGTGCATTCCGAAAGTATTATCTATCTGACCCAGATGACAGCAGAACGGAGCAGGATAATGTAAGGAGAGTCTGTTCTGGAGGAGCAGGATAATGTAAGGAGAGTCTGTTCTGGAGGAGCAGGATAATGTAAGGAGAGTCTGTTCTGGAGGAGCAGGATAATGTAAGGAGAGTGTTCTGAAGGAGCAGGATAATGTAAGGAGAGTGTTCTGAAGGAGCAGGATAATGTAAGGAGAGTGTTCTGAAGGAGGAGGATAATGTAAGGAGAGTGTTCTGAAGGAGCAGGATAATGTAAGGAGAGTCTGTTCTGGAGGAGCAGGATAATGTAAGGAGAGTGTTCTGGAGGAGCAGGATAATGTAAGGAGAGTCTGTTCTGGAGGAGCAGGATAATGTAAGGAGAGTGTTCTGGAGGAGCAGGATAATGTAAGGAGAGTGTTCTGGAGGAGCAGGATAATGTAAGGAGAGTGTTCTGGAGGAGCATGTAAGGAGAGTGTTCTGGAGGAGCAGGATAATGTAAGGAGAGTCTGTTCTGGAGGAGCAGGATAATGTAAGGAGAGTGTTCTGGAGGAGCAGGATAATGTAAGGAGAGTGTTCTGGAGGAGCAGGATAATGTAAGGAGAGTGTTCTGGAGGAGCAGGATAATGTAAGGAGAGTCTGTTCTGGAGGAGCAGGATAATGTAAGGAGAGTGTTCTGAAGCCATAAACCAGACTGCACTTTCACAGGGTGTCATGTGTTGGCTACACCTCTACTTTCCCCTATTGTGTTCGTGCTTAAGCCCAGCCTGTGGCACATTCCTGAACCGGCTCCACAAAACGTTGATGAAATGATTTGTCTCAGGTGATGTTTACTATGTCTCTCTCTCTCTCTTTCTCTCAATTCAATTTAAGGGGCTTTCTTGGCATGGGAAACATATGTTAACATTGCCAAAGCAAGTGAAATAGATAATAAACAAAAATGAAATAAACAATAAAAATGAACAGTAAACATTACACTCACAGAAGTTCCAAAATAATAGAGACATTTCAAATGTCATATTATGTATATATACAGTGTTGTAACGATGTGCAAGTAGTTAAAGTACAAAAGGGAAAATAAATAAGCATAATTATGGGTTGTATTTACAATGGTGTTTGTTCTTCACTGGTTGCCCTTTTCTTGTGGCAACAGGTCACAAATCTTGCTGCTGTGATGACACACTGTGGTATTTCACCCAGTAGATATGGGAGTTTATCAAAATTGGATTTGTTTTCGAATTCTTTGTGGGTCTGTGTAATCTGAGGGAAATATGTCTCTCTAATATGGTCATACATTGGGCAGGAGGTTAGGAAGTGCAGCTCAGTTTCCACCTCATTTTGTGGGCAGTGTGCACATAGCCTGTCTTCTCTTGAGAGCCATGTCTGCCTACGGCGGCCTTTCTCAATAGCAAGGATATGCTCACTGAGTCTGTACATAGTCAAAGCTTTCCTTCATTTTGGGTCAGTCACAGTGGTCAGGTATTCTGCCACTGTGTACTCTCTGTTTAGAGACATGTAGCATTCTAGTTTGCTCTGTTTTTTGTTAATTCTTTCCAATGTGTCAAGTAATTATCTTTTTGTTTTCTCATGATTTGGTTGGGTCTAGTTGTGTTGCTGCTCTGTGGGGTCTGTTTGTGTTTGAACAGAGCCCCAAGACCAGCTTGCTTAGAGGACTCTTCTCCAGGTTCATCTCTCTGTAGGTGAAGGCTTTGTTATGGAAGGTTTGTGAACAGAGCCCCAGGACCAGCTTGCTCTGGGGACTCTTCTCCAGGTTCATCTCACTGTAGGTCATGACTTTGTCATGGAAGGTTTGGGGATCGCTTCCTTTTAGGTGGGTGTAGAATTTAACGGCTCTTTTCTGGATTTTGATAATTTGCGAGTATTAGCCTAATTCTGCTCTGCATGTATTATTTGGTGTTTTACGTTGTACACAGAGGATATTTTTGCAGAATTCTGCATGCAATCTCAATTTGGTATTTGTCACATTTTGTGAATTCTTGGTTGGTGAGCGGACCCCAGACCTCACAACCATAAAGGGCAATGGGTTCTATAACTGATTCAAGTATTTTTTGCCAAATCCTAATTTATATGTAGAATTTTATGTTCCTTTTGATGACATAGAGGGCCCTTCTTGCCTTGTCTCTCAGATCGTTCACAGCTTTGTGGAAGTTACCTGTGGCGTTGATGTTTAGGCCGAGGTATGTATAGTATTTTGTGTGCTCCAGGGCAACGGTGTCAAGATGGAATTTGTATTTGTTGTCCTGGCAACTGGACTTTTTTTTGGAACACCATTATTTTGGTCTTACTGAGATTTACTGTCAGGGCCCAGGTCTGACAGAATCTGTGCAGAAGATCTAGGTGCTGCTGTAGGCCCTCCTTGGTTGGGGACAGAAGCACCAGATCATCAGCAAACAGGAGACATTTGACTTCAGATTCTAGTAGGGTGAGGCCGGGTGCTGTAGACTGTTCTAGTAGGGTGAGGCCGGGTGCTGCAGACTGTTCTAGTGCCCTCGCCAATTCGTTGATATATATGTTGAGGAGGGTGGGGCTTAAGCTGCATTCCTGTCTCACCCCACGGCCCTGTCTCACCCCACGGCCCTGTCTCACCCCACGGCCCTGTCTCACCCCACGGCCCTGTCTCACCCCACGGCCCTGTGGAAAGAAATGTGAGTTTTTTGCCCATTTTATCTGCACACTTGTTGTTTTTGTAAATGGATTTTATAATGTTGTATGTTTTTCCCCCAACACCACTTTCCATCAATTTGTATAGCAGACCCTCATGCCAAATTGAGGCAAAAGCCTTTTTGAAATCATGAGAAGACTTTGCCTTTGTTTTGGTTTGTTTGTTTGTCAATTAGGATGTACAGCGCGCATACGTGGTCTGTCGAGGAGTCATTTCATTAAAAGCCCATTTGACATTTGCTCAGCACATTGCTTGTACATACATGCTCAGTACATTGCTTGTACATACATGCTCAGCACATTGCTTGTACATACATGCTCAGTACATTGCTTGTACATACATGCTCAGCACATTGCTTGTACATACATGCTCAGCACATTGCTTGTACATACATGCTCAGCACATTGCTTGTACATACATGCTCAGTACATTGCTTGTACATACATGCTCAGCACATTGCTTGTACATACATGCTCAGCACATTGCTTGTACATACATGCTCAGTACATTGCTTGTACATACATGCTCAGCACATTGCTTGTACATACATGCTCAGCACATTGCTTGTACATACATGCTCAGTACATTGCTTGTACATACATGCTCAGTACATTGCTTGTACATACATGCTCAGCACATTGCTTGTACATACATGCTCAGCACATTGCTTGTACATACATGCTCAGTACATTGCTTGAAATGTAGGAGTCTGATTTTAATGACAATGCAGAGGATTTTCCCAAGGTTGCTGTTGACGCATATCCCACAGTAGTTATTGGGGTCAAATTTGTCTCCACTTTTGTGGACTGGGGTTAAAAGTCCTTAGTTCAAAGTATTGGGGAAGATGCCAGAGCCAAGGATGATGTTAAAGATTTTAAGTATAGCCAATTGGAATTTGTGGTCTGTATATTTAATAATTTCAGTACTTCATTCAATGTAATTGTTGAATGCAGTGGGTTCTGGTAGTCTTTAATAATAGTTGATTTTAAGATTTGTATTCGATCATGTAAATGTTTTTGCTGTTCTTTGTTATAGAGCCAATCAGATTGGAGAAGTGGTTTATCAACACATCTCCATTTTGGAAAGATAATTCTTCGTGTTGTTGTTTGTTTAGTGTTTTCCAATTTTCTCAGAAGTGGTTAGATTCTATGGATTTTTTAATTACATAGAGCTGATTTCTGACGTGCTGTTCCTTCTTTTTCTGTATTGTTTTAGTGCTTCACTATAGTGAAGGTGTCGGCTCAGGTTTTAGTCCTTCACTATAGTGAAGGTGTAGGCCCAGGTTTTAGTGCTTCACTATAGTGAAGGTGTAGGCCCAGGTTTTAGTGCTTCACTATAGAGAAGGTGTAGGCCCAGGTTTAGTGCTTCACTATACTGAAGGTGTAGGCTCAGGTTTTAGTGCTTCACTATAGTGAAGGTGTAGGCCCAGGTTTAGTGCTTCACTATAGTGAAGGTGTAGACCCAGGTTTTAGTGCTTCACTATAGTGAAGGTGTAGGCTCAGGTTTTAGTGCTACACTATAGTGAAGGTGTAGGCCCAGGTTTTAGTCCTTCACTATAGTGAAGGTGTAGGCTCAGGTTTTAGTCCTTCACTATAGTGAATGTGTAGGCCCAGGTTTAGTGCTTCACTATAGTGAAGGTGTAGGCCAAGGTTTTAGTGTTACACTATAGTGAAGGTGTAGGCCCAGGTTTAGTGCTTCACTATAGTGAAGATGTAGGCTCAGGTTTTAGTGCTTCACTATAGAGAAGGTGTAGGCCAAGGTTTTAGTGCTTCACTATAGTGAAGGTGTAGGCTCAGGTTTTAGTGCTTCACTATAGTGAAGGTGTAGGCTCAGGTTTTAGTGCTACACTATAGTGAAGGTGTCGGCTCAGGTTTCTGGGTCTCTGTCTTTCTTAGGTTATTGAGTTTTTTATCAAACCATTTTTCATCTCTTTTTTCTTCCTTCTGTCTCCCCCCCCCCCCCCCCCCCCCATTAGGATTCATCTGAACAGAGTGGTTGGTTAGACAGGAGAGAGACCAGTATGTCATTCTCTGGATAGAGTTAGTGTAATGGAGGACAGGAGAGAGACCAGTATGTCATTCTCTGGATAGAGTTAGTTTAATGGAGGACAGGAGAGAGACCAGTATGTCATTCTCTGGATAGAGTTAGTGTAATGGAGGACAGGAGTGAGACCAGTATGTCATTCTCTGGATAGAGTTAGTGTAATGGAGGACAGGAGAGAGACCAGTATGTCATTCTCTGGATAGAGTTAGTGTAATGGAGGACAGGAGAGAGACCAGTATGTCATTCTCTGGATAGAGTTAGTGTAATGGAGGACAGGAGAGAGAACAGTATGTCATTCTCTGGATAGAGTTAGTGTAATGGAGGACAGGAGAGAGACCAGTATGTCATTCTCTGGATAGAGTTAGTGTAGTGGAGGACAGGAGAGAGACCAGTATGTCATTCTCTGGATAGAGTTAGCGTAATGGAGGACAGGAGAGAGACCAGTATGTCATTCTCTGGATAGAGTTAGTGTAGTGGAGGACAGGAGAGAGACCAGTATGTCATTCTCTGGATAGAGTTAGTGTAATGGAGGACAGGCGAGAGACCAGTATGTCATTCTCTGGATAGAGTTAGTGTAATGGAGGACAGGAGAGAGACCAGTATGCCATTCTCTGGATAGAGTTAGCGTAATGGAGGACAGGAGAGAGACCAGTATGTCATTCTCTGGATAGAGTTAGTGTAATGGAGGACAGGAGAGAGACCAGTATGTCATTCTCTGGATAGAGTTAGTGTAGTGGAGGACAGGAGAGAGACCAGTATGTCATTCTCTGGATAGAGTTAGTGTAATGGAGGACAGGAGAGAGACCAGTATGTCATTCTCTGGATAGAGTTAGTGTAATGGAGGACAGGAGAGAGACCAGTATGTCATTCTCTGGATAGAGTTAGTTTAGTGGAGGACAGGAGAGAGACCAGTATGTCATTCTCTGGATAGAGTTAGTGTAATGGAGGACAGGAGAGAGACTAGTATGTCATTCTCTGGATAGAGTTAGTGTAATGGAGGATAGGAAAGAGACCAGTATGTCATTCTCTTGATAGAGTTAGTGTAATGGAGGACAGGAGAGAGACCAGTATGTCATTCTCTGGATAGAGTTAGTGTAATGTAGGACAGGAGAGAGACCAGTATGTCATTCTCTGGATAGAGTTAGTGTAGTGGAGGACAGGAGAGAGACCAGTATGTCATTCTCTGGATAGAGTTAGTGTAATGGAGGACAGGAGAGAGACCAGTATGTCATTCTCTGGATAGAGTTAGTGTAATGGAGGACAGGAGAGAGACCAGTATGTCATTCTCTGGATAGAGTTAGTGTAGTGGAGGACAGGAGAGAGACCAGTATGTCATTCTCTGGATAGAGTTAGTGTAGTGGAGGACAGACTACAGACACGAAAATAGAAACACGACATACAACAGTTACTTTTTCCTCTGCTTTTATTCTGAAGGCAATATCATAAACACTTCAGTGATGTATGCTTTTATTCTGAAGGCAATATCATAAACAATACAGTGATGTATGCTTTTATTCTGAAGGCAATATCATAAACACTACAGTGATGTATGCTTTTATTCTGAAGGCAATATCATAAACAATACAGTGATGTATGCTTTTATTCTGAAGGCAATATCATAAACAATACAGTGATGTATGCTTTTATTCTGAAGGCAATATCATAAACACTACAGTGATGTATGCTTTTATTCTGAAGGCAATATCATAAACACTACAGTGATGTATGCTTTTATTCTGAAGGCAATATCATAAACACTAGAGTGAAACAGTAAATCTGGATGACTGAGCTTGTCTGAACATTCAGGAGAATTCAACAATGTTTTAGTGAAAGTCCCAAATCATTATTGGTGATGGTTTAGCCACTGATCTTAGTTACTGTAACAAGTTCCAACCCAGTATGTTAGTAAGCAGCACAAGAAGCTCAGAGCTCTGGATTAGTCCCAGCTACAGGTCCTGTTCTCTAGGTCTGTCCTCTGGGTGGAAGAGAGTCCCAGCTACAGGTCCTGTTCTCTAGGTCTGTCCTCTGGGTGGAAGAGAGGGATCAGGCAGCTCAGAGCTCTGGATTAGTCCCAGCTACAGGTCCTGTTCTCTAGGTCTGTCCTCTGGGTGGAAGAGAGTCCCAGCTACAGGTCCTGTTCTCTAGGTCTGTCCTCTGGGTGGAAGAGAGGGATCAGGCAGCTCTGGATTAGTCCCAGCTACAGGTCCTGTTCTCTAGGTCTGTCCTCTGGGTGGAAGAGAGGGACCAGGCAGCTCAGAGCTCTGGATTAGTCCCAGCTACAGGTCCTGTTCTCTAGGTCTGTCCTCTGGGTGGAAGAGAGTCCCAGCTACAGGTCCTGTTCTCTAGGTCTGTCCTCTGGGTGGAAGAGAGTCCCAGCTACAGGTCCTGTTCTCTAGGTCTGTCCTCTGGGTGGAAGAGAGGGATCAGGCAGCTCAGAGCTCTGGATTAGTGCCAGCTACAGGTCCTGCTCTCTAGGTCTGTCCTCTGGGTGGAAGAGGGGGATCAGCGGTGAGATGGAGAAAGAGACAAGGGATTGTGGTCTTGAGGGGACATCTCTCTCTCTTCGCCAATGGCAGACCAAAGGAGACACCTGTTTCTCCCTTCCTCCCCATCTCTCTGTATTTTCCCTCCCTCTCCCCTTTTCCACCCCTCATCCCTTTCTCTCTCTGCCTCTCTCTCTGTCCATCAACATCTTTTGTCCCGGTTTCCTTTAAAGGTTCATCAAAGAGAACCAGGCACGCAGTTACTTTAGTGTGCCTTGGGACACACACACACACACACACACACACACACACACACACACACACACACACACACACACACACACACACACACACACACACACACACACACACACACACACACACACACACACACACACACACACACACACACACACACACACACACACACACACACACACACACACACACACACACACACACACACACACACACACACACACACACACACACACACACACACACACACACACACACACACACACACACACACACACACACACACACACACACACACACACACACACACACACACACACACACACACACACACACACACACACACACACACACACACACACACACACACACACACACACACACACACACATCTGACACACTCTGACACACTGACAGGGCAGGCTAGTCTGTTTGCCAGGACACACCTAGATCTGAACACATCTGGGTAAACAGATCCTCCACACATCCATCTGACCTGGAACACCCTCCCCCTCCCCCAGCCCAGGGTCCATCAGACCTGGAACACCCTCCCCCTCCCCCAGCCCAGGGTCCATCAGACCTGGAACACCCTCCCCCTCCCCCAGCCCAGGGTCCATCAGACCTGGAACACCCTCCCCCTCCCCCAGCCCAGGGTCCATCAGACCTGGAACACCCTCCCCCTCCCCCAGCCCAGGGTCCATCAGACCTGGAACACCCTCCCCCTCCCCCAGCCCAGGGTCCATCAGACCTGGAACACCCTCCCCCTCCCCCAGCCCAGGGTCCATCTGACCTGGAACACCCTCCTACAGCCCAGGGTCCATCAGACCTGGAACACCCTCCCCCTCCCCCAGCCCAGGGTCCATCCGACCTGGAACACCCTCCCCCTCCCCCAGCCCAGGGTCCATCTGACCTGGAACACCCTCCTACAGCCCAGGGTCCATCAGACCTGGAACACCCTCCCCCTCCCCCAGCCCAGGGTCCATCTGACCTGGAACACCCTCCTACAACCCAGGGTCCATCAGACCTGGAACACCCTCCCCCTCCCCCAGCCCAGGGTCCATCAGACCTGGAACACCCTCCTACAGCCCAGGGTCCATCAGACCTGAAACACCCTCCTACAGCCCAGGGTCCATCAGACCTGGAACACCCTCCCCCAGCCCAGGGTACATCAGACCTGGAACACCCTCCCCCTCCCCCAGCCCAGGGTCCATCAGACCTGGAACACCCTCCCCCAGCCCAGGGTACATCAGACCTGAAACACCCTCCCCCTCCCCCAGCCCAGGGTCCATCAGACCTGGAACACCCTCCCCCAGCCCAGGGTCCATCTGACCTGGAACACCCTCCTACAGCCCAGGGTCCATCAGACCTGGAACACCCTCCTACAGTCCAGGGTCCATCTGACCTGGAACACCCTCCTACAGCCCAGGGTCCATCAGACCTGGAACACCCTCCCCCAGCCCAGGGTCCATCAGACCTGGAACACCCTCCTACAGCCCAGGGTCCATCAGACCTGGAACACCCTCCCCCTCCCCCAGCCCAGGGTCCATCTGACCTGGAACACCCTCCTACAGCCCAGGGTCCATCAGACCTGGAACACCCTCCTACAGCCCAGGGTCCATCAGACCTGGAACACCCTCCCCCAACCCAGGGTCCATCAGACCTGGAACACCCTCCCCCTCCCCCAGCCCAGGGTCCATCAGACCTGGAACACCCTCCCCCAGCCCAGGGTCCATCAGACCTGGAACACCCTCCCCTCCCCCAGCCCAGGGTCCATCAGACCTGGAACACCCTCCCCCAGCCCAGGGTCCATCAGACCTGGAACACCCTCCTACAGCTCCTATTATTAATACAGCTCCTATTATTAATACAGCTCCTATTATTAATACAGCTCCTATTATTAATACAGCTCCTATTATTAATACAGCTCCTATTATTAATACAGTCTAGATCACTCTGTAGACTGAACAGCAGACAGGTGGAGACAGATGACTATAGATCTATACAGTCTAGATCACTCTGTAGACTGAACAGCAGACAGGTGGAGACAGATGACTATAGATCTATACAGTCTAGATCACTCTGTAGACTGAACAGCAGACAGGTGGAGACAGATGACTATAGATCTATACAGTCTAGATCACTCTGTAGACTGAACAGCAGACAGGTGGAGACAGATGACTATAGATATATACAGTCTAGATCACTCTGTAGACTGAACAGCAGACAGGTGGAGACAGATGACTATAGATCTATACAGTCTAGATCACTCTGTAGACTGAACAGCAGACAGGTGTTAGTGGAGACAGATGACTATAGATATATACTGATTAGAAGGGACAGGTTGTCTGTGAACTGGTTGTAAAATGGGTCTTTCCTGCAGGTCTATGTTGTCTAGATCCTGGTAAGCAGCTGGTCCAGGGCTTGGCTGGACTCAGAGTCAGTCTGGAGGGACATCTCCTCTGCTAGCACACTCCTCTGGAAGTCCTGCAGGGAGAGAGACATCACACACACGTTAAGATCACATCCCTTCAGTGAATCTGGACTAATGTGGGAAAATCCCTGCTCCCCCTGAACCACAGTATGGATAAATGGGATCAGTCTTTGGTACATAGACCCTCAATGTCCCTGCTACTCCTGAACCACAGTATGGATAAATGGGATCAGTCTTTGGTACATAGACCCTCAATGTCCCTGCTACTCCTGAACCACAGTATGGATAAATGGGATCAGTCTTTGGTACATAGACCCTCAATGTCCCTGCTACTCCTGAACCACAGTATGGATAAATGGGATCAGTCTTTGGTACATAGACCCTCAATGTCCCTGCTACTCCTGAACCACAGTATGGATAAATGGGATCAGTGTTTGGTACATAGACCCTCAATGTCCCTGCTACTCCTGAACCACAGTATGGATAAATGGGATCAGTCTTTGGTACATAGACCCTCAATGTCCCTGCTACTCCTGAACCACAGTATGGATAAATGGGATCAGTGTTTGGTACGTAGACCCTCAATGTCCCTGCTCCCCCTGAACCACAGTATGGATAAATGGGATCAGTCTTTGGTACATAGACCCTCAATGTCCCTGCTACTCCTGAACCACAGTATGGATAAATAGATCAGTGTTTGGTACATAGACCCTCAATGTCCCTGCTACTCCTGAACCACAGTATGGATAAATGGGATCAGTGTTTGGTACATAGACCCTCAATGTCCCTGCTACTCCTGAACCACAGTATGGATAAATGGGATCAGTCTTTGGTACATAGACCCTCAATGTCCCTGCTCCCCCTGAACCACAGTATGGATAAATGGGATCAGTCTTTGGTACGTAGACCCTCAATGTCCCTGCTACTCCTGAACCACAGTATGGATAAATGGGATCAGTCTTTGGTACATAGACCCTCAATGTCCCTGCTACTCCTGAACCACAGTATGGATAAATGGGATCAGTCATTGGTACATAGACCCTCAATGTCCCTGCTCCCCCTGAACCACAGTATGGATAAATGGGATCAGTCTTTGGTACATAGACCCTCAATGTCCCTGCTCCCCCTGAACCACAGTATGGATAAATGGGATCAGTCTTTGGTACATAGACCCTCAATGTCCCTGCTACTCCTGAACCACAGTATGGATAAATGGGATCAGTCTTTGGTACATAGACCCTCAATGTCCCTGCTACTCCTGAACCACAGTATGGATAAATGGGATCAGTCTTTGGTACATAGACCCTCAATGTCCCTGCTACTCCTGAACCACAGTATGGATAGATGGGATCAGTCTTTGGTACGTAGACCCTCAATGTCCCTGCTCCTCCTGTACCACAGTATGGATAAATGGGATCAGTCTTTGGTACATAGAGCCTCAATGTCCCTGCTCCCCCTGAACCACAGTATGGATAAATGGGATCAGTCTTTGGTACATAGACCCTCAATGTCCCTGCTACTCCTGAACCACAGTATGGATAGATGGGATCAGTCTTTGGTACGTAGACCCTCAATGTCCCTGCTCCTCCTGAACCACAGTATGGATAAATGGGATCAGTCTTTGGTACATAGAGCCTCAATGTCCCTGCTCCCCCTGAACCACAGTATGGATAAATGGGATCAGTCTTTGGTACATAGACCCTCAATGTCCCTGCTACTCCTGAACCACAGTATGGATAAATGGTATCAGTCTTTGGTACATAGACCCTCAATGTCCCTGCTCCCCCTGAACCACAGTATGGATAAATGGGATCAGTATTTGGTACATAGACCCTCAATGTCCCTGCTACTCCTGACCCACAGTATGGATAAATGGGATCAGTCTTTGGTACATAGACCCTCAATGTCCCTGCTCCCCCTGAACCACAGTATGGATAAATGGGATCAGTCTTTGGTACGTAGACCCTCAATGTCCCTGCTACTCCTGAACCACAGTATGGATAAATGGGATCAGTCTTTGGTACATAGACCCTCAATGTCCCTGCTACTCCTGAACCACAGTATGGATAAATGGGATCAGTCTTTGGTACATAGACCCTCAATGTCCCTGCTCCCCCTGAACCACAGTATGGATAAATGGGATCAGTCTTTGGTACATAGACCCTCAATGTCCCTGCTCCCCCTGAACCACAGTATGGATAAATGGGATCAGTCTTTGGTACATAGACCCTCAATGTCCCTGCTACTCCTGAACCACAGTATGGATAAATGGGATCAGTCTTTGGTACATAGACCCTCAATGTCCCTGCTACTCCTGAACCACAGTATGGATAAATGGGATCAGTCTTTGGTACATAGACCCTCAATGTCCCTGCTACTCCTGAACCACAGTATGGATAGATGGGATCAGTCTTTGGTACGTAGACCCTCAATGTCCCTGCTCCTCCTGAACCACAGTATGGATAAATGGGATCAGTCTTTGGTACATAGAGCCTCAATGTCCCTGCTCCCCCTGAACCACAGTATGGATAAATGGGATCAGTCTTTGGTACATAGACCCTCAATGTCCCTGCTACTCCTGAACCACAGTATGGATAGATGGGATCAGTCTTTGGTACGTAGACCCTCAATGTCCCTGCTCCTCCTGAACCACAGTATGGATAAATGGGATCAGTCTTTGGTACATAGAGCCTCAATGTCCCTGCTCCCCCTGAACCACAGTATGGATAAATGGGATCAGTCTTTGGTACATAGACCCTCAATGTCCCTGCTACTCCTGACCCACAGTATGGATAAATGGGATCAGTCTTTGGTACATAGACCCTCAATGTCCCTGCTCCCCCTGAACCACAGTATGGATAAATGGGTACAGTCTTTGGTACATAGACCCTCAATGTCCCTGCTCCTCCTGAACCACAGTATGGATAAATGGGATCAGTCTTTGGTACGTAGACCCTCAATGTCCCTGCTACTCCTGAACCACAGTATGGATAAATGGGATCAGTCTTTGGTACATAGACCCTCAATGTCCCTGCTCCTCCTGAACCACAGTATGGATAAATGGGATCAGTCTTTGGTACATAGACCCTCAATGTCCCTGCTCCCCCTGAACCACAGTAGGGATAAATGGGATCAGTCTTTGGTACGTAGACCCTCAATGTCCCTGCTCCCCCTGAACCACAGTATGGATAAATGGGATCAGTCTTTGGTACATAGACCCTCAATGTCCCTGCTCCTCCTGAACCACAGTATGGATAAATGGGATCAGTCTTTGGTACATAGACCCTCAATGTCCCTGCTCCTCCTGAACCACAGTATGGATAAATGGGATCAGTCTTTGGTACATAGACCCTCAATGTCCCTGCTCCTCCTGAACCACAGTATGGATAAATGGGATCAGTCTTTGGTACATAGACCCTCAATGTCCCTGCTCCCCCTGAACCACAGTATGTTTTATGGGATCAGTCTTTGGTACATAGACCCTCAATATCCCTGCTCCTCCTGACCCACAGTATGGATAAATGGGATCAGTCTTTGGTACATAGACCCTCAATGTCCCTGCTACTCCTGAACCACAGTATGGATAAATGGGATCAGTCTTTGGTACATAGACCCTCAATGTCCCTGCTACTCCTGAACCACAGTGTGGATAAATGGGATCAGTCTTTGGTACATAGACCCTCAATGTCCCTGCTACTCCTGAACCACAGTATGGATAAATGAGATCAGTCTTTGGTACATAGACCCTCAATGTCCCTGCTACTCCTGAACCACAGTATGGATAAATGGGATCAGTCTTTGGTACATAGACCCTCAATGTCCCTGCTACTCCTGAACCACAGTATGGATAAATGGGATCAGTCTTTGGTACATAGACCCTCAATGTCCCTGCTCCCCCTGAACCACAGTATGGATAAATGGGATCAGTCTTTGGTACATAGACCCTCAATGTCCCTGCTACTCCTGAACCACAGTATGGATAAATGGGATCAGTCTTTGGTACATAGACCCTCAATGTCCCTGCTCCTCCTGAACCACAGTATGGATAAATGGGATCAGTCTTTGGTACATAGACCCTCAATGTCCCTGCTCCCCCTGAACCACAGTATGTTTTATGGGATCAGTCTTTGGTACATAGACCCTCAATATCCCTGCTCCTCCTGACCCACAGTATGGATAAATGGGATCAGTCTTTGGTACATAGACCCTCAATGTCCCTGCTACTCCTGAACCACAGTATGGATAAATGGGATCAGTCTTTGGTACATAGACCCTCAATGTCCCTGCTACTCCTGAACCACAGTGTGGATAAATGGGATCAGTCTTTGGTACATAGACCCTCAATGTCCCTGCTACTCCTGAACCACAGTATGGATAAATGAGATCAGTCTTTGGTACATAGACCCTCAATGTCCCTGCTACTCCTGAACCACAGTATGGATAAATGGGATCAGTGTTTGGTACATAGACCCTCAATGTCCCTGCTACTCCTGAACCACAGTATGGATAAATGGGATCAGTCTTTGGTACATAGACCCTCAATGTCCCTGCTCCTCCTGAACCACAGATATCCTAAAGCTGTTATTTGATGTTAACCTGAGGTATGTCCATGTTATAAACATTAGACCTGTTTCTATTTGATGTTAACCTGAGGTATGTCCATGTTATAAACATTAGACGTGTTTCTATGTGATGTTAACCTGAGGTATGTCCATAGACGTGTTTCTATTTGATGTAAACCTGAGGTATGTCCATGTTATAAACATTAGATGTGTTTCTATTTGATGTAAACCTGAGGTATGTCCATGTTATAAACATTAGACGTGTTTCTATTTGATGTAAACCTGAGGTATGTCCATGTTATAAACATTAGACCTGTTTCTATTTGATGTAAACCTGAGGTATGTCCATGTTATAAACATTAGACGTGTTTCTATTTGATGTAAACCTGAGGTATGTCCATGTTATAAACATTAGACCTGTTTCTATTTGATGTAAACCTGAGGTATGTCCATGTTATAAACATTAGACGTGTTTCTATTTGATGTAAACCTGAGGTATGTCCATGTTATAAACATTAGACGTGTTTCTATTTGATGTAAACCTGAGGTATGTCCATGTTATAAACATTAGACGTGTTTCTATTTGATGTAAACCTGAGGTATGTCCATGTTATAAACATTAGACGTGTTTCTATTTGATGTAAACCTGAGGTATGTCCATGTTATAAACATTAGACGTGTTTCTATT
>NC_092096.1:5354153-5386653 GCF_045679555.1 Salvelinus alpinus | reverse complement strand
TGGTTCTATAGAGAGAGAGTTCTGTCAGTCTGTAGCTCCATCAGTGTGTTGAGACATGTGGTTCTATAGAGAGAGAGTTCTGTCAGTCTGTAGCTCCATCAGCTTGTTGATACATGTGGTTCTATAGAGAGAGAGTTCTGTCAGTCTGTAGCTCCATCAGCTTGTTGATACATGTGGTTCTATAGAGAGAGTTCTGTCAGTCTGTAGCTCCATCAGCTTGTTGAGACATGTGGTTCTATAGAGAGAGAGTTCTGTCAGTCTGTAGCTCCATCAGTGTGTTGAGACATGTGGTTCTATAGAGAGAGTTCTGTCAGTCTGTAGCTCCATCAGCTTGTTGAGACATGTGGTTCTATAGAGAGAGAGTTCTGTCAGTCTGTAGCTCCATCAGCTTGTTGATACATGTGGTTCTATAGAGAGAGTTCTGTCAGTCTGTAGCTCCATCAGCTTGTTGATACATGTGGTTCTATAGAGAGAGAGTTCTGTCAGTCTGTAGCTCCATCAGCTTGTTGATACATGTGGTTCTATAGAGAGAGTTCTGTCAGTCTGTAGCTCCTTCAGCTTGTTGAGACATGTGGTTCTATAGAGAGAGTTCTGTCAGTCTGAAGCTCCATCAGCTTGTTGAGACATGTGGTTCTATAGAGAGAGTTCTGTCAGTCTGTAGCTCCATCAGCTTGTTGATACATGTGGTTCTATAGAGAGAGAGTTATGTCAGTCTGTAGCTCCATCAGCTTGTTGATACATGTGGTTCTATAGAGAGAGAGTTCTGTCAGTCTGTAGCTCCATCAGCTTGTTGAGACATGTGGTTCTATAGAGAGAGAGTTCTGTCAGTCTGTAGCTCCATCAGCTTGTTGATACATGTGGTTCTATAGAGAGAGAGTTCTGTCAGTCTGTAGCTCCATCAGCTTGTTGAGACATGTGGTTCTATAGAGAGAGTTCTGTCAGTCTGTAGCTCCATCAGCTTGTTGAGACATGTGGTTCTATAGAGAGAGAGATCTGTCAGTCTGTAGCTCCATCAGCTTGTTGAGACATGTGGTTCTATAGAGAGAGTTCTGTCAGTCTGTAGCTCCATCAGCTTGTTGAGACATGTGGTTCTATAGAGAGAGTTCTGTCAGTCTGTAGCTCCATCAGCTTGTTGATACATGTGGTTCTATAGAGAGAGAGTTCTGTCAGTCTGTAGCTCCATCAGCTTGTTGATACATGTGGTTCTATAGAGAGAGTTCTGTCAGTCTGTAGCTCCATCAGCTTGTTGATACATGTGGTTCTATAGAGAGAGAGTTCTGTCAGTCTGTAGCTCCATCAGCTTGTTGAGACATGTGGTTCTATAGAGAGAGTTCTGTCAGTCTGTAGCTCCATCAGCTTGTTGATACATGTGGTTCTATAGAGAGAGAGTTCTGTCAGTCTGTAGCTCCATCAGCTTGTTGAGACATGTGGTTCTATAGAGAGAGTTCTGTCAGTCTGAAGCTCCATCAGCTTGTTGAGACATGTGGTTCTATAGAGAGAGTTCTGTCAGTCTGTAGCTCCATCAGCTTGTTGAGACATGTGGTTCTATAGAGAGAGTTCTGTCAGTCTGTAGCTCCATCAGCTTGTTGATACATGTGGTTCTATAGAGAGAGTTCTGTCAGTCTGTAGCTCCATCAGCTTGTTGATACATGTGGTTCTATAGAGAGAGTTCAGTCAGTCTGTAGCTCCATCAGCTTGTTGAGACATGTGGTTCTATAGAGAGAGTTCTGTCAGTCTGTAGCTCCATCAGCTTGTTGATACATGTGGTTCTATAGAGAGAGAGTTCTGTCAGTCTGTAGCTCCATCAGTGTGTTGAGACATGTGGTTCTATAGAGAGAGTTCTGTCAGTCTGTAGCTCCATCAGCTTGTTGAGACATGTGGTTCTATAGCGAGAGAGATCTGTCAGTCTGTAGCTCCATCAGCTTGTTGAGACATGTGGTTCTATAGAGAGAGTTCTGTCAGTCTGTAGCTCCATCAGCTTGTTGAGACATGTGGTTCTATAGAGAGAGAGTTCTGTCAGTCTGTAGCTCCATCAGCTTGTTGAGACATGTGGTTCTATAGAGAGAGAGTTCTGTCAGTCTGTAGCTCCATCAGCTTGTTGAGACATGTGGTTCTATAGAGAGAGTTCTGTCAGTCTGTAGCTCCATCAGCTTGTTGAGACATGTGGTTCTATAGAGAGAGTTCTGTCAGTCTGTAGCTCCATCAGCTTGTTGATACATGTGGTTCTATAGAGAGAGTTCTGTCAGTCTGTAGCTCCATCAGCTTGTTGAGACATGTGGTTCTATAGAGAGAGTTCTGTCAGTCTGTAGCTCCATCAGCTTGTTGATACATGTGGTTCTATAGAGAGAGTTCTGTCAGTCTGTAGCTCCATCAGCTTGTTGATACATGTGGTTCTATAGAGAGAGTTCTGTCAGTCTGTAGCTCCATCAGCTTGTTGAGACATGTGGTTCTATAGAGAGAGTTCTGTCAGTCTGTAGCTCCATCAGCTTGTTGATACATGTGGTTCTATAGAGAGAGAGTTCTGTCAGTCTGTAGCTCCATCAGCTTGTCGAGACATGTGGTTCTATAGAGAGAGTTCTGTCAGTCTGAAGCTCCATCAGCTTGTTGATACATGTGGTTCTATAGAGAGAGAGTTCTGTCAGTCTGTAGCTCCATCAGCTTGTTGATACATGTGGTTCTATAGAGAGAGAGTTCAGTCAGTCTGTAGCTCCATCAGCTTGTTGAGACATGTGGTTCTATAGAGAGAGAGTTCAGTCAGTCTGTAGCTCCATCAGCTTGTTGAGACATGTGGTTCTATAGAGAGAGTTCTGTCAGTCTGTAGCTCCATCAGCTTGTTGATACATGTGGTTCTATAGAGAGAGAGTTCAGTCAGTCTGTAGCTCCATCAGCTTGTTGATACATGTGGTTCTATAGAGAGAGTTCTGTCAGTCTGTAGCTCCATCAGCTTGTTGAGACATGTGGTTCTATAGAGAGAGTTCTGTCAGTCTGTAGCTCCATCAGCTTATTGATACATGTGGTTCTATAGAGAGAGAGTTCTGTCAGTCTGTAGCTCCATCAGCTTATTGATACATGTGGTTCTATAGAGAGAGAGTTCTGTCAGTCTGTAGCTCCATCAGCTTGTTGATACATGTGGTTCTATAGAGAGAGTTCTGTCAGTCTGTAGCTCCATCAGCTTGTTGAGACATGTGGTTCTATAGAGAGAGTTCTGTCAGTCTGTAGCTCCATCAGCTTGTTGATACATGTGGTTCTATAGAGAGAGTTCTGTCAGTCTGTAGCTCCATCAGCTTGTTGATACATGTGGTTCTATAGAGAGAGAGTTCTGTCAGTCTGTAGCTCCATCAGCTTGTTGATACATGTGGTTCTATAGAGAGAGAGTTCTGTCAGTCTGTAGCTCCATCAGCTTGTTGAGACATGTGGTTCTATAGAGAGAGTTCTGTCAGTCTGTAGCTCCATCAGCTTGTTGATACATGTGGTTCTATAGAGAGAGAGTTCTGTCAGTCTGTAGCTCCATCAGCTTGTTGAGACATGTGGTTCTATAGAGAGAGAGTTCTGTCAGTCTGTAGCTCCATCAGTGAGTGTGTGTCTGGTGTGAGGCAGCCTGTCAGACAGTAGACTGCTCTCAGCCCGCAGCGTGTGTGAGTGTGTGTCTGGTGTGAGGCCTGCGTCAGTGTGTTTGGTTTAGGACAGGAACAGAGTCTCACAGTGAACCGTGCTGAAAGACCATCGCTCCTAGAGGCTTTATGGAAGTGTTTAGGGATGTGTGGTTATTAAAAGGATCTCTGTGTGTGTTACCTTCCTACTCTCCTCCACTTCTCTGATTCTTTCCTGCTCCTGCTGCACTCGCTCCCGACGCCGCCGCACCTGGCAACCATAGGAAGTTACATCACAGGAAGTTACATCACACTGCTGCAGATTTGAACCAGTAAAATCAGAAAGGGCCAGAGAAAACCCCTTGTTTACGAAACCCAGTTAAGTTAATCTCAGGTAGATATCCACCCTCTCCTAGAGAGATAGAGGTAGATATCCACCCTCTCCTAGAGAGATAGAGGTAGATATCCACCCTCTCCTAGAGAGATAGAGGTAGATATCCACCCTCTCCTAAAGAGATAGAGGTAGATATCCACCCTCTCCTAGAGAGAGATAGAGGTAGATATCCACCCTCTCCTAGAGAGATAGAGGTAGATATCCACCCTCTCCTAGAGAGAGATAGAGGTAGATATCCACCCTCTCCTAGAGAGATAGAGGTAGATATCCACCCTCTCCTAGAGAGAGATATAGGTAGATATCCACCCTCTCCTAGAGAGATAGAGGTAGATATTCACTATCTCCTAGAGAGATAGAGGTAGATATCCACCCTCTCCTAGAGAGATATAGGTAGATATCCACCCTCTCCTAGAGAGATAGAGGTAGATATCCACCCTCTCCTAGAGAGAGATAGAGGTAGATATCCACCCTCTCCTAGAGAGATAGAGGTAGATATCCACCCTCTCCTAGAGAGAGATAGAGGTAGATATCCACCCTCTCCTAGAGAGAGATAGAGGTAGATATCCACTATCTCCTAGAGAGATAGAGGTAGATATCCACCCTCTCCTAAAGAGAGATAGAGGTAGATATCCACCCTCTCCTAGAGATAGAGGTAGATATCCACCCTCTCCTAGAGAGAGATAGAGGTATATATCCACCCTCTCCTAGAGATAGATGTAGATATCCACCCTCTCCTAGAGAGAGATAGAGGTAGATATCCACCCTCTCCTAGAGAGATAGAGGTAGATATCCACCCTCTCCTAGAGAGATAGAGGTAGATATCCACCCTCTCCTAGAGAGAGATAGAGGTATATATCCACCCTCTCCTAGAGAGAGATAGAGGTAGATATCCACCCTCTCCTAGAGAGAGATATAGGTAGATATCCACCCTCTCCTAGAGAGATAGAGGTAGATATTCACTATCTCCTAGAGAGATAGAGGTAGATATCCACCCTCTCCTAGAGAGATATAGGTAGATATCCACCCTCTCCTAGAGAGATAGAGGTAGATATCCACCCTCTCCTAGAGAGAGATAGAGGTAGATATCCACCCTCTCCTAGAGAGATAGAGGTAGATATCCACCCTCTCCTAGAGAGAGATAGAGGTAGATATCCACCCTCTCCTAGAGAGAGATAGAGGTAGATATCCACTATCTCCTAGAGAGATAGAGGTAGATATCCACCCTCTCCTAGAGAGAGATATAGGTAGATATCCACCCTCTCCTAGAGATAGAGGTAGATATCCACCCTCTCCTAGAGAGAGATAGAGGTAGATATCCACCCTCTCCTAGAGAGATAGAGGTAGATATCCACCCTCTCCTAGAGAGATAGAGGTAGATATCCACCCTCTCCTAGAGAGAGATAGAGGTATATATCCACCCTCTCCTAGAGAGAGATAGAGGTAGATATCCACCTTCTCCTAGAGAGAGATAGAGGTAGATATCCACCCTCTCCTAGAGAGAGAAAGAAGTAGATATTCACCCTCTCCACTTTGTCTTCCTTCCAGTCTTCTCCCAGCGTGTCTGTCTCCTTGTGGCTTTTCCCCTTCTCTCCCAGGAACGCATAGTCCTCCTCCTTACACATCCCTCTCATGGACTACAGAATGACATCATCACATCCCCCTCACTGACTACAGAATGACATGATGATCTAATAACATCCCCCTTGTGAACTACAGAATGACATGATGATCTAATAACATCCCCCTCGTGAACTACAGAATGACATCATGATCTCATAACATCCCTTCATGGACTACAGAATGACATCATGATATCATAACTCCCCTTCATGGACTACAGAATGACATCATGATATCATAACTTCCCTTCATGGACTACAGAATGACATCATGATATCATAACTTCCCTTCATGGACTACAGAATGACATCATGATATCATACAGCCCTTCATGGACTACAGAATGACATCATGATATCATAACAGCCCTTCATGGACTACAGAATGACATGATCTCATAACATCCCTTCATGGACTACAGAATGACATCATGATATCATAACTTCCCTTCATGGACTACAGAATGACATCATAATATCATAACTTCCCTTCATGGACTACAGAATTACATCATGATATCATAACATCCCTTCATGGACTACAGAATGACATCATGATATCATAACATCCCTTCATGGACTACAGAATGACATCATGATCTCATAACTTCCCTTCATGGACTACAGAATGATATCATAATATCATAACTTCCCTTCATGGACTACAGAACGACATCATGATATCATAACATCCCTCCATGGACTAGAGGAGGAGACTGATGGTGCTTTTCAGACAACTGGGACCTCAGGCGGAAAACAAGTTCAAATCATGACGTCAGAGATCTTCAAGTCAGAAAGTCAGAGCTCTAGAAAGATGCCTGAGTTCCCGCCTTGGAATCCTGAGTTGGACGACCGTTCAACAGGATTTTTCCCAGGTGGACACTTACCTTAGACATGGGAATCCCTTCAAACTGAATGACATGGTCCATCCTGGACAGGAAGGACATAGTCAGTACACTACACACACAGCTACAGTTAATACACAGTCAGTACACACAGCTACAGCTAATACACAGTCAGTACACTACACACACAGCTACAGTTAATACACAGTCAGTACACTACACACACAGCTACAGTTAATACACAGTCAGTACACTACACACACAGCTACAGTTAATACACAGTCAGTACACACACAGCTACAGTTAATACACAGTCAGTACACTACACACACAGCTACAGTTAATACACAGTCAGTACACTACACACACAGCTACAGTTAATACACAGTCAGTACACACAGCTACAGTTAATACACAGTCAGTACACTACACACACAGCTACAGTTAATACACAGTCAGTACACTACACACACAGCTACAGTTAATACACAGTCAGTACAGTACACACACAGCTACAGTTAATACACAGTCAGTACACACAGCTACAGTTAATACACAGTCAGTACACTACACACACAGCTACAGTTAATACACAGTCAGTACACACAGCTACAGTTAATACACAGTCAGTACACTACACACACAGCTACAGTTAATACACAGTCAGTACACTACACACACAGCTACAGTTAATACACAGTCAGTACACACAGCTACAGTTAATACACAGTCAGTACACTACACACACAGCTACAGTTAATACACAGTCAGTACACTACACACACAGCTACAGTTAATACACAGTCAGTACACACAGCTACAGTTAATACACAGTCAGTACACTACACACACAGCTACAGTTAATACACAGTCAGTAAACTACACACACAGCTACAGTTAATACACAGTCAGTACACTACGCACAGCTATAGTTAATACACAGTCAGTACACACAGCTACAGTTAATACACAGTCAGTACAGTACACACAGCTACAGTTAATACACAGTCAGTACACTACACACACAGCTACAGTTAATACACAGTCAGTACACTACACACACATCTACAGTTAATACACAGTCAGTACAGTACACACACAGCTACAGTTAATACACAGTCAGTACACTACACACACAGCTACAGTTAATACACAGTCAGTACACTATACACACAGCTACAGTTAATACACAGTCAGTACACTACACACACAGCTACAGTTAATACACAGTCAGTACACACAGCTACAGTTAATACACAGTCAGTACACTACACACACAGCTACAGTTAATACACAGTCAGTACACTACACACACAGCTACAGTTAATACACAGTCAGTACACACAGCTACAGTTAATACACAGTCAGTACACTACACACACAGCTACAGTTAATACACAGTCAGTACACTACACACACAGCTACAGTTAATACACAGTCAGTACACACAGCTACAGTTAATACACAGTCAGTACACACAGCTACAGTTAATACACAGTCAGTACACACAGCTACAGTTAATACACAGTCAGTACACTACACACAGCTACAGTTAATACACAGTCAGTACACTATACACACAGCTACAGTTAATACACAGTCAGTACACTACACACACAGCTACAGTTAATACACAGTCAGTACACTACACACACAACTACAGTTAATACACAGTCAGTACACTACACACACAGCTACAGTTAATACACAGTCAGTACACTACGCACAGCTACAGTTAATACACAGTCAGTACACACAGCTACAGTTAATACACAGTCAGTACACACAGCCACAGTTAATACACAGTCAGTACAGTACACACAGCTACAGTTAATACACAGTCAGTACACTACACACAGCTACAGTTAATACACAGTCAGTACACTACGCACAGCTACAGTTAATACACAGTCAGTACACACAGCTACAGTTAATACACAGTCAGTACACACAGCTACAGTTAATACACAGTCAGTACAGTACACACAGCTACAGTTAATACACAGTCAGTACACTACGCACAGCTACAGTTAATACACAGTCAGTACACACAGCTACAGTTAATACACAGTCAGTACACACAGCTACAGTTAATACACAGTCAGTACAGTACACACACAGCTACAGTTAATACACAGTCAGTACAGTACACACACAGCTACAGTTAATACACAGTCAGTACACTACACACACAGCTACAGTTAATACACAGTCAGTACACACAGCTACAGTTAATACACAGTCAGTACACACAGCTACAGTTAATACACAGTCAGTACACACAGCTACAGTTAATACACAGTCAGTACAGTACACACACAGCTACAGTTAATATACAGTTAGTACACTACACACACAGCTACAGTTAATACACAGTCAGTACACTACACACAGCTACAGTTAATACACAGTCAGTACACTACGCACAGCTACAGTTAATACACAGTCAGTACACACAGCTACAGTTAATACACAGTCAGTACACACAGCTACAGTTAATACACAGTCAGTACACTACACACACAGCTACAGTTAATACACAGTCAGTACACTACACACAGCTACAGTTAATACACAGTCAGTACACTACGCACAGCTACAGTTAATACACAGTCAGTACACACAGCTACAGTTAATACACAGTCAGTACACACAGCTACAGTTAATACACAGTCAGTACAGTACACACACAGCTACAGTTAATACACAGTCAGTACACACAGCTACAGTTAATACACAGTCAGTACACACAGCTACAGTTAATACACAGTCAGTACACACAGCTACAGTTAATACACAGTCAGTACAGTACACACACAGCTACAGTTAATACACAGTCAGTACACACAGCTACAGTTAATACACAGTCAGTACACTACACACACAGCTACAGTTAATACACAGTCAGTACACTACACACACAGCTACAGTTAATACACAGTCAGTACACACAGCTACAGTTAATACACAGTCAGTACACTACACACACAGCTACAGTTAATACACAGTCAGTACACTACACACACAGCTACAGTTAATACACAGTCAGTACACTACACACAGCTACAGTTAATACACTGTCAGTACACTATACACACAGCTACAGTTAATACACAGTCAGTACACTACACACAGCTACAGTTAATACACAGTCAGTACACTACACACACAGCTACAGTTAATACACAGTCAGTACACTACGCACAGCTACAGTTAATACACAGGCAGTACACACAGCTACAGTTAATACACAGTCAGTACACACAGCTACAGTTAATACACAGTCAGTACACTACACACACAGCTACAGTTAATACACAGTCAGTACACTACACACACAGCTACAGTTAATACACAGTCAGTACACTACGCACAGCTACAGTTAATACACAGTCAGTACACACAGCTACAGTTAATACACAGTCAGTACACTACACACAGCTACAGTTAATACACAGTCAGTACACACAGCTACAGTTAATACACAGTCAGTACACTACACACACAGCTACAGTTAATACACAGTCAGTACACACAGCTACAGTTAATACACAGTCAGTACACACAGCTACAGTTAATACACAGTCAGTACACTACACACAGCTACAGTTAATACACAGTCAGTACACTACACACACAGCTACAGTTAATACACAGTCAGTACACTATACACACAGCTACAGTTAATACACAGTCAGTACACTATACACACAGCTACAGTTAATACACAGTCAGTACACACAGCTACAGTTAATACACAGTCAGTACACTACACACACAGCTACAGTTAATACACAGTCAGTACACTACACACAGCTACAGTTAATACACAGTCAGTACACTACACACAGCTACAGTTAATACACAGGCAGTACAGTACACACAGCTACAGTTAATACACAGGCAGTACAGTACACACAGCTACAGTTAATACACAGTCAGTACACTACACACAGCTACAGTTAATACACAGTCAGTACACACAGCTACAGTTAATACACAGGCAGTACAGTACACACAGCTACAGTTAATACACAGTCAGTACACTACACACAGCTACAGTTAATACACAGTCAGTACACACAGCTACAGTTAATACACAGTTAAACACTAACACACACACACACACACGGTCCCAAGTCAGTAAATACACAGTTACACACTAACACACACACACACACACACACACACACACACACACACACACACACACACACACACACACACACACACACACACACACACACACACACACACACGGTCCCCAGTCAGTAAATACACAGTTACACACACACACACACACACACACACACACACACACACACACACACACACACACACACACACACACACACACACACACACACACACACACACACACACGGTCCCCAGTCAGTAAATACACAGTAACACACACACACACACACACACACACACACACACACACACACACACACACACACACACACACACACACACACACGGCTCCCAGTTATTAAATTCACAGTGTAACACCAATATTTACAGTCATCATGCCGACACCTCCACACTCAGTCACATTAAACCTTCTCATTGTCTATTAGTACTACCAGTCTAAGACTACTATGACAAGCACATAGAACATATTCTTTGCCTTGGTTCCAGTAGTGTTCTACTATAAACTACTGTCCCAGTCAAGGCAGTCAGATGCACTGACCTGAGGCCTGGTCTGGTGGGCTGCAGCCTTCTGTGTCTCTGTAGAGGCCTCTGGTCTGTGTCTCTGTAGAGTCCTCTGGTCTGTCTCTCTGTGTGATGTCTCAGTAGAGTCCTCTGGTCTGTCTCTCTGTGTCTCTGTAGAGTCCTCTGGTCTGTCTCTCTGTGTGTCTGTAGAGTCCTCTGGTCTGTCTCTCTGTGTGTCTGTAGAGTCCTCTGGTCTGTCTCTCTGTGTGATGTCTCTGTAGAGTTCTCTGGTCTGTCTCTCTGTGTGATGTCTCTGTAGAGTCCTCTGGTCTGTCTCTCTGTGTGTCTGTAGAGTCCTCTGGTCTGTCTCTCTGTGTGATGTCTCTGTAGAGTTCTCTGGTCTGTCTCTCTGTGTGATGTCTCTGTAGAGTCCTCTGGTCTGTCTCTCTGTGTCTCTGTAGAGTCCTCTGGTCTGTCTCTCTGTGTGATGTCCCTGTAGAGTCCTCTGGTCTGTCTCTCTGTGTCTCTGTAGAGTCCTCTGGTCTGTCTCTCTGTGTCTCTGTAGAGTCCTCTGGTCTGTCTCTCTGTGTGATGTCTCTGTAGAGTCCTCTGGTTTGTCTCTCTGTGTGATGTCTCTGTAGAGTCCTCTGGTCTGTCTCTCTGTGTGCTGTCCCGTTGTTTGTCCACTGATCACTATTATAGCCCGTGTTTGTCCAGTGATCCTCCCATGTTACAGTGTGACCACACGTGTCAGAGATGGCAGCTATTTCAGCAGGGGCCTGTCAGAAGTGGCACTCTCCCACTAATAAAGAAACGCTGCATGTCACCACGGGGTGACTGCTGGGTCTGTCAATGCTCGTCCCTGAGGCTCTGACGGGGGGGGGGGGGGTTGTGGGGTGTCATGCCACCACGGGGTGACTGCTGGGTCTGTCAATGCTCGTCCCTGAGGCTCTGACGGGGGGTTGGGTGTTGTGGGGTGTCATGTCACCACGGGGAGACTGCTGGGTCTGTCAATGCTCGTCCCTGAGGCTCTGACGGGGGGTTGGGTGTTGTGGGGTGTCATGCCACCACGGGGAGACTGCTGGGTCTGTCAATGCTCGTCCCTGAGGCTCTGATGGGGGGTTGGGTGTTGTGGGGTGTCATGTCACCACGGGGAGACTGCTGGGTCTGTCAATGCTCGTCCCTGAGGCTCTGACGGGGGGTTGGGTGTTGTGGGGTGTCATGCCACCACGGGGAGACTGCTGGGTCTGTCAATGCTCGTCCCTGAGGCTCTGATGGGGGGTTGGGTGTTGTGGGGTGTCATGCCACAACGGGGAGACTGCTGGGTCTGTCAATGCTCGTCCCTGAGGCTCTGACGGGGGGTTGGGTGTTGTGGGGTGTCATGTCACCACGGGGAGACTGCTGGGTCTGTCAATGCTCGTCCCTGAGGCTCTGACGGGGGGTTGGGTGTTGTGGGGTGTCATGCCACCACGGGGAGACTGCTGGGTCTGTCAATGCTCGTCCCTGAGGCTCTGATGGGGGGTTGGGTGTTGTGGGGTGTCATGCCACCACGGGGAGACTGCTGGGTCTGTCAATGCTCGTCCCTGAGGCTCTGATGGGGGGGGGGGGTGTTGTGGGGTGTCATGCCACCACGGGGTGACTGCTGGGTCTGTCAATGCTCGTCCCTGAGGCTCTGATGGGGGGGGGGTGTTGTGGGGTGTCATGCCACCACGGGGTGACTGCTGGGTCTGTCAATGCTCGTCCCTGAGGCTCTGATGGGGGGGGGGTGTTGTGGGGTGTCATGCCACCACGGGGAGACTGCTGGGTCTGTCAATGCTCGTCCCTGAGGCTCTGATGGGGGGGGGGGTGTTGTGGGGTGTCATGCCACCACGGGGTGACTGCTGGGTCTGTCAATGCTCGTCCCTGAGGCTCTGACGGGGGGTTGGGTGTTGTGGGGTGTCATGCCACCACGGGGAGACTGCTGGGTCTGTCAATGCTCGTCCCTGAGGCTCTGATGGGGGGGGGGTGTTGTGGGGTGTCATGCCACCACGGGGTGACTGCTGGGTCTGTCAATGCTCGTCCCTGAGGCTCTGATGGGGGGGGGGGGGGGGGTTGTGGGGTGTCATGCCACCACGGGGTGACTGCTGGGTCTGTCAATGCTCGTCCCTGAGGCTCTGATGGGGGGGGGGTGTTGTGGGGTGTCATGCCACCACGGGGTGACTGCTGGGTCTGTCAATGCTCGTTCCTGAGGCTCTGATGGGGGGGGGGTGTTGTGGGGTGTCATGCCACCACGGGGTGACTGCTGGGTCTGTCAATGCTCGTCCCTGAGGCTCTGACGGGGGATTGGGTGTTGTGGGGTGTCATGTCACCACGGGAAGACTGCTGGGTCTGTCAATGCTCGTCCCTGAGGCTCTGATGGGGGGTGGGTGTTGTGGGGTGTCATGCCACCACGGGGTGACTGCTGGGTCTGTCAATGCTCGTCCCTGAGGCTCTGACGGGGGGTTGGGTGTTGTGGGGTGTCATGTCACCACGGGGAGACTGCTGGGTCTGTCAATGCTCGTCCCTGAGGCTCTGACGGGGGGTTGGGTGTTGTGGGGTGTCATGCCACCACGGGGAGACTGCTGGGTCTGTCAATGCTCGTCCCTGAGGCTCTGATGGGGGGTTGGGTGTTGTGGGGTGTCATGCCACCACGGGGAGACTGCTGGGTCTGTCAATGCTCGTCCCTGAGGCTCTGATGGGGGGGGGGTGTTGTGGGGTGTCATGCCACCACGGGGTGACTGCTGGGTCTGTCAATGCTCGTCCCTGAGGCTCTGATGGGGGGGGGGGGTGTTGTGGGGTGTCATGCCACCACGGGGTGACTGCTGGGTCTGTCAATGCTCGTCCCTGAGGCTCTGATGGGGGGGTGGTGTTGTGGGGTGTCATGCCACCACGGGGAGACTGCTGGGTCTGTCAATGCTCGTCCCTGAGGCTCTGATGGGGGGGGGGGGGTGTTGTGGGGTGTCCTGCCCCCACGGGGTGACTGCTGGGTCTGTCAATGCTCGTCCCTGAGGCTCTGATGGGGGGGGGGTGTTGTGGGGTGTCATGCCACCACGGGGTGACTGCTGGGTCTGTCAATGCTCGTCCCTGAGGCTCTGATGGGGGGGGGGTGTTGTGGGGTGTCATGCCACCACGGGGTGACTGCTGGGTCTGTCAATGCTCGTCCCTGAGGCTCTGATGGGGGGGGGGGTGTTGTGGGGTGTCATGCCACCACGGGGTGACTGCTGGGTCTGTCAATGCTCGTCCCTGAGGCTCTGACGGGGGGTTGGGTGTTGTGGGGTGTCATGTCACCACGGGGAGACTGCTGGGTCTGTCAATGCTCGTCCCTGAGGCTCTGATGGGGGGGGGGTGTTGTGGGGTGTCATGCCACCACGGGGTGACTGCTGGGTCTGTCAATGCTCGTCCCTGAGGCTCTGACGGGGGGTTGGGTGTTGTGGGGTGTCATGCCACCACGGGGTGACTGCTGGGTCTGTCAATGCTCGTCCCTGAGGCTCTGATGGGGGGGGGGGTGTTGTGGGGTGTCATGCCACCACGGGGTGACTGCTGGGTCTGTCAATGCTCGTCCCTGAGGCTCTGACGGGGGGGGGGTGTTGTGGGGTGTCATGCCACCACGGGGTGACTGCTGGGTCTGTCAATGCTCGTCCCTGAGGCTCTGACGGGGGGTTGGGTGTTGTGGGGTGTCATGTCACCACGGGGAGACTGCTGGGTCTGTCAATGCTCGTCCCTGAGGCTCTGATGGGGGGGGGGTGTTGTGGGGTGTCATGCCACCACGGGGTGACTGCTGGGTCTGTCAATGCTCGTCCCTGAGGCTCTGACGGGGGGTTGGGTGTTGTGGGGTGTCATGCCACCACGGGGAGACTGGTGGGTCTGTCAATGCTCGTCCCTGAGGCTCTGACGGGGGATTGGGTGTTGTGGGGTGTCATGTCACCACGGGAAGACTGCTGGGTCTGTCAATGCTCGTCCCTGAGGCTCTGATGGGGGGGGGGTGTTGTGGGGTGTCATGCCACCACGGGGTGACTGCTGGGTCTGTCAATGCTCGTCCCTGAGGCTCTGACGGGGGGGGGGGGTTGTGGGGTGTCATGCCACCACGGGGTGACTGCTGGGTCTGTCAATGCTCGTCCCTGAGGCTCTGACGGGGGGTTGGGTGTTGTGGGGTGTCATGTCACCACGGGGAGACTGCTGGGTCTGTCAATGCTCGTCCCTGAGGCTCTGACGGGGGGTTGGGTGTTGTGGGGTGTCATGCCACCACGGGGAGACTGCTGGGTCTGTCAATGCTCGTCCCTGAGGCTCTGATGGGGGGTTGGGTGTTGTGGGGTGTCATGCCACCACGGGGAGACTGCTGGGTCTGTCAATGCTCGTCCCTGAGGCTCTGATGGGGGGGGGGGTGTTGTGGGGTGTCATGCCACCACGGGGTGACTGCTGGGTCTGTCAATGCTCGTCCCTGAGGCTCTGATGGGGGGGGGGGTGTTGTGGGGTGTCATGCCACCACGGGGTGACTGCTGGGTCTGTCAATGCTCGTCCCTGAGGCTCTGATGGGGGGGTGGTGTTGTGGGGTGTCATGCCACCACGGGGAGACTGCTGGGTCTGTCAATGCTCGTCCCTGAGGCTCTGATGGGGGGGGGGGGGGTGTTGTGGGGTGTCATGCCACCACGGGGTGACTGCTGGGTCTGTCAATGCTCGTCCCTGAGGCTCTGATGGGGGGGGGGGGTGTTGTGGGGTGTCATGCCACCACGGGGTGACTGCTGGGTCTGTCAATGCTCGTCCCTGAGGCTCTGATGGGGGGGGGGTGTTGTGGGGTGTCATGCCACCACGGGGTGACTGCTGGGTCTGTCAATGCTCGTCCCTGAGGCTCTGATGGGGGGGGGGTGTTGTGGGGTGTCATGCCACCACGGGGTGACTGCTGGGTCTGTCAATGCTCGTCCCTGAGGCTCTGATGGGGGGGGGGGTGTTGTGGGGTGTCATGCCACCACGGGGTGACTGCTGGGTCTGTCAATGCTCGTCCCTGAGGCTCTGATGGGGGGGGGGTGTTGTGGGGTGTCATGCCACCACGGGGTGACTGCTGGGTCTGTCAATGCTCGTCCCTGAGGCTCTGACGGGGGGTTGGGTGTTGTGGGGTGTCATGCCACCACGGGGTGACTGCTGGGTCTGTCAATGCTCGTCCCTGAGGCTCTGATGGGGGGGGGGGGTGTTGTGGGGTGTCATGCCACCACGGGGTGACTGCTGGGTCTGTCAATGCTCGTCCCTGAGGCTCTGACGGGGGGGGGGGTGTTGTGGGGTGTCATGCCACCACGGGGTGACTGCTGGGTCTGTCAATGCTCGTCCCTGAGGCTCTGACGGGGGGTTGGGTGTTGTGGGGTGTCATGTCACCACGGGGAGACTGCTGGGTCTGTCAATGCTCGTCCCTGAGGCTCTGACGGGGGGTTGGGTGTTGTGGGGTGTCATGTCACCACGGGGAGACTGCTGGGTCTGTCAATGCTCGTCCCTGAGGCTCTGATGGGGGGGGGGGTGTTGTGGGGTGTCATGCCACCACGGGGTGACTGCTGGGTCTGTCAATGCTCGTCCCTGAGGCTCTGACGGGGGGTTGGGTGTTGTGGGGTGTCATGCCACCACGGGGAGACTGGTGGGTCTGTCAATGCTCGTCCCTGAGGCTCTGACGGGGGGTTGGGTGTTGTGGGGTGTCATGTCACCACGGGGAGACTGCTGGGTCTGTCAATGCTCGTCCCTGAGGCTCTGATGGGGGGGGGGTGTTGTGGGGTGTCATGCCACCACGGGGTGACTGCTGGGTCTGTCAATGCTCGTCCCTGAGGCTCTGACGGGGGGTTGGGTGTTGTGGGGTGTCATGCCACCACGGGGTGACTGCTGGGTCTGTCAATGCTCGTCCCTGAGGCTCTGATGGGGGGGGGGTGTTGTGGGGTGTCATGCCACCACGGGGTGACTGCTGGGTCTGTCAATGCTCGTCCCTGAGGCTCTGACGGGGGGTTGGGTGTTGTGGGGTGTCATGCCACCACGGGGTGACTGCTGGGTCTGTCAATGCTCGTCCCTGAGGCTCTGATGGGGGGGGGGGTGTTGTGGGGTGTCATGCCACCACGGGGTGACTGCTGGGTCTGTCAATGCTCGTCCCTGAGGCTCTGATGGGGGGGGGGGTGTTGTGGGGTGTCATGCCACCACGGGGTGACTGCTGGGTCTGTCAATGCTCGTCCCTGAGGCTCTGACGGGGGGTTGGGTGTTGTGGGGTGTCATGTCACCACGGGGAGACTGCTGGGTCTGTCAATGCTCGTCCCTGAGGCTCTGATGGGGGGGGGGTGTTGTGGGGTGTCATGCCACCACGGGGTGACTGCTGGGTCTGTCAATGCTCGTCCCTGAGGCTCTGATGGGGGGGGGGGTGTTGTGGGGTGTCATGCCACCACGGGGTGACTGCTGGGTCTGTCAATGCTCGTCCCTGAGGCTCTGATGGGGGGGGGTGTTGTGGGGTGTCATGCCACCACGGGGTGACTGCTGGGTCTGTCAATGCTCGTCCCTGAGGCTCTGACGGGGGGTTGGGTGTTGTGGGGTGTCATGCCACCACGGGGTGACTGCTGGGTCTGTCAATGCTCGTCCCTGAGGCTCTGATGGGGGGGGGGGTGTTGTGGGGTGTCATGCCACCACGGGGTGACTGCTGGGTCTGTCAATGCTCGTCCCTGAGGCTCTGATGGGGGGGGGGGTGTTGTGGGGTGTCATGCCACCACGGGGTGACTGCTGGGTCTGTCAATGCTCGTCCCTGAGGCTCTGATGGGGGGTTGGGTGTTGTGGGGTGTCATGCCACCACGGGGAGACTGCTGGGTCTGTCAATGCTCGTCCCTGAGGCTCTGACGGGGGGTTGGGTGTTGTGGGGTGTCATGCCACCACGGGGTGACTGCTGGTTCTGTCAATGCTCGTCCCTGAGGCTCTGACGGGGGGTTGGGTGTTGTGGGGTGTCATGTCACCACGGGGAGACTGCTGGGTCTGTCAATGCTCGTCCCTGAGGCTCTGATGGGGGGGGGGGTGTTGTGGGGTGTCATGCCACCACGGGGTGACTGCTGGGTCTGTCAATGCTCGTCCCTGAGGCTCTGACGGGGGGTTGGGTGTTGTGGGGTGTCATGCCACCACGGGGAGACTGGTGGGTCTGTCAATGCTCGTCCCTGAGGCTCTGACGGGGGGTTGGGTGTTGTGGGGTGTCATGTCACCACGGGGAGACTGCTGGGTCTGTCAATGCTCGTCCCTGAGGCTCTGATGGGGGGGGGGTGTTGTGGGGTGTCATGCCACCACGGGGTGACTGCTGGGTCTGTCAATGCTCGTCCCTGAGGCTCTGACGGGGGGTTGGGTGTTGTGGGGTGTCATGCCACCACGGGGTGACTGCTGGGTCTGTCAATGCTCGTCCCTGAGGCTCTGATGGGGGGGGGGTGTTGTGGGGTGTCATGCCACCACGGGGTGACTGCTGGGTCTGTCAATGCTCGTCCCTGAGGCTCTGACGGGGGGTTGGGTGTTGTGGGGTGTCATGCCACCACGGGGTGACTGCTGGGTCTGTCAATGCTCGTCCCTGAGGCTCTGATGGGGGGGGGGGTGTTGTGGGGTGTCATGCCACCACGGGGTGACTGCTGGGTCTGTCAATGCTCGTCCCTGAGGCTCTGATGGGGGGGGGGGTGTTGTGGGGTGTCATGCCACCACGGGGTGACTGCTGGGTCTGTCAATGCTCGTCCCTGAGGCTCTGACGGGGGGTTGGGTGTTGTGGGGTGTCATGTCACCACGGGGAGACTGCTGGGTCTGTCAATGCTCGTCCCTGAGGCTCTGATGGGGGGGGGGTGTTGTGGGGTGTCATGCCACCACGGGGTGACTGCTGGGTCTGTCAATGCTCGTCCCTGAGGCTCTGATGGGGGGGGGGTGTTGTGGGGTGTCATGCCACCACGGGGTGACTGCTGGGTCTGTCAATGCTCGTCCCTGAGGCTCTGATGGGGGGGGGTGTTGTGGGGTGTCATGCCACCACGGGGTGACTGCTGGGTCTGTCAATGCTCGTCCCTGAGGCTCTGACGGGGGGTTGGGTGTTGTGGGGTGTCATGCCACCACGGGGTGACTGCTGGGTCTGTCAATGCTCGTCCCTGAGGCTCTGATGGGGGGGGGGGTGTTGTGGGGTGTCATGCCACCACGGGGTGACTGCTGGGTCTGTCAATGCTCGTCCCTGAGGCTCTGATGGGGGGGGGGGTGTTGTGGGGTGTCATGCCACCACGGGGTGACTGCTGGGTCTGTCAATGCTCGTCCCTGAGGCTCTGATGGGGGGTTGGGTGTTGTGGGGTGTCATGCCACCACGGGGAGACTGCTGGGTCTGTCAATGCTCGTCCCTGAGGCTCTGACGGGGGGTTGGGTGTTGTGGGGTGTCATGCCACCACGGGGTGACTGCTGGTTCTGTCAATGCTCGTCCCTGAGGCTCTGACGGGGGGTTGGGTGTTGTGGGGTGTCATGTCACCACGGGGTGACTGCTGGGTCTGTCAATGCTCGTCCCTGAGGCTCTGATGGGGTGTTGGGTGTTGTGGGGTGTCATGCCACCACGGGGTGACTGCTGGGTCTGTCAATGCTCTTCCCTGAGGCTCTGACGGGGGGGTTGGGTGTTGTGAGGTGTCATGCCACCACGGGGTAACTGCTGGGTCTGTCAATGCTCTTCCCTGAGGCTCTGATGGGGGGGGGGGTGTTGTGGGGTGTCATGCCACCACGGGGTGACTGCTGGGTCTGTCAATGCTCGTCCCTGAGGCTCTGACGGGGGGTTGGGTGTTGTGGGGTGTCATGCCACCACGGGGTGACTGCTGGGTCTGTCAATGCTCGTCCCTGAGGCTCTGATGGGGGGGGGGTGTTGTGGGGTGTCATGCCACCACGGGGTGACTGCTGGGTCTGTCAATGCTCGTCCCTGAGGCTCTGATGGGGGGGGGGTGTTGTGGGGTGTCATGCCACCACGGGGTGACTGCTGGGTCTGTCAATGCTCGTCCCTGAGGCTCTGATGGGGGGGGGGTGTTGTGGGGTGTCATGCCACCACGGGGTGACTGCTGGTTCTGTCAATGCTCGTCCCTGAGGCTCTGACGGGGGGGGTTGGGTGTTGTGCGGTGTCATGCCACCACGGGGTGACTGCTGGTTCTGTAAATGCTCGTCCCTGAGGCTCTGACGGGGGGTTGGGTGTTGTGGGGTGTCATGTCACCACGGGGTGACTGCTGGGTCTGTCAATGCTCGTCCCTGAGGCTCTGATGGGGTGTTGGGTGTTGTGGGGTGTCATGCCACCACGGGGTGACTGCTGGGTCTGTCAATGCTCTTCCCTGAGGCTCTGACGGGGGGGTTGGGTGTTGTGAGGTGTCATGCCACCACGGGGTAACTGCTGGGTCTGTCAATGCTCTTCCCTGAGGCTCTGACGGGGGGGTTGGGTGTTGTGGGGTGTCATGCCACCACGGGGTGACTGCTGGGTCTGTCAATGCTCGTCCCTGAGGCTCTGACGGGGGGTTGGGTGTTGTGGGGTGTCATGTCAGCTGGGGGGACTGATGTCATGTTTGTGTTGTTTGCCAGACCTGGGTACCATCGCTACAGAATGTGCCTGGGCTGGCACTCATTTACCCATGATGTCACCATTCAAGCCTCAGTAACACTAGACGAGGACACAACAGGAGAGAGAGGGATCACTGGCCTAGAAGAGGACACTACAGGAGAGAGAGGGATTACTGGCCTAGAAGAGGACACGACAGGAGAGAGAGGGATCGCTGGCCTAGAAGAGGACACGACAGGAGAGAGAGGGATCGCTGGCCTAGAAGAGGACACGACAGGAGAGAGAGGGATCGCTGGCCTAGAAGAGGACACGACAGGAGAGAGAGGGATCGCTGGCCTAGAAGAGGACACGACAGGAGAGAGAGGGATCGCTGGCCTAGAAGAGGACACGACAGGAGAGAGAGGGATCGCTGGCCTAGAAGAGGACACGACAGGAGAGAGAGGGGTCGCTGGCCTAGAAGAGGACACGACAGGAGAGAGAGGGATCGCTGGCCTAGAAGAGGACACGACAGGAGAGAGAGGGATTACTGGCCTAGAAGAGGACACGACAGGAGAGAGATGGGGGGGGAGTGTAGATGACAGGAGAGAGGTGGGGGGGAGTGAAGGAGACAGGAGAGAAGTGGGGGGGAGTGTAGGAGACAGGAGAGAGGTGGGGGGGAGTGTAAGATAATTAAAGTAGCAGTTTATGAGAATTAGGTTAAGGTTAGGAAATTAGTTAAAATGCTGAATATCTCCCCGACACGACTCCAACATGCGACGTTTTGACGTAGCTGTAAACTCAGACACACATTCCTGTGCGATGCTGAGTATCTCCTTCCTGGTGTGATGTAATCAGGGGATAGTCAGGTTGCTGTGTGTGAAGTTATTATGACGTTATGGGATCACACACACCTACACACACTGGTACACCTCTAGCTGAGAGGTGGAGTGTAGAGGTTCCTCTCAGGGCCTGTGAGGGGCTGGGGAAGGAGTGATGAGGTGTTCCTCTCAGGGCCTGTGAGGGGCTGGGGAAGGAGTGATGAGGTGTTCCTCTCAGGGCCTGTGAGAGGCTGGGGAAGGAGTGATGAGGTGTTCCTCTCAGGGCCTGTGAGAGGCTGGGGAAGGAGTGATGAGGTGTTCCTCTCAGGGCCTGTGAGAGGCTGGGGAAGGAGTGATGAGGTGTTCCTCTCAGGGCCTGTGAGGGGCTGGGGAAGGAGTGATGAGGTGTTCCTCTCAGGGCCTGTGAGAGGCTGGGGAAGGAGTGATGAGGGGTTCCTCTCAGGGCCTGTGAGAGGCTGGGGAAGCAGTGATGAGGTGTTCCTCTCAGGGCCTGTGAGAGGCTGGGGAAGGAGTGATGAGGTGTTCCTCTCAGGGCCTGTGAGAGGCTGGGGAAGGAGTGATGAGGTGTTCCTCTCAGGGCCTGTGAGAGGCTGGGGAAGGAGTGATGAGGTGTTCCTCTCAGGGCCTGTGAGGGGCTGGGGAAGGAGTGATGAGGTGTTCCTCTCAGGGCCTGTGAGGGGCTGGGGAAGGAGTGATGAGGTGTTCCTCTCAGGGCCTGTGAGAGGCTGGGGAAGGAGTGATGAGGTGTTCCTCTCAGGGCCTGTGAGGGGCTGGGGAAGGAGTGATGAGGTGTTCCTCTCAGGGCCTGTGAGGGGCTGGGGAAGGAGTGATGAGGTGTTCCTCTCAGGGCCTGTGAGAGGCTGGGGAAGGAGTGATGAGGGGTTCCTCTCAGGGCCTGTGAGGGGCTGGGGAAGGAGTGATGAGGTGTTCCTCTCAGGGCCTGTGAGGGGCTGGGGAAGGAGTGATGAGGTGTTCCTCTCAGGGCCTGTGAGAGGCTGGGGAAAGAGTGATGAGGGGTTCCTCTCAGGGCCTGTGAGAGGCTGGGAATAGTCAGCAGTTAGAGGTCAGGCTGTTGGGACTCGGGAGTTGTATAATGAGTCACGGGTCCTCCTGACCTGGGTTTAAACCTGACCCCACTGTGTTTGTGTTCAGGCCTGATGATTTATTAGATAGAACACCAGTGATACATAGATGATGAGCTGAGGTTTCAGTTATATACCCTTATGGTTTAACACTGCCAGAGGTTTCAGTTATATACCCTTATGGTTTAACACTGCCAGAGGTTTCAGTTATATACCCTTATGGTTTAACACGGCCAGAGGTTTCAGTTATATACCCTTATGGTTTAACACTGCCAGATGTTTCAGTTATATACCCTTATGGTTTAACACTGACAGAGGTTTCAGTTATATACCCTTATGGTTTAACACTGACAGAGGTTTCAGTTATATACCCTTATGGTTTAACACTGCCAGATGTTTCAGTTATATACCCTTATGGTTTAACACTGACAGAGGTTTCAGTTATATACCCTTATGGTTTAACACTGACAGAGGTTTCAGTTATATACCCTTATGGTTTAACACTGCCAGAGGTTTCAGTTATATACCCTTATGGTTTAACACTGACAGAGGTTTCAGTTATATACCCTTATGGTTTAACACTGCCAGAGGTTTCAGTTATATACCCTTATGTTTAGTAATACACTAATACACTGTTTCAGTTATATACCCTTATGGTTTAACACTGCCAGAGGTTTCAGTTATATACCCTTATGTTTAGTAATACACTAATACACTGTTTCAGTTATATACCCTTATGGTTTAACACTGACAGAGAATTCAGTTATATACCCTTATGGTTTAACACTGACAGAGGTTTCAGTTATATGGCCTTATGAGAGGTGGGGGGAGTGTAGGGGACATAACTTTCCACACAGCAACCTGATGTTCCCCTGATGACATCACACCAGGAAGGAGTGGGGGGGGGGGGCTGTGTTGCTGGTCACCTCTGACCCAATGTTCTAGATAACAACACTGACCCGTCTGCCGGTTGTGGCGTGATGGTATGCAGCCATGGTAACAACACTGACCCGTCTGCAGGTTGAGGCGTGATGGTATGCAGCCATGGTAACAACACTGACCCGTCTGCAGGTTGTGGCGTGATGGTATGCAGCCATGGTAACAACACTGACCCGTCTGCAGGTTGAGGCGTGATGGTATGCAGCCATGGTAACAACACTGACCCGTCTGCAGGTTGAGGCGTGATGGTATGCAGCCATGGTAACAACACTGACCCGTCTGCAGGTTGAGGCGTGATGGTATGCAGCCATGGTAACAACACTGACCCGTCTGCAGGTTGAGGCGTGATGGTATGCAGCCATGGTAACAACACTGACCCGTCTGCAGGTTGAGGCGTGATGGTATGCAGCCATGGTAACAACACTGACCCGTCTGCAGGTTGAGGCGTGATGGTATGCAGCCATGGTAACAACACTGACCCGTCTGCAGGTTGAGGCGTGATGGTATGCAGCCATGGTAACAACACTGACCCGTCTGCAGGTTGAGGCGTGATGGTATGCAGCCATGGTAACAACACTGACCCGTCTGCAGGTTGAGGCGTGATGGTATGCAGCCATGGTAACAACACTGACCCGTCTGCAGGTTGAGGCGTGATGGTATGCAGCCATGGTAACAACACTGACCCGTCTGCAGGTTGAGGCGTGATGGTATGCAGCCATGGTAACAACACTGACCCGTCTGCAGGTTGAGGCGTGATGGTATGCAGCCATGGTAACAACACTGACCCGTCTGCAGGTTGAGGCGTGATGGTATGCAGCCATGGTAACAACACTGACCCGTCTGCAGGTTGAGGCGTGATGGTATGCAGCCATGGTAACAACACTGACCCGTCTGCAGGTTGAGGCGTGATGGTATGCAGCCATGGTAACAACACTGACCCGTCTGCAGGTTGAGGCGTGATGGTATGCAGCCATGGTAACAACACTGACCCGTCTGCAGGTTGAGGCGTGATGGTATGCAGCCATGGTAACAACACTGACCCGTCTGCAGGTTGAGGCGTGATGGTATGCAGCCATGGTAACAACACTGACCCGTCTGCAGGTTGAGGCGTGATGGTATGCAGCCATGGTAACAACACTGACCCGTCTGCAGGTTGAGGCGTGATGGTATGCAGCCATGGTAACAACACTGACCCGTCTGCAGGTTGAGGCGTGATGGTATGCAGCCATGGTAACAACACTGACCCGTCTGCAGGTTGAGGCGTGATGGTATGCAGCCATGGTAACAACACTGACCCGTCTGCAGGTTGAGGCGTGATGGTATGCAGCCATGGTAACAACACTGACCCGTCTGCAGGTTGAGGCGTGATGGTATGCAGCCATGGTAACAACACTGACCCGTCTGCAGGTTGAGGCGTGATGGTATGCAGCCATGGTAACAACACTGACCCGTCTGCAGGTTGAGGCGTGATGGTATGCAGCCATGGTAACAACACTGACCCGTCTGCAGGTTGAGGCGTGATGGTATGCAGCCATGGTAACAACACTGACCCGTCTGCAGGTTGAGGCGTGATGGTATGCAGCCATGGTAACAACACTGACCCGTCTGCAGGTTGAGGCGTGATGGTATGCAGCCATGGTAACAACACTGACCCGTCTGCAGGTTGAGGCGTGATGGTATGCAGCCATGGTAACAACACTGACCCGTCTGCAGGTTGAGGCGTGATGGTATGCAGCCATGGTAACAACACTGACCCGTCTGCAGGTTGAGGCGTGATGGTATGCAGCCATGGTAACAACACTGACCCGTCTGCAGGTTGAGGCGTGATGGTATGCAGCCATGGTAACAACACTGACCCGTCTGCAGGTTGAGGCGTGATGGTATGCAGCCATGGTAACAACACTGACCCGTCTGCAGGTTGAGGCGTGATGGTATGCAGCCATGGTAACAACACTGACCCGTCTGCAGGTTGAGGCGTGATGGTATGCAGCCATGGTAACAACACTGACCCGTCTGCAGGTTGAGGCGTGATGGTATGCAGCCATGGTAACAACACTGACCCGTCTGCAGGTTGAGGCGTGATGGTATGCAGCCATGGTAACAACACTGACCCGTCTGCAGGTTGAGGCGTGATGGTATGCAGCCATGGTAACAACACTGACCCGTCTGCAGGTTGAGGCGTGATGGTATGCAGCCATGGTAACAACACTGACCCGTCTGCAGGTTGAGGCGTGATGGTATGCAGCCATGGTAACAACACTGACCCGTCTGCAGGTTGAGGCGTGATGGTATGCAGCCATGGTAACAACACTGACCCGTCTGCAGGTTGAGGCGTGATGGTATGCAGCCATGGTAACAACACTGACCCGTCTGCAGGTTGTGGCGTGATGGTATGCAGCCATGGTAACAACACTGACCCGTCTGCAGGTTGAGGCGTGATGGTATGCAGCCATGGTAACAACACTGACCCGTCTGCAGGTTGAGGCGTGATGGTATGCAGCCATGGTAACAACACTAACCCGTCTGCAGGTTGAGGCGTGATGGTATGCAGCCATGGTAACAACACTGACCCGTCTGCAGGTTGAGGCGTGATGGTATGCAGCCATGGTAACAACACTGACCCGTCTGCAGGTTGAGGCGTGATGGTATGCAGCCATGGTAACAACACTGACCCGTCTGCAGGTTGAGGCGTGATGGTATGCAGCCATGGTAACAACACTGACCCGTCTGCAGGTTGAGGCGTGATGGTATGCAGCCATGGTAACAACACTGACCCGTCTGCAGGTTGAGGCGTGATGGTATGCAGCCATGGTAACAACACTGACCCGTCTGCAGGTTGAGGCGTGATGGTATGCAGCCATGGTAACAACACTGACCCGTCTGCAGGTTGAGGCGTGATGGTATGCAGCCATGGTAACAACACTGACCCGTCTGCAGGTTGAGGCGTGATGGTATGCAGCCATGGTAACAACACTGACCCGTCTGCAGGTTGAGGCGTGATGGTATGCAGCCATGGTAACAACACTGACCCGTCTGCAGGTTGCGGCGTGATGGTATGCAGCCATGGTAACAACACTGACCCGTCTGCAGGTTGAGGCGTGATGGTATGCAGCCATGGTAACAACACTGACCCGTCTGCAGGTTGAGGCGTGATGGTATGCAGCCATGGTAACAACACTGACCCGTCTGCAGGTTGAGGCGTGATGGTATGCAGCCATGGTAAAAAAGGTGCATGTTGGAGTCGTGTCGGGGAGAATTTTAGCATTTTAGCTAACCCTAACCATTTTCCTAACCTTAACCTAATTCTAGTAAACTGCTACTTTAATTCTCTAAACCAGCTGCGAAAAGTCACTTCTGTCCTTATCTGTATACCATCTAGTCTTCTCTCTGTGTGCCACACCCACCTCTCTCCTGTCCTCTAGACTCCCCCCACCTCTCTCCTGTCCTCTACACTCCCCCCACCTCTCTCCTGTCCTCTACACTCCCCCCACCTCTCTCCTGTCCTCTACACTCCCCCACCTCTCTCCTGTCCTCTAGACTCCCCCCACCTCTCTCCTGTCCTCTGCACTCCCCCCACCTCTCTCCTGTCCTCTAGACTCCCCCCACCTCTCTCCTGTCCTCTAGACTCCCCCCACCTCTCTCCTGTCCTCTAGACTCCCCCCACCTCTCTCCTGTCCTCTAGACTCCCCCCACCTCTCTCCTGTCCTCTACACTCCCCCCACCTCTTTCCTGTCCTCTACACTCCCCCACCTCTCTCCTGTCCTCTACACTCCCCCCACCTCTCTCCTGTCCTCTAGACTCCCCCCACCTCTCTCCTGTCCTCTACACTCCCCCCACCTCTCTCCTGTCCTCTAGACTCCCCCCACCTCTCTCCTGTCCTCTAGACTCCCCCCACCTCTCTCCTGTCCTCTACACTCCCCCCACCTCTCTCCTGTCCTCTACACGCCCCCACCTCTCTCCTGTCCTCTAGACTCCCCCACCTCTCTCCTGTCCTCTAGACTCCCCCCACCTCTCTCCTGTCCTCTAGACTCCCCCCACCTCTCTCCTGTCCTCTACACTCCCCCCACCTCTCTCCTGTCCTCTACACTCCCCCCACCTCTCTCCTGTCCTCTACACTCCCCCCACCTCTCTCCTGTCCTCTAGACTCCCCCCACCTCTCTCCTGTCCTCTACACTCCCCCCACCTCTCTCCTGTCCTCTAGACTCCCCCCACCTCTCTCCTGTCCTCTACACTCCCCCCAACTCTCTCCTGTCCTCTAGACTCCCCCCACCTCTCTCCTGTCCTCTAGACTCCCCCCACCTCTCTCCTGTCCTCTACACTCCCCCTACCTCTCTCCTGTCCTCTAGACTCCCCCCACCTCTCTCCTGTCCTTTACACTCCCCCCACCTCTCTCCTGTCCTCTACACTCCCCCCACCTCTCTCCTGTCCTCTAGACTCCCCCCACCTCTCTCCTGTCCTCTACACGCCCCCACCTCTCTCCTGTCCTCTAGACTCCCCCCACCTCTCTCCTGTCCTCTACACTCCCCCCACCTCTCTCCTGTCCTCTACACTCCCCCACCTCTCTCCTGTCCTCTAGACTCCCCCCACCTCTCTCCTGTCCTCTACACTCCCCCCACCTCTCTCCTGTCCTCTACACTCCCCCACCTCTCTCCTGTCCTCTAGACTCCCCCCACCTCTCTCCTGTCCTCTACACTCCCCCACCTCTCTCCTGTCCTCTACACTCCCCCCACCTCTCTCCTGTCCTCTACACTCCCCCCACCTCTCTCCTGTCCTCTACACTCCCCCCACCTCTCTCCTGTCCTCTACACTCCCCCCACCTCTCTCCTGTCCTCTAGACTCCCCCCGCCTCTCTCCTGTCCTCTAGACTCCCCCCACCTCTCTCCTGTCCTCTACACTCCCCCCACCTCTCTCCTGTCCTCTAGACTCCCCCCACCTCTCTCCTGTCCTCTAGACTCCCCCCACCTCTCTCCTGTCCTCTACACTCCCCCCACCTCTCTCCTGTCCTCTAGACTCCCCCCACCTCTCTCCTGTCCTCTAGACTCCCCCCACCTCTCTCCTGTCCTCTACACTCCCCCCACCTCTCTCCTGTCCTCTAGACTCCCCCCACCTCTCTCCTGTCCTCTACACTCCCCCCACCTCTCTCCTGTCCTCTACACTCCCCCACCTCTCTCCTGTCCTCTAGACTCCCCCCACCTCTCTCCTGTCCTCTACACTCCCCCCACCTCTCTCCTGTCCTCTACACTCCCCCACCTCTCTCCTGTCCTCTAGACTCCCCCCACCTCTCTCCTGTCCTCTACACTCCCCCACCTCTCTCCTGTCCTCTACACTCCCCCCACCTCTCTCCTGTCCTCTACACTCCCCCCACCTCTCTCCTGTCCTCTACACTCCCCCCACCTCTCTCCTGTCCTCTACACTCCCCCCACCTCTCTCCTGTCCTCTAGACTCCCCCCACCTCTCTCCTGTCCTCTACACTCCCCCCACCTCTCTCCTGTCCTCTAGACTCCCCCAACCTCTCTCCTGTCCTCTACACTCCCCCCGCCTCTCTCCTGTCCTCTAGACTCCCCCCACCTCTCTCCTGTCCTCTAGACTCCCCCCACCTCTCTCCTGTCCTCTACACTCCCCCCACCTCTCTCCTGTCCTCTAGACTCCCCCCACCTCTCTCCTGTCCTCTAGACTCCCCCCACCTCTCTCCTGTCCTCTACACTCCCCCCACCTCTCTCCTGTCCTCTAGACTCCCCCCACCTCTCTCCTGTCCTCTAGACTCCCCCCACCTCTCTCCTGTCCTCTAGACTCCCCCCACCTCTCTCCTGTCCTCTACACTCCCCCCACCTCTCTCCTGTCCTCTACACTCCCCCCACCTCTCTCCTGTCCTCTAGACTCCCCCCACCTCTCTCCTGTCCTCTAGACTCCCCCCACCTCTCTCCTGTCCTCTACACTCCCCCCACCTCTCTCCTGTCCTCTACACTCCCCCCACCTCTCTCCTGTCCTCTACACGCCCCCACCTCTCTCCTGTCCTCTAGACTCCCCCCACCTCTCTCCTGTCCTCTACACTCCCCCCACCTCTCTCCTGTCCTCTACACTCCCCCCACCTCTCTCCTGTCCTCTACACTCCCCCCACCTCTCTCCTGTCCTCTACACTCCCCCCACCTCTCTCCTGTCCTCTACACTCCCCCCACCTCTCTCCTGTCCTCTACACTCCCCCCACCTCTCTCCTGTCCTCTAGACTCCCCCCACCTCTCTCCTGTCCTCTAGACCCCCCCCACCTCTCTCCTGTCCTCTACACTCCCCCCACCTCTCTCCTGTCCTCTACACTCCCCCCACCTCTCTCCTGTCCTCTAGACTCCCCCCACCTCTCTCCTGTCCTCTACACTCCCCCACCTCTCTCCTGTCCTCTACACTCCCCCCACCTCTCTCCTGTCCTCTACACTCCCCCCACCTCTCTCCTGTCCTCTAGACTCCCCCCACCTCTCTCCTGTCCTCTACACTCCCCCCACCTCTCTCCTGTCCTCTACACTCCCCCCACCTCTCTCCTGTCCTCTACACTCCCCCCACCTCTCTCCTGTCCTCTACACTCCCCCCACCTCTCTCCTGTCCTCTACACTCCCCCCACCTCTCTCCTGTCCTCTAGACTCCCCCTACCTCTCTCCTGTCCTCTACACTCCCCCCACCTCTCTCCTGTCCTCTACACTCCCCCCACCTCTCTCCTGTCCTCTACACTCCCCCCACCTCTCTCCTGTCCTCTAGACTCCCCCCACCTCTCTCCTGTCCTCTACACTCCCCCCACCTCTCTCCTGTCCTCTAGACTCCCCCCACCTCTCTCCTGTCCTCTAGACTCCCCCCACCTCTCTCCTGTCCTCTACACTCCCCCCACCTCTCTCCTGTCCTCTAGACTCCCCCCACCTCTCTCCTGTCCTCTACACTCCCCCCACCTCTCTCCTGTCCTCTAGACTCCCCCCACCTCTCTCCTGTCCTCTAGACTCCCCCCACCTCTCTCCTGTCCTCTACACTCCCCCCACCTCTCTCCTGTCCTCTACACTCCCCCCACCTCTCTCCTGTCCTCTAGACTCCCCCCACCTCTCTCCTGTCCTCTACACTCCCCCCACCTCTCTCCTGTCCTCTACACTCCCCCCACCTCTCTCCTGTCCCTTACCCTCCCCTCGCATCTCTACTGTCATCTACACTCTCCCTCCCTCTAGCTAGTTATATCACCCATTATAATATTCTACTAGCTAGTTATATCACCATTATAATATTCTACTAGCTAGTTATATCACCCATTATAATATTCTACTAGCTAGTTATATCACCCATTATAATATTCTACTAGCTAGTTATATCACCATTATAATATTCTACTAGCTAGTTATATCACCATTATAATAATCTACAGCTAGTTATATCACCATTATAATATTCTACTAGCTAGTTATATCACCATTATAATAATCTACAGCTAGTTATATCACCATTATAATATTCTACTAGCTAGTTATATAACCATTATAATAATTCACTAGCTAGTTATATCACCATTATAATATTATACTAGCTAGTTATATCACCATTATAATATTCTACTAGCTAGTTATATCACCATTATAATAATCTACAGCTAGTTATATCACCATTATAATATTCTACTAGCTAGTTATATCCCCATTATAATATTCTACTAGCTAGTTATATAACCATTATAATAATTCACTAGCTAGTTATATCCCCATTATAATATTCTACTAGCTAGTTATATAACCATTATAATAATTCACTAGCTAGTTATATCCCCATTATAATATTCTACTAGCTAGTTATATCACCATTATAATACTCTACTAGCTAGTTATATCACCCATTATAATATTCTACTAGCTAGTTATATCACCATTATAATATTCTACTAGCTAGTTATATCACCATTATAATATTCTACTAGCTAGTTATATCCCCATTATAATATTCTACTAGCTAGTTATATCACCATTATAATATTCTACTAGCTAGTTATATAACCATTATAATATTCTACTAGCTAGTTATATCACCCATTGTAATATTCTACTAGCTAGTTATATAACCATTATAATATTCTACTAGCTAGTTATATAACCATTATAATAATTCACTAGCTAGTTATATCCCCATTATAATATTCTACTAGCTAGTTATATAACCATTATAATAATTCACTAGCTAGTTATATCCCCATTATAATATTCTACTAGCTAGTTATATAACCATTATAATAATTCACTAGCTAGTTATATCCCCATTATAATATTCTACTAGCTAGTTATATCACCATTATAATACTCTACTAGCTAGTTATATCACCCATTATAATATTCTACTAGCTAGTTATATCACCATTATAATATTCTACTAGCTAGTTATATCACCATTATAATATTCTACTAGCTAGTTATATCACCCATTATAATATTCTACTAGCTAGTTATATCACCATTATAATATTCTACTAGCTAGTTATATCACCATTATAATATTCTACTAGCTAGTTATATAACCATTATAATAATTCACTAGCTAGTTATATCACCATTATAATATTCTACTAGCTAGTTATATCACCCATTGTAATATTCTACTAGCTAGTTATATCACCATTATAATAGTCTACTAGCTAGTTATAGCACCATTATAATATTCTACTAGCTAGTTATATAACCATTATAATATTCTACTAGCTAGTTATATCACCCATTATAATATTCTACTAGCTAGTTATATCACCATTATAATATTCTACTAGCTAGTTATATCACCCATTGTAATATTCTACTAGCTAGTTATATCACCATTATAATAATCCACTATTTAGTTATATCACCATTATAATATTCCACTATTTAGTTATATCACCATTATAATATTCCACTATTTAGTTATATCACCATTATAATATTCCACTATTTAGTTATATCACCATTATAATATTCCACTATTTAGTTATATCACCATTATAATAATCCACTATTTAGTTATATCA
>NC_092096.1:5271668-5354053 GCF_045679555.1 Salvelinus alpinus | reverse complement strand
ACAGAACCATGGAGGACTGGACTACTGTCAGAGTAAAAGAACCATGGAGGACTGGGCTACTGTCAGAGTAACAGAACCATGGAGGACTGGACTACTGTCAGAGTAACAGAACCATGGAGGACTTGACTACTGTCAGAGTAACAGAACCATGGAGGACATGGACTACTGTCAGAGTAACAGAACCAGGGAGGACATGGACTACTGTCAGAGTAACAGAACCATGGAGGACATGGACTACTGTCAGAGTAACAGAACCATGGAGGACTGGACTACTTGCTGCATGATAACGGACTGAATACAACAAAGGGTTAGGATGTTCCTCATCATGTAGTGTATATGAAGGGTTAGGATGTTCCTCATCATGTAGCTGAAGGGTTAGGATGTTCCTCATCATGTAGCTGAAGGGTTAGGATGTTCCTCATCATGTAGCTGAAGGGTTAGGATGTTCCTAATCATGTAGTGTAGCTGAAGGGTTAGGATGTTCCTAATCATGTAGATGAAGGGTTAGGTTGTTCCTCATCATGTATCTGAAGGGTTGGGATGTTCCTCATCATGTAGCTGAAGGGTTAGGATGTTCCTAATCATGTAGTGTAGATGAAGGGTTAGGATGTTCCTCAACATGTAGATGAAGGGTTAGGATGTTACTCATCATGTAGTGTAGATGAAGGGTTAGGATGTTCGTCAACATATAGATGAAGGGTTAGGATGTTCCTCATCATGTAGCTGAAGGGCTAGGATGTTCCTCATCATGTAGCTGAAGGGTTAGGATGTTCCCCATCATGTAGCTGAAGGGTTAGGATGTTCCTCATCATGTAGATGAAGGGTTAGGATGTTCCTCATCATGTAGCTGAAGGGTTAAGATGTTCCTCATCATGTAGTGTAGATGAAAGGTTAGGATGTTCCTCATCATGTAGCTGAAGGGTTAGGATGTTCCTCATCATGTAGCTGAAGGGTTAGGATGTTCCTCATCATGTAGTGTAGCTGAAGGGTTAGGATGTTCCTCATCATGTAGTGTGGCTGAAGGGTTGGGATGTTCCTCATCATGTAGATGAAGGGTTAGGATGTTCCTCATCATGTAGATGAAGGGTTAGGATGTTCCTCATAGTATGTGGCTGACTTTGTTTCCTCCGTCCAACAGGTCCAAGCTCTCCTCTGCGTTATAGGTTGACATGGGAAAACATTAAACATATTTTTACAGTAAAACGCAATGTCTTCTTCCTGTACTCCACCCTGTACACCCCCTGCTGTATACTGTACACCCCCCGCTGTATCCTGTACACCCCCTGCTGTATCCTGTACACCCCCGCTGTATCCTGTACACCCCTCGCTGTATCCTGTACACTCCCCTGCTGTATCCTGTACACCCCCCGCTGTATCCTGTACACCCCCGCTGTATCCTGTACACCCCCCGCTGTATCCTGTACACCCCCGCTGTATCCTGTACACCCCCTGCTGTATCCTGTACACCCCCGCTGTATCCTGTACACCACCTGCTGTATCCTGTACACCCCCTGCTGTATCCTGTACACCACCTGCTGTATCCTGTACACCCCTCGCTGTATCCTGTACACCCCCCGCCGTATCCTGTACACCCCCCGCTGTATCCTGTACACCCCCCGCTGTATCCTGTACACCCCCTGCTGTATCCTGTACACCACCTGCTGTATCCTGTACACCCCTCGCTGTATCCTGTACACCCCCCGCCGTATCCTGTACACCCCCCGCTGTATCCTGTACACCCCCCGCTGTATCCTGTACACCCCCTGCTGTATCCTGTACACCCCCTGCTGTATCCTGTACACCCCCCGCTGTATCCTGTACACCCCCTGCTGTATCCTGTACACCCCCTGCTGTATCCTGTACACCCCCTGCTGTATCCTGTACACCCCCTGCTGTATCCTGTACACCCCTCGCTGTATCCTGTACACCCCCCGCCGTATCCTGTACACCCCCCGCCGTATCCTGTACACCCCCGCTGTATCCTGTACACCCCCTGCTGTATCCTGTACACCCCCTGCTGTATCCTGTACACCCCCCGCTGTATCCTGTACACCCCCCGCTGTATCCTGTACACCCCCCGCTGTATCCTGTACACCCCCCGCTGTATCCTGTACACCCCCCGCCGTATCCTGTACACCCCCTGCTGTACCCTGTACACCCCCGCTGTATCCTGTACACCCCCTGCTGTATCCTGTACACCCCCCCCCCCCCGCTGTATCCTGTAAACCCCCCGCTGTATCCTGTACACCACCTGCTGTATCCTGTACACCCCCCGCTGTACCCTGTACACCCCCGCTGTATCCTGTACACCCCCTGCTGTATCCTGTACACCCCCCCCGCTGTATCCTGTAAACCCCCCGCTGTATCCTGTACACCACCTGCTGTATCCTGTACACCCCCCGCTGTACCCTGTACATACACCAAATAAACATTGCTTTTTGTTTGATAACACAATGTTGACGGAATATGAGGAGATTATAGTGAGAATTTACGCACCGTTTATGAGATCGACCACCTCATCTTCTTCAATGTTCTCCAGGGTTGTTATCACCATCAATGCTATGTTGACCTCAGCTAAATGGGGGAGAAGATATTACCACCTCATCTTCTTCAATGTTCTCCAGGGTTGTTATCACCATCAATGCTCTGTTGACCTCAGCTAAATGAATCATCCTATGACTGGATGGACCATAGTCCACCAATATGTCATGCTGATGAATCATCCTATGACTGGATGGACCATAGTCCACCAATATGTCATGCTGATGAACCATCCTATGACTGGATGGACCATAGTCCACCAATATGTCATGCTGATGAACCATCCTATGACTGGATGGACCATAGTCCACCAATATGCCATGCTGATGAACCATCCTATGACTGGATGGACCATAGTCCACCAATATGTCATGCTGATGAACCATCCTATGACTGGATGGACCATAGTCCACCAATATGTCATGCTGATGAACCATCCTATGACTGGATGGACCATAGTCCACCAATATGTCATGCTGATGAACCATCCTATGACTGGATGGACCATAGTCCACCAATATGTCATGCTGATGAACCATCCTATGACTGGATGGACCATAGTCCACCAATATGTCATGCTGATGAACCATCCTATGACTGGATGGACCATAGTCCACCAATATGTCATGCTGATGAACCATCCTATGACTGGATGGACCATAGTCCACCAATATGTCATGCTGATGAACCATCCTATGACTGGATGGACCATAGTCCACCAATATGTCATGCTGATGAACCATCCTATGACTGGATGGACCATAGTCCACCAATATGTCATGCTGATGAACCATCCTATGACTGGATGGACCATAGTCCACCAATATGTCATGCTGATGAACCATCCTATGACTGGATGGACCATAGTCCACCAATATGTCATGCTGATGAACCATCCTATGACTGGATGGACCATAGTCCACCAATATGTCATGCTGATGAACCATCCTATGACTGGATGGACCATAGTCCACCAATATGTCATGCTGATGAACCATCCTATGACTGGATGGACCATAGTCCACCAATATGTCATTCAGATGAGCCATTGTTTACTTGATGGACCATAATCCACCAATATGTCATTCAGATGAACCATCCTATGACTGGATGGACCATAGTCCACCAATATGTCATTCAGATGAGCCATTGTTTACTTGATGGACCATAGTCCACCAATATGTCATTCAGATGAGCCATTGTTTACTTGATGGACCATAATCCACCAATATGTCATTCAGATGAGCCATTGTTTACTTGATGGATCATAATCCACCAATATGTCATTCAGATGAGCCATTGTTTACTTGATGGACCATAATCCACCAACATGTCATTCAGATGAGCCATTGTTTACTTGATGGACCATAGTCCACCAATATGTCATTCAGATGAGCCATTGTTTACTTGATGGACCATAATCCACCAACATGTCATTCAGATGAGCCATTGTTTACTTGATGGACCATAATCCACCAATATGTCATTCAGATGAGCCATTGTTTACTTGATGGATCATAATCCACCAATATGTCATTCAGATGAGCCATTGTTTACTTGATGGACCATAATCCACCAATATGTCATTCAGATGAGCCATTGTTTACTTGATGGACCATAGTCCACCAATATGTCATTCAGATGAGCCATTGTTTACTTGATGGACCATAATCCACCAACATGTCATTCAGATGAGCCATTGTTTACTTGATGGACCATAATCCACCAATATGTCATTCAGATGAGCCATTGTTTACTTGATGGACCATAATCCACCAATATGTCATTCAGATGAGCCATTGTTTACTTGATGGACCATAATCCACCAACATGTCATTCAGATGAGCCATTGTTTACTTGATGGACCATAATCCACCAATATGTCATTCAGATGAGCCATTGTTTACTTGATGGACCATAGTCCACCAATATGTCATTCAGATGAGCCATTGTTTACTTGATGGACCATAGTCCACCAATATGTCATTCAGATGAGCCATTGTTTACTTGATGGACCATAGTCCACCAATATGTCATTCAGATGAGCCATTGTTTACTTGATGGACCATAATCCACCAATATGTCATTCAGATGAGCCATTGTTTACTTGATGGACCACGCTGGATATTCATCAGTCGTCCTGGTGGGCAGTTAGATAGGAATCAATACTGAAAATAGACAGACAATGTTCTGAACAGGAAAACATATTACCACCTCATCTTCTTCAACCTGTCTCCACCAGTATCTCAGGTTCCCTCTAAATCAGACTGTCTCCACCAGTATCTCAGGTTCCCTCTAAATCAGACTGTCTCCACCAGTATCTCAGGTTCCCTCTAAATCAGACTGTCTCCACCAGTATCTCAGGTTCCCTCTAAATCAGACTGTCTCCACCAGTACCTCAGGTTCCCTCTAAATCAGACTGTCTCCACCAGTATCTCAGTTTCCCTTTAAATCAGACTGTCTCCACCAGTACCTCAGGTTCCCTCTAAATCAGACTGTCTCCACCAGTATCTCAGGTTCCCTTTAAATCAGACTGTCTCCACCAGTACCTCAGGTTCCCTCTAAATCAGACTGTCTCCACCAGCATCTCAGGTTCCCTTTAAATCAGACTGTCTCCACCAGTACCTCAGGTTCCCTCTAAATCAGACTGTCTCCACCAGTATCTCAGGTTCCCTCTAGATCAGACTGTCTCCACCAGTATCTCAGGTTCCCTCTAAATCAGACTGTCTCCACCAGTATCTCAGGTTCCCTCTAAATCAGACTGTCTCCACCAGTATCTCAGGTTCCCTCTAAATCAGACTGTCTCCACCAGTATCTCAGGTTCCCTCTAAATCAGACTGTCTCCACCAGTATCTCAGGTTCCCTCTAAATCAGACTGTCTCCACCAGTATCTCAGGTTCCCTCTAAATCAGACTGTCTCCACCAGTATCTCAGGTTCCCTCTAAATCAGACTGTCTCCACCAGTATCTCAGGTTCCCTCTAAATCAGACTGTCTCCACCAGTATCTCAGGTTCCCTCTAAATCAGACTGTCTCCACCAGTATCTCAGGTTCCCTCTAAATCAGACTGTCTCCACCAGTATCTCAGGTTCCCTCTAAATCAGACTGTCTCCACCAGTATCTCAGGTTCCTTCATCTCAGGTTCCACATCTCTGTGTGATGTTACTGTACCACATTTTATTGCTCGATGCTTTTGTTGGTCCTGGGCCAAAAAGTCTGTCGACCACCTAGTTAGCTAGCATCATCGTCTACAAACCAAACACCCTAACATGTCAACAATCTGCTTTATCCAGCTAACATTACTTAGTTAAAATAAAGGCTTTGGGAATCTGGTGGAGTTGACCTACTTGATTCTATTGTTAGACTCCTTTAAGTACAAAACAGTCCGAATTCAGAAGATGTTAGCTAGCTAGCTAAGTATCTGTGTTAGCTAGCTTGGACATTGAACACATTAAGGTTAGCAGCTAACCTAGCTAGTAAGCTAAAAACAGAACCCAACACTTACCTATCAGTGCATGAGAACGATGGGCATTTCAGTGTCACTCTTCCAGCATTCAAAATGAATTCCAACGTTTCTCCAGTTTCTGGTTATGATCAGTGTTCTGCTCTCATCTGTTTCTGGTTGAATTGATTCAGATCCAAGAACCCAGAATGATGCTTGTTTCTTTAGTCCCTGCTACAGTCTGCAAATAGGTTGGTTTAGCTTGTTGGCTTCGTTTGCTCTGGGTTTGTTTCTGGCGACTGTAACGTTAGCTAGATTGCAAGTGACTTTTATTTCTCCTCCGGGGCCATGGCAGCAGGGTCATTTGAGTAGGTGGGATTTAACTCAAAGACACACCTTGCCCAGAAGGCCAGCCCGAGGAGGCTCAGGGATCAACCTCCTGGTGTTCGTTCAAAGTGAAAACACTACACAAGAAATGGGGCGGCACAGGGTCGCCCGAGACCTGCGGATTCCTGCCTTGTGTTTGTATTTATTATGGATCCCCATTCCTGAATTAAGGCAGTTTATATAAAAAAAAAGAAAGAAAGTGCAATACATTAACAGATTTCACAACACACTGTGCCCTCAGGCCCCTACTCCACCACTACCACCTATCTGCAGTACTAAATCCATGTGTGTCTGTGTGTGTGCCAATGTTTGTGTTTCTTCAAAGTCCCCGCTGTTCCATAAGGTGTTTTTTAAATCTCATTTTACTGCTGGCATCAGTTACTTGATGTGGAATAGAGTTCCATGTAGTCATGGCTCTATGTAGTACTGTGCGCCTCCCATAGTCTGTTCTGGACTTGGGGACTGGGAAGAGACCTCTTGTGGCATGTCTTGTGGGGTATGCATGGGTATCTGAGCTGTGTGCCAGTAGTTTATACAGACAGCTCGGTGCATTCAACATGTCAGTACCTCTCATAAATACAAGTAGTGATGAAGTCAATCTCTCCTCCACTTTGAGCCAGGAGAGATTGACATGCATATTATTAATATTAGCTTTCTGTGTACATCCAAGGGCCAGCCATGTTGTCCTGTTCTGAGCCAATTGCAATTTTCCTAAGTCCTTTTTTTGTGGCACCTGACCACACGACTGAACAGTAGTCCAGGTGTGACAAAACTAGGGCCTGTAGGACCTGCCTTGTTGATGGTGTTGTTAAGAAGGTAGAAACTAGGGCCTGTAGGACCTGCCTTGTTGATAGTGTTGTTAAGAAGGTAGAAACCAGGGCCTGTAGGACCTGCCTTGTTGATAGTGTTGTTAAGAAGGTAGAAACTAGGGCCTGTAGGACCTGCCTTGTTGATAGTGCTGTTAAGAAGGTAGAGACTAGGCCCTGTAGGACCTGCCTTGTTGATAGTGTTGTTAAGAAGGTAGAAACTAGGGCCTGTAGGACCTGTCTTGTTGATAGTGCTGTTAAGAAGGTAGAAACTAGGGCCTGTTGGACCTGCCTTGTTGATAGTGTTGTTAAGAAGGTAGAAACTAGGAGGACCTGCCTTGTTGATAGTGTTGTTAAGAAGGTAGAAACTAGGGCCTGTAGGACCTGCCTTGTTGATGGTGTTGTTAAGAAGGTAGAAACTAGGGCCTGTAGGACCTGCCTTGTTGATAGTGTTGTTAAGAAGGTAGAAACTAGGGCCTGTAGGACCTGCCTTGTTGATGGTGTTGTTAAGAAGGTAGAAACTAGGGCCTGTAGGACCTGCCTTGTTGATAGTGTTGTTAAGAAGGTAGAAACCAGGGCCTGTAGGACCTGCCTTGTTGATAGTGTTGTTAAGAAGGTAGAAACTAGGGCCTGTAGGACCTGCCTTGTTGATAGTGCTGTTAAGAAGGTAGAGACTAGGCCCTGTAGGACCTGCCTTGTTGATAGTGTTGTTAAGAAGGTAGAAACTAGGGCCTGTAGGACCTGCCTTGTTGATAGTGCTGTTAAGAAGGTAGAAACTAGGGCCTGTTGGACCTGCCTTGTTGATAGTGTTGTTAAGAAGGTAGAAACTAGGAGGACCTGCCTTGTTGATAGTGTTGTTAAGAAGGTAGAAACTAGGGCCTGTAGGACCTGCCTTGTTGATAGTGTTGTTAAGAAGGTAGAAACTAGGGCCTGTAGGACCTGCCTTGTTGATAGTGCTGTTAAGAAGGTAGAAACTAGGGCCTGTAGGACCTGCCTTGTTGATAGTGCTGTTAAGAAGGTAGAAACTAGGGCCTGTAGGACCTGCCTTGTTGATAGTGTTGTTAAGAAGGTAGAAACTAGGGCATGTAGGACCTGTCTTGTTGATAGTGTTGTTAAGAAGGTAGAAACTAGGGCCTGTAGGACCTGCCTTGTTGATAGTGTTGTTAAGAAGGTAGAAACTAGCGCCTGTAGGACCTGCCTTGTTGATAGTGTTGTTAAGAAGGTAGAAACTAGGGCCTGTAGGACCTGTCTTGTTGATAGTGTTGTTAAGAAGGTAGAAACTAGGGCCTGTAGGACCTGCCTTGTTGATAGTGTTGTAGAAACTAGCGCCTGTAGGACCTGCCTTGTTGATAGTGTTGTTAAGAAGGTAGAAACTAGAGCCTGTAGGACCTGCCTTGTTGATAGTGTTGTTAAGAAGGTAGAAACTAGGGCCTGTAGGACCTGCCTTGTTGATAGTGCTGTTAAGAAGGTAGAAACTAGGGCCTGTAGGACCTGCCTTGTTGATAGTGCTGTTAAGAAGGTAGAAACTAGGGCCTCTAGGACCTGCCTTGTTGATAGTGTTGTTAAGAAGGTAGAAACTAGGGCCTGTAGGACCTGCCTTGTTGATAGTGTTGTTAAGAAGGTAGAAACTAGGGCCTGTAGGACCTGCCTTGTTGATAGTGTTGTTAAGAAGGTAGAAACTAGGGCCTGTGGGACCTGCCTTGTTGATAGTGTTGTTAAGAAGGTAGAAACTAGGGCCTGTAGGACCTGCCTTGTTGATAATGCTGTTAAGAAGGTAGAACAGAGCTTTATCATGAACAGACTTCTCCCCATCTCAGCTACTGTTGTATCAGTATGGGTACATTACCGATAACATTAAGTTGCATGCTGAGAATGTTGTGGAAATATTAGGTCAAACTCAAATATAAAATCTTCTAAATGTTCTGAGGACCTCCAAGACAAGGTCAAATGTACATTGCGGGAAGAAAAATTGAATATTACGTTAAACCTAAAATAAATATGCTATGAACGTAAAACATATTGACTTATTTCATTCTTACAACATTAAGGGAACGTCCTGTGCAACCTAACTTAAACATTGTATGATTGTCAACACAACTGAGCATAATTTGCATTTTGGGAACCTATCTCTTGTAATGCTACTGTTTCCACAACCTAATTACATGTTATGAGAACCTTTTATGCACCCTAATATAAACATTGTAGACTCATCCACTCAGCTGGACAGTTTTTGTGTTATGAGAACATTTCGTGCGACCTAACGAATGTTCTCAGAACTTTCACAGAACCAATTTTGGTTTGCTGGGAAAACATTACTGGTACATTGCGTTACTACATTACCTGGAAACCTAATGCGAACGTCTGGGGAATGTTCTGGTTGTTACAAATATAGAATGTTACAGATGTTACAGAATTATCAAAAACATTCTCTGAATATTTTGTGGATGTTATAATCCTAATTTTAGATAAAACACTAGGAGACCTGTCTAGATGCTGTTTGAGCTGTCTAAATGCTAGGAGAACTGTCTAGATGCTATGGGAGCTGTCTAAATGCTAGGAGAACTGTCTAGATGCTATGGGAGCTGTCTAAATGCTAGGAGAACTGTCTAGATGCTATGGGAGCTGTCTAAATGCTAGGATAACTGTCTAGATGCTATGGGAGCTGTCTAAATGCTAGGATAACTGTCTAGATGCTATGGGAGCTGTCTAAATGCTAGGAGAACTGTCTAGATGCTATGGGAGCTGTCTAAATGCTAGGAGAACTGTCTAGATGCTATGGGAGCTGTCTAAATGCTAGGAGAACTGTTTAGATGCTATAGGAGCTGTCTAAATGCTAGGAGAACTGTCTAGATGCTATGGGAGCTGTCTAAATGCTAGGAGAACTGTCTAGATGCTATGGGAGCTGTCTAAATGCTAGGAGAACTGTCTAGATGCTATGGGAGCTGTCTAAAGGCTAGGAGAACTGTCTAGATGCTATGGGAGCTGTCTAAATGCTAGGAGAACTGTCTAGATGCTATGGGAGCTGTCTAAATGCTAGGAGAACTGTCTAGATGCTATGGGAGCTGTCTAAATGCCAGGAGAACTGTCTAGATGCTATGGGAGCTGTCTAAATGCTAGGAGAACTGTCTAGATGCTATGGGAGCTGTCTAAATGCTAGGAGAACTGTCTAGATGCTATGGGAGCTGTCTAAATGCTAGGAGAACTGTGTAGATGCTATAGGAGCTGTCTAAATGCTAGGAGAACTGTCTAGATGCCATGGCAGAGAAACAAGCAAACTGTTCAAAGGGGATTTTCTGGACCACAGTACTTGTATCCTGTTAGTTCAATAAAGACTGACTGTAAGACAACACAACGTGGACTGTACCACAACACACAAGGCCCTGTATGTCGTACCCTAACCCTGCAGTGGAATATGTAGTCCTATATATGTTAATTAACAAGTGAGATTTCTCTGTGAGGCCTGATTGGAACATATGCATCCAGTTGATGTTGATGAGATTTCAAACAGTGAATGTTGAGACTGAGAACCCAGAGGAATGACTGAGCCCCTCAACGTAAACTCACTGCTGCATGGAGAGGATTGCTGCTGCTCCTCCTCTCTCTCCTCCTTCCTGCACCAGGCCAGATGGGAACAGCTCCACAAGGATGACAGAGAGGAGAGAGAGGAGAGAGAGAAGAGAGAGAGAGAGAGAGAGAGAGAGAGAGAGAGAGAGAGAGAGAGAGAGAGAGAGAGAGAGAGAGAGAGAGAGAGAGAGAGAGAGAGAGAGAGAGAGAGAGAGAGAGAGAGAGAGAGAGAGAGAGAGAGAGGGAGAGGGAGAGGGAGAGGGAGAGAGAGAGAGAGAGAGAGAGAGAGAGAGAGAGAGAGAGAGAGAGAGAGAGAGAGAGAGAGAGAGAGAGAGACAGAGAGAGAGAGAGAGAGAGAGAGAGAGAGAGAGAGAGAGACAGAGAGAGAGAGAGAGAGAGAGAGAGAGAGAGAGACAGAGAGAGAGAGAGAGAGAGAGACAGAGAGAGAGAGAGAGAGAGAGAGAGAGAGAGAGAGAGAGAGAGAGAGAGAGAGAGAGAGAGAGAGAGAGAGAGAGAGAGAGAGAGAGAGAGAGTGTGCGTGCGTGCGTAATATGAATGTAGTCTCCTTTATAGAACATCTGGAGTCAGTTTGTCTGAATGAAGCTTCTCTGCTGCTCGCTGATAGGCTGCCCCTGATAGGCTGCCCCTGATAGGCTGGCTGTGTTGGGTGTTAAAGTGGCTTAGTGGGCAGTGTGCCAAACCAGCAGCCTCAGTCTGTCACCCTGAGAGCGGGTTGGTCACAGCAACAACACCACACACCATGGTGTGTTCTGGGAACGGCTGTGTGTTTTACTGTGGTGTTAACTGTCTTTCTGTTACAGACCAGCGTCTGGTTAGAGACCATGCTGTTATCACATTAGTGTAGAACTGTAGTAGTCAGGGTTAGAGACCATGCTGTTATCACATTAGTGTAGAACATTAGTGTAGAACATTTAGCAACTTCCGGCGCCGAAAAGAGATGGCTGCCTCGCTTCGCGTTCCTTGGAAAATATGCAGTATTTTGTTTTTTTACGTGTTATTTCTTACGTCGGTACCCCGGGTAATCTTAGGTTTCATTACATACAGTCGGGAGGAACTACTGAATATACGATTAACGTCAACTCATCATCGTTCCTACCAGGAATATGACTTTCCCGAAACGGATCCAGTGTTCTGCCTTCCACACAATACAATGGATCTGATCCCAGCCGGCGACCCTGTGCGACGCCGAAAAAGGGGAAAACGTGGCGGTCTCGTGGTCAGGCTTCGGAGACGGGCACATCGCGCTCCACTCCCTAGCATACTACTCGCCAATGTCCAGTCTCTTGACAATAAGGTTGATGAAATCCGAGCACGGGTAGCATTCCAGAGAGACATCAGGGATTGCAACGTGCTCTGCTTCACGGAAACATGGCTAACTCAAGGGACGCTAACGGAGTCGGTGCAGCCAGCTGGTTTCTTCATGCACCGCGCCGACAGAAACAAACATCTTTCCGGTAAGAAGAGGGGCGGGGGGGTATGCCTTATGATGAACGAGAAGTGGTGTGATCATCATAACAACACACAAGAACTCAAGTCGTTCTGTTCACCTGATCTAGAACTCCTCACAATCAAATGTCGACCGCATTATCTACCAAGGGAATTCTCGTCAATCATAATCACAGCCGTATACATTCCCCCCCAAGCAGACACATCGATGGCCCTGAACGAACTTTATCTGACTCTTTGTAAACTGGAAACCACACACCCTGAGGCTGCATTCATCGTAGCTGGGGATTTTAACAAGGCTAATCTAAAAACAAAACTCCCTAAATTCTATCAGCATATCGATTGTGCTACCAGGGCTGGAAAAACACTAGACCATTGTTATACTAATTTCCGCGACGCTTATAAGGCCCTCCCCCGCCCCCCTTTCGGAAAAGCTGACCACGACTCCATTTTGTTGATTCCAGCCTACAAACAAAAACTCAAACAACAAGCTCCCGCGCTCAGGTCTGTTCAACGCTGGTCCGACCAATCTGAATCCACGCTTCAAGACTGCTTCGATCACGCAGATTGGAATATGTTCCGCATCGCGTCCAACAACAATATTGACGAATATGCTGATTCGGTGAGCGAGTTCATTAGGAAGTGCATTGACGATGTCGTACCCACAGCAACGATAAAAACATTCCCAAACCAGAAACCGTGGATTGACGGCAGCATTCGCGTGAAACTTTTAGCGCGAACCACTGCTTTTAACCAGGGCAAGGTGACCGGAAGCATGACCGAATACAAACAGTGTAGCTATTCTCTCCGCAAGGCAATCAAACAGGCCAAGTCTCAGTACAGAGACAAAATCGAGTCGAAATTCAACAGCTCAGACACAAGAGGTATGTGGCAGGGTCTACAGTCAATCACGGATTACAAAAAGGAAATCCGCCCCGTCGAGGACCAGGATGTCTTGCTCCCAGACAGGCTAAACAACTTTTTTGCCCGCTTTGAGGACAATACAGTGCCACTGACACGGCCCCCTACCAAAACCTGCGGGCTCTCCTTCACTGCAGCCGAGGTGAGTAAAACATTTAAACGTGTTAACCCTCGCAAGGCTGCAGGCCCAGACGGCATTCCCAGCCGCGTCCTCAGAGCATGCGCAGACCAGCTGGCTGGTGTGTTTACGGACATATTCAATCAATCCTTATCCCAGTCTGCTGTTCCCACATGCTTCAAGAGGGCCACCATTGTTCCTGTTCCCAAGAAAGCTAAGGTAACTGAGCTAAACGACTACCGCCCCGTAGCACTCACTTCCGTCATCATGAAGTGCTTTGAGAGACTAGTCAAGGACCATATCACCTCCACCCTACCGGACACCCTAGACCCACTCCAATTTGCTTACCGACCCAATAGGTCCACAGACGACGCAATCGCAACCACACTGCACACTGCCCTAACCCATCTGGACAAGAGGAATACCCATGTGAGAATGCTGTTCATCGATTACAGCTCAGCATTTAACACCATAGTACCCTCCAAACTCGTCATCAAGCTCGAGACCCTGGGTCTCGACCCCGCCCTGTGCAACTGGGTCCTGGACTTCCTGACGGGCCGCACCCAGGTGGTGAGGGTAGGTAACAACATCTCCACCCCGCTGATCCTCAACACTGGGGCCCCACAAGGGTGCGTTCTGAGCCCTCTCCTGTACTCCCTGTTCACCCACGACTGCGTGGCCATGCACGCCTCCAACTCAATCATCAAGTTTGCGGATGACACTACAGTGGTAGGCTTGATCACCAACAACGACGAGACGGCCTACAGGGAGGAGGTGAGGGCCCTCGGAGTGTGGTGTCAGGAAAATAACCTCATACTCAACGTCAACAAAACAAAGGAGATGATTGTGGACTTCAGGAAACAGCAGAGGGAGCACCCCCCTATCCACATCGACGGGTCAGTAGTGGAGAAGGTGGAAAGTTTTAAGTTCCTCGGTGTACACATCACGGACAAACTGAACTGGTCCACCCACACAGACAGCGTTGTGAAGAAGGCGCAGCAGCGCCTCTTCAACCTCAGGAGGCTGAAGAAATTCGGCTTGTCACCAAAAGCACTCACAAACTTCTACAGATGCACAATCGAGAGCATCCTGTCGGGCTGTATCACCGCCTGGTACGGCAACTGCTCCGCCCACAACCGTAAGGCTCTCCAGAGGGTAGTGAGGTCTGCAGAACGCATCACCAGGGGCAAACTACCTGCCCTCCAGGACACCTACACCACCCGATGTCACAGGAAGGCCATAAAGATCATCAAGGACAACAACCACCCAAGCCACTGCCTGTTCACCCCGCTATCATCCAGAAGGCGAGGTCAGTACAGGTGCATCAAAGCAGGGACCGAGAGACTGAAAAACAGCTTCTATCTCAAGGCCATCAGACTGTTAAACAGCCACCACTAACATTTAGCGGCCGCTGCCAACATACTGACTCAACTCCAGCCACTTTAAAAATGGGAATTGATGGAAATTATGTAAAAATGTACCACTAGCCACTTTAAGCAATGCCACTTAATACAATGTTTACATACCCTACATTACCCATCTCATATGTATATATACTGTACTCTATATCATCTACTGCATCTTGCCATCTTTATGCAATACATGTACCACTAGCCACTTTAAACTATGCCACTTTATGTTTACATACCCTACAGTACTCATCTCATATGTATATACCGTACTCTATACCATCTACTGCATCTGCCATGCCGTTCTGTACCACCACTCATCCATATATCTTTATGTACATATTCTTTATCCCTTTACACTTGTGTGTGTGTGTAAGGTAGTAGTGTGGAATTGTTAGGTTAGATTACTGTTGGTTATTACTGCATTGTCGGAACTAGAAGCACAAGCATTTCGCTACACTCGCATTAACATCTGCTAACCATGTGTATGTGACTAATAAAATTTGATTTGATTTGATTTAGTAGTCAGGGTTAGAGACCATGCTGTTATCACATTAGTGTAGAACTGTAGTAGTCAGGGTTAGAGACCATGCTGTTATCACATTAGTGTAGAACTGTAGTAGTCAGGGTTAGAGACCATGCTGTTATCACATTAGTGTAGAACTGTAGTAGTCAGGGTTAGTGACCATGCTGTTATCACATTAGTGTAGAACTGTAGTAGTCAGGGTTAGAGACCATGCTGTTATCACATTAGTGTAGAACTGTAGTAGTCAGGGTTAGAGACCATGCTGTTATCACATTAGTGTAGAACTGTAGTAGTCAGGGTTAGTGACCATGCTGTTATCACATTAGTGTAGAACTGTAGTAGTCAGGGTTAGAGACCATGCTGTTATCACATTAGTGTTGAACTGTAGTAGTCAGGGTTAGAGACCATGCTGTTATCACATTAGTGTAGAACTGTAGTAGTCAGGGTTAGAGACCATGCTGTTATCACATTAGTGTAGAACTGTAGTAGTCAGGGTTAGAGACCATGCTGTTATCACATTAGTGTAGAACTGTAGTAGTCAGGGTTAGAGACCATGCTGTTATCACATTAGTGTAGAACTGTAGTAGTCAGGGTTAGAGACCATGCTGTTATCACATTAGTGTTGAACTGTAGTAGTCAGGGTTAGAGACCATGCTGTTATCACATTAGTGTAGAACTGTAGTAGTCAGGGTTAGAGACCATGCTGTTATCACATTAGTGTAGAACTGTAGTAGTCAGGGTTAGAGACCATGCTGTTATCACATTAGTGTAGAACTGTAGTAGTCAGGGTTAGAGACCATGCTGTTATCACATTAGTATAGAACTGTAGTAGTCAGGGTTAGAGACCATGCTGTTATCACATTAGTGTAGAACTGTAGTAGTCAGGGTTAGAGACCATGCTGTTATCACATTAGTGTTGAACTGTAGTAGTCAGGGTTAGAGACCATGCTGTTATCACATTAGTGTAGAACTGTAGTAGTCAGGGTTAGAGACCATGCTGTTATCACATTAGTGTAGAACTGTAGTAGTCAGGGTTAGAGACCATGCTGTTATCACATTAGTGTAGAACTGTAGTAGTCAGGGTTAGAGACCATGCTGTTATCACATTAGTGTAGAACTGTAGTAGTCAGGGTTAGAGACCATGCTGTTATCACATTAGTGTAGAACTGTAGTAGTCAGGGTTAGAGACCATGCTGTTATCACATTAGTGTTGAACTGTAGTAGTCAGGGTTAGAGACCATGCTGTTATCACATTAGTGTAGAACTGTAGTAGTCAGGGTTAGAGACCATGCTGTTATCACATTAGTGTAGAACTGTAGTAGTCAGGGTTAGAGACCATGCTGTTATCACATTAGTGTAGAACTGTAGTAGTCAGGGTTAGAGACCATGCTGTTATCACATTAGTATAGAACTGTAGTAGTCAGGGTTAGAGACCATGCTGTTATCACATTAGTGTAGAACTGTAGTAGTCAGGGTTAGAGACCATGCTGTTATCACATTAGTGTTGAACTGTAGTAGTCAGGGTTAGAGACCATGCTGTTATCACATTAGTGTAGAACTGTAGTAGTCAGGGTTAGAGACCATGCTGTTATCACATTAGTGTAGAACTGTAGTAGTCAGGGTTAGAGACCATGCTGTTATCACATTAGTGTAGAACTGTAGTAGTCAGGGTTAGAGACCATGCTGTTATCACATTAGTGTAGAACTGTAGTAGTCAGGGTTAGTGACCATGCTGTTATCACATTAGTGTAGAACTGTAGTAGTCAGGGTTAGAGACCATGCTGTTATCACATTAGTGTAGAACTGTAGTAGTCAGGGTTAGAGACCATGCTGTTATCACATTAGTGTAGAACTGTAGTAGTCAGGGTTAGTGACCATGCTGTTATCACATTAGTGTAGAACTGTAGTAGTCAGGGTTAGAGACCATGCTGTTATCACATTAGTGTTGAACTGTAGTAGTCAGGGTTAGAGACCATGCTGTTATCACATTAGTGTAGAACTGTAGTAGTCAGGGTTAGAGACCATGCTGTTATCACATTAGTGTAGAACTGTAGTAGTCAGGGTTAGAGACCATGCTGTTATCACATTAGTGTAGAACTGTAGTAGTCAGGGTTAGAGACCATGCTGTTATCACATTAGTGTAGAACTGTAGTAGTCAGGGTTAGAGACCATGCTGTTATCACATTAGTGTTGAACTGTAGTAGTCAGGGTTAGAGACCATGCTGTTATCACATTAGTGTAGAACTGTAGTAGTCAGGGTTAGAGACCATGCTGTTATCACATTAGTGTAGAACTGTAGTAGTCAGGGTTAGAGACCATGCTGTTATCACATTAGTGTAGAACTGTAGTAGTCAGGGTTAGAGACCATGCTGTTATCACATTAGTATAGAACTGTAGTAGTCAGGGTTAGAGACCATGCTGTTATCACATTAGTGTAGAACTGTAGTAGTCAGGGTTAGAGACCATGCTGTTATCACATTAGTGTTGAACTGTAGTAGTCAGGGTTAGAGACCATGCTGTTATCACATTAGTGTAGAACTGTAGTAGTCAGGGTTAGAGACCATGCTGTTATCACATTAGTGTAGAACTGTAGTAGTCAGGGTTAGAGACCATGCTGTTATCACATTAGTGTAGAACTGTAGTAGTCAGGGTTAGAGACCATGCTGTTATCACATTAGTGTAGAACTGTAGTAGTCAGGGTTAGTGACCATGCTGTTATCACGTTAGTGTAGAACTGTAGTAGTCAGGGTTAGAGACCATGCTGTTATCACATTAGTGTAGAACTGTAGTAGTCAGGGTTAGAGACCATGCTGTTATCACATTAGTGTAGAACTGTAGTAGTCAGGGTTAGTGACCATGCTGTTATCACATTAGTGTAGAACTGTAGTAGTCAGGGTTAGAGACCATGCTGTTATCACATTAGTGTTGAACTGTAGTAGTCAGGGTTAGAGACCATGCTGTTATCACATTAGTGTAGAACTGTAGTAGTCAGGGTTAGAGACCATGCTGTTATCACATTAGTGTAGAACTGTAGTAGTCAGGGTTAGAGACCATGCTGTTATCACATTAGTGTAGAACTGTAGTAGTCAGGGTTAGAGACCATGCTGTTATCACATTAGTGTAGAACTGTAGTAGTCAGGGTTAGAGACCATGCTGTTATCACATTAGTGTAGAACTGTAGTAGTCAGGGTTAGAGACCATGCTGTTATCACATTAGTGTTGAACTGTAGTAGTCAGGGTTAGTGACCATGCTGTTATCACATTAGTGTTGAACTGTAGTAGTCAGGGTTAGAGACCATGCTGTTATCACATTAGTGTTGAACTGTAGTAGTCAGGGTTAGAGACCATGCTGTTATCACATTAGTGTTGAACTGTAGTAGTCAGGGTTAGAGACCATGCTGTTATCACATTAGTGTTGAACTGTAGTAGTCAGGGTTAGAGACCATGCTGTTATCACATTAGTGTTGAACTGTAGTAGTCAGGGTTAGTGACCATGCTGTTATCACATTAGTGTTGAACTGTAGTAGTCAGGGTTAGAGACCATGCTGTTATCACATTAGTGTAGAACTGTAGTAGTCAGGGTTAGAGACCATGCTGTTATCTGAGGTGTAGCAGGTGTAGTGGTGTAGTGGTGTAGTGGTGTAGGCTGCAGCAGGCTGAGGTAGTCCAGACCACCAGGATGTCTCCTGTAGAGAGTTGAGGTGGTGTAGTGGTGTATTGGTGTAGGCTGCAGCAGGCTGAGGTAGTCCAGACCACCAGGATGTCTCCTGTAGAGAGTTGAGGTGGTGTAGTGGTGTAGTGGTGTAGGCTGCAGCAGGCTGAGGTAGTCCAGACCACCAGGATGTCTCCTGTAGAGAGTTGAGGTGGTGTAGTGGTGTAGTGGTGTAGGCTGCAGCAGGCTGAGGTAGTCCAGACCACCAGGATGTCTCCTGTAGAGAGTTGAGGTGGTGTAGTGGTGTAGTGGTGTAGGCTGCAGCAGGCTGAGGTAGTCCAGACCACCAGGATGTCTCCTGTAGAGAGTTGAGGTGGTGTAGTGGTGTAGTGGTGTAGGCTGCAGCAGGCTGAGGTAGTCCAGACCACCAGGATGTCTCCTGTAGAGAGTTGAGGTGGTGTAGTGGTGTAGTGGTGTAGGCTGCAGCAGGCTGAGGTAGTCCAGACCACCAGGATGTCTCCTGTAGAGAGTTGAGGTGGTGTAGTGGTGTAGTGGTGTAGGCTGCAGCAGGCTGAGGTAGTCCAGACCACCAGGATGTCTCCTGTAGAGAGTTGAGGTGGTGTAGTGGTGTAGTGGTGTAGGCTGCAGCAGGCTGAGGTAGTCCAGACCACCAGGATGTCTCCTGTAGAGAGTTGAGGTGGTGTAGTGGTGTAGTGGTGTAGGCTGCAGCAGCCTGAGGTAGTCCAGACCACCAGGATGTCTCCTGTAGAGAGTTGAGGTGGTGTAGTGGTGTAGTGGTGTAGGCTGCAGCAGGCTGAGGTAGTCCAGACCACCAGGATGTCTCCTGTAGAGAGTTGAGGTGGTGTAGTGGTGTAGTGGTGTAGGCTGCAGCAGGCTGAGGTAGTCCAGACCACCAGGATGTCTCCTGTAGAGAGTTGAGGTGGTGTAGTGGTGTAGTGGTGTAGGCTGCAGCAGGCTGAGGTAGTCCAGACCACCAGGATGTCTCCTGTAGAGAGTTGAGGTGGTGTAGTGGTGTAGTGGTGTAGGCTGCAGCAGCCTGAGGTAGTCCAGACCACCAGGATGTCTCCTGTAGAGAGTTGAGGTGGTGTAGTGGTGTAGTGGTGTAGGCTGCAGCAGGCTGAGGTAGTCCAGACCACCAGGATGTCTCCTGTAGAGAGTTGAGGTGGTGTAGTGGTGTAGTGGTGTAGGCTGCAGCAGGCTGAGGTAGTCCAGACCACCAGGATGTCTCCTGTAGAGAGTTGAGGTGGTGTAGTGGTGTAGTGGTGGAGGCTGCAGCAGGCTGAGGTAGTCCAGACCACCAGGATGTCTCCTGTAGAGAGTTGAGGTGGTGTAGTGGTGTAGTGGTGTAGGCTGCAGCAGCCTGAGGTAGTCCAGACCACCAGGATGTCTCCTGTAGAGAGTTGAGGTGGTGTAGTGGTGTATTGGTGTAGGCTGCAGCAGGCTGAGGTAGTCCAGACCACCAGGATGTATCCTGTAGAGAGTTGAGGTGGTGTAGTGGTGTAGTGGTGTAGGCTGCAGCAGGCTGAGGTAGTCCAGACCACCAGGATGTCTCCTGTAGAGAGTTGAGGTGGTGTAGTGGTGTAGTGGTGGAGGCTGCAGCAGGCTGAGGTAGTCCAGACCACCAGGATGTCTCCTGTAGAGAGTTGAGGTGGTGTAGTGGTGTAGGCTGCAGCAGGCTGAGGTAGTCCAGACCACCAGGATGTCTCCTGTAGAGAGTTGAGGTGGTGTAGTGGTGTAGTGGTGTAGGCTGCAGCAGGCTGAGGTAGTCCAGACCACCAGGATGTCTCCTGTAGAGAGTTGAGGTGGTGTAGTGGTGTAGTGGTGTAGGCTGCAGCAGGCTGAGGTAGTCCAGACCACCAGGATGTCTCCTGTAGAGAGTTGAGGTGGTGTAGTGGTGTAGTGGTGGAGGCTGCAGCAGGCTGAGGTAGTCCAGACCACCAGGATGTCTCCTGTAGAGAGTTGAGGTGGTGTAGTGGTGTAGTGGTGTAGGCTGCAGCAGGCTGAGGCTGAGGTCCCCTCTAATTTAACAGCAGTCTAGCTGGCCCAGGGCTTCCTGACTCATACCACTTTAATCTCTCTAGTAAAACCTCACATAATGTAATGGCTTAATGAATTACCACATATAAAGGTCAGGGAACACACACACACACACACACACACACACACACACACACACACACACACACACACACACACACACACACACACACACACACACACACACACACACACACACACACACACACACACACACACACACACACACAATGTTTCTACACATGCACCACGAGCACACACACACCTCTCAGTATGCTCATTGGTCCACACACCTCTCAGTATGCTCATTGGTCCTCACACCTCTCAGTATGCTCATTGGTCCACACACCTCTCAGTATGCTCATTGGTCCACACACCTCTCAGTATGCTCATTGGTCAACACACCTCTCAGTATGCTCATTGGTCCACACACCTCTCAGTATGCTCATTGGTCCACACACCTCTCAGTATGCTCATTGGTCCACACACCTCTCAGTATGCTCATTGGTCCACACACACCTCTCAGTATGCTCATTGGTCCTCACACCTCTCAGTATGCTCATTGGTCCACACACCTCTCAGTATGCTCATTGGTCAACACACCTCTCAGTATGCTCATTGGTCCACACACCTCTCAGTATGCTCATTGGTCCACACAGCTCTCAGTATGCTCATTGGTCCACACACACCTCTCAGTATGCTCATTGGTCCACACACCTCTCAGTATGCTCATTGGTCCACACACCTCTCAGTATGCTCATTGGTCCACACACCTCTCAGTATGCTCATTGGTCCACACACACCTCTCAGTATGCTCATTGGTCCACACACCTCTCAGTATGCTCATTGGTCCACACACCTCTCAGTATGCTCATTGGTCCACACACCTCTCAGTATGCTCATTGGTCCACACACCTCTCAGTATGCTCATTGGTCAACACACCTCTCAGTATGCTCATTGGTCCACACAGCTCTCAGTATGCTCATTGGTCCACACACCTCTCAGTATGCTCATTGGTCCACACACCTCTCAGTATGCTCATTGGTCCACACACCTCTCAGTATGCTCATTGGTCCACACACACCTCTCAGTATGCTCATTGGTCCACACACCTCTCAGTATGCTCATTGGTCCACACACACCTATCAGTATGCTCATTGGTCCTCACACCTCTCAGTATGCTCATTGGTCAACACACCTCTCAGTATGCTCATTGGTCCACACACCTCTCAGTATGCTCATTGGTCCACACACACCTCTCAGTATGCTCATTGGTCCACACACCTCTCAGTATGCTCATTGGTCCACACACACCTCTCAGTATGCTCATTGGTCCTCACACCTCTCAGTATGCTCATTGGTCCTCACACCTCTCAGTATGCTCATTGGTCCACACACCTCTCAGTATGCTCATTGGTCCCCACACCTCTCAGTATGCTCATTGGTCCACACACCTCTCAGTATGCTCATTGGTCCCCACACCTCTCAGTATGCTCATTGGTCCACACACCTCTCAGTATGCTCATTGGTCCCACACCTCTCAGTATGCTCATTGGTCCACACACCTCTCAGTATGCTCATTGGTCCACACACCTCTCAGTATGCTCATTGGTCCACACACAGCTCTCAGTATGCTCATTGGTCCACACACACCTCTCAGTATGCTCATTGGTCCACACACACCTCTCAGTATGCTCATTGGTCCCCACACCTCTCAGTATGCTCATTGGTCCCCACACCTCTCAGTATGCTCATTGGTCCACACAGCTCTCAGTATGCTCATTGGTCCACACACCTCTCAGTATGCTCATTGATCCACACAGCTCTCAGTATGCTCATTGGTCCCCACACCTCTCAGTATGCTCATTGGTCCACACACCTCTCAGTATGCTCATTGGTCCACACACCTCTCAGTATGCTCATTGATCCACACAGCTCTCAGTATGCTCATTGGTCCACACACCTCTCAGTATGCTCATTGGTCCACACACCTCTCAGTATGCTCATTGGTCCACACACCTCTCAGTATGCTCATTGATCCACACAGCTCTCAGTATGTGTTCTGCTAGCAGGCCTTTCTAATCTACCTGGGTATCCTGGAATGACATTGACCTCATCCCGTCAGTAGAGGATGCCTGGTTATTCTTTAAAAGTGCCTTCCTCACCATCTTAAATAAGCATGCCCCATTAAAAAAATGTAGAACTAAGAATAGATATGTCCCTTGGTTCACTCCAGACTTGACTGCCCTTGACAAGCACAAAAACATCCTGTGGCGGACTGCATTAGCATCGAATAGTCCCCCGATATGCAACTTTTCAGGGAAGTTAGGAACAAATATACACAGTCAGTTAGGCAAGCTAAGGCTAGCTTTTTCAAACAGAAATTTGCATCCTGTAGCACAAACTCCAAAAAGTTCTGGTACACTGTAAAGTCCATGGAGAATAAGAGCACCTCCTCCCAGCTGCCCACTGCTCTGAGACTAGGAAACACTGTCACCACTGATAAATCCACGATAATTGATAATTTCAATAAGCATTTCTCTACGGCTGGCCATGTTTTCCACCTGGCTACCCTTACCTCGGTCAACTGCCCGGCACCCTCCACAGTAACCCGCCAAAGACCCCACCATTTCTCCTTCACTCAAATCCAGATAGTTGATGTTCTGAAAGAGCTGCAAAATCTGGACCCCTGCAAATCAGCCAGACAATCTGGACCTGCTCTTTCTAAAATGATCTGATGAAATTGTTGCAACCCCTATTACTCGCCTTTTCAACCTCTCGTTCGTATCGTCTGAGATCCTCAAAGATTGGAAAGCTGCCGCGGTCATCCCCCTCAAAGGGGGAGACACTCTAGACCCAAACTGCTACAGACCTATATCTATCCTACCCTGCCTTTCTAAGGTCTTCGAAAGCCAAGTTAACAAACAGATTACTGACCATTTCGAATCCCACCGCACCTTCTCCGCTACGCAATCTGGTTTCAGAGCTGGTCATGGGTGCACCTCAGCCACGCTCACGGTCCTAAACGATATCATAACCGCCATCGATAAGAGACATTACTGTGCGGTTGTATTCATCGACCTGGCCAAGGCTTTCGACTCTGTCAATCACCACATTCTTATTGGCAGACTCGACAGCCTTGGTTTCTCAAATGACTCGCTTCGTCTGGTTTACCAACTACTTCTCTGATAGAGTTCAGTTTGTCAAATCGGAGGGCCTGTTGTCCGGACCTCTGGCAGTCTCTATTGGGGTGCCACAGGGTTCAAATCTCGGGCCGACTCTCTTCTCTGTATACATCAATGATGTCGCTCTTGCTGCTGGTGATTCTCTGATCCACCTCTATGCAGACGACACCATTCTGTATACTTCTGGCCCCTCTTTGGACACTGTGTTAACTAACCTCCAGACGAGCTTCAATGCCATACAACACTCCTTCCGTGGCCTCCAACTACTCTTAAATACAAATAAAACTAAATGCATGCACTTCAACCGATCGCTGCCTGCACCTGCCCCCCCGTCCAGCATCACTACTCTGACGGTTCTGACAACTACAAATACCTAGGTGTTTGGTTAGACTGTAAACTCTCCTTCCAGACTCACATTAAGCATCTCCTATCCAAAGTTAAATCTAGAATCGGCTTCCTATATCGCAACTAAGCATCCTTCACTCATGCTGCCAAACATACCCTCGTAAAACGGACCATCCTACCGATCCTCGACTTCGGCGATGTCATCTATAAAATAGCCTCCAACACTCTACTCAGCAAATTGGATGCAGTCTATCACAGTGCCATCCGTTTTGTCACCAAAGCCCCATATACTACCCACTACTGCGACCTGTACGCTCTCGTTGGTTTGCCCTCGCGTCATACTCATCGCCAAACCCACTGGCTCCAGGTCCTCTACAAGTCTCTGCTAGGCAAGCCCCGCCTTGTCTCAGCTCACTGGTCACCATAGCAGCACCAATTCCTCCTTCGGCCGCCTTTCCTTTCAGTTCTCTGCTGCCAATGACTGGAACGAACTGCAAAAATCACTGAAGCTGGAGACTCATACCTCCCTCGCTAGATTTAAGCACCAGCTGTCAGAGCAGCTCACAGATCACTGCACCTGTACATAGCCCATCTGTACATAGCCCATCTGTACATAGCCCATCTGTAAATAGCCCATCTAACTTCCTCATCCCCATACTGTATTTATTTATTTATATTGCTCCTTTGCACCCCAGTATCTCTACTTGCACATTCATCTTCTGCACATCTACCATTCCAGTGTCTAATTGATATATTGTAATTACTTCGCCACCATGGCCTATTTATTGCCTTACCTCCCTTATCCTACCTCATTTGCTCACACTGTATATAGACTTTTTCTACTGTATTATTGACTGTACGTTTGTTTAATCCATGTGTAACTCTGTGTTGTTGTATGTGTCGAACTGCTTTGCTTTATCTTGGCCAGGTCGCAATTGTAAATGAGAACTTGTTCTCAACTAGCCTACCTGGTTAAATAAAGGTGAAATATATACAGTGGGGAGAACAAGTATTTGATACACTGCCGATTTTGCAGGTTTTCCTACTTACAAAGCATGTAGAGGTCTGTAATTTTTATCATAGGTACACTTCAACTGTGAGAGACGGAATCTAAAACAAAAATCCAGAAAATCACATTGTATGATTTTTAAGTAATTAATTTGCATTTTATTGCATGACATAAGTATTTGATACATCAGAAAAGCAGAACTTAATATTTGGTACAGAAACCTTTGTTTGCAATTACAGAGATCATACGTTTCCTGTAGTTCTTGACCAGGTTTATACACACTGCAGCAGGGATTTTGGCCCACTCCTCCATACAGACCTTCTCCAGATCCTTCAGGTTTCGGGGCTGTCGCTGGGCAATACGGACTTTCAGCTCCCTCCAAAGATTTTCTATTGGGTTCAGGTCTGGAGACTGGCTAGGCCACTCCGGGACCTTGAGATGCTTCTTACGGAGCCACTCCTTAGTTGCCCTGGCTGTGTGTTTCGGGTCGTTGTCATGCTGGAAGACCCAGCCATGACCCATCTTCAATGCTCTTACTTAGGGAAGGAGGTTGTTGGCCAAGATCTCGCGATACATGGCCCCATCCATCCTCCCCTCAATACGGTGCAGTCGTCCTGTCCCCTTTGCAGAAAAGCATCCCCAAAGAATGATGTTTCCACCTCCATGCTTCACGGTTGGGATGGTGTTCTTGGGGTTGTACTCATCCTTCTTCTTCCTCCAAACACGGCGAGTGGAGTTTAGACCAAAAAACTCAATTTTTGTCTCATCAGACCACATGACCTTCTCCCATTCCTCCTCTGGATAATCCAGATGGTCATTGGCAAACTTCAGACGGTCCTGGACATGCGCTGGCTTGAGCAGAGGGACCTTGCGTGCACTGCAGGATTTTAATCCATGACGGCGTAGTGTGTTACTATTGGTTTTCTTTGAGACTGTGGTCCCAGCTCTCTTCAGGTCATTGACCAGGTCCTGCCGTGTAGTTCTGGGCTGATCCCTCACCTTCCTCATGATCATTGATGCCCCACGAGGTGAGATCTTGCATGGAGCCCCAGACCGAGGGTGATTGACCGTCATCTTGAACTTCTTCCATTTTCTAATAATTGCGCCAACAGTTGTTGCCTTCTCACCAAGCTGCTTGCCTATTGTCCTGTAGCCCATCCCAGCCTTGTGCAGGTCTACAATTTGATCCCTGATGTCCTTACACAGCTCTCTGGTCTTGGCCATTGTGGAGAGGTTGGAGTCTGTTTGATTGAGTGTGTGGACAGGTGTCTTTTATACAGGTAACGAGTTCAAACAGGTGCAGTTAATACAGGTAATGAGTGGAGAACAGGAGGGCTTCTTAAAGAAAAACGAACAGGTCTGTGAGAGCCGGAATTCTTACTGGTTGGTAGGTGATCAAATACTTATGTCATGCAATAAAATGCAAATTAATTACTTAAAAATCATACAATGTGATTTTCTGGATTTTTGTTTTAGATTCCGTCTCTCACAGTTGAAGTGTACCTATGATAAAAATTACAGACCTCTACATGCTTTGTAAGTAGGAAAACCTGCAAAATCGGCAGTGTATCAAATACTTGTTCTCCCCACTGTATATATAAAATAAAAAGTATGCTCATTGGTCCACACACACTCCCTCCGGCAGGCACGTACGCGCACTCACACACCTCTCAGTATGAGTCAGAGTACGCTAATTGGTCCACGTTGTAACGTCCTCTGCAACTACTGGGCCCAGATGTAAACTTGTTGTAGCATGACTCCGCTGCTAGGGAGTATTCAGTGTATGTGTGTTAAGTTTACATTTCTCATGCTGGACCACATCACACACTGACACCGCTAACACTCTCTCTCTCTCACACACACAAACACACACACACACACACACACACACACACACACACACACACACACACACACACACACACACACACACACACACACACACACACACACACACACACACACACACACACACACACACACACACACACACACACACACACACACTACCAGCTGCTGTTGATTTAACTGAGCACCAGACTTTCTAATATGTTGAACATGCGTGAAGTTTTATCAATGACCAAGCCTTTCCAACCAGCCAGCAGCAAACTGAGTAGACTATGTTGTCCAACTAATACGTGAAGAGGAGATAACAGGACAGGGGTTATGTATGAAGGAGATAACAGGACAGGGGTTATGTATGAAGGAGATAACTGGACAGGGGTTATGTATGAAGGAGATAACAGGACAGGGGTTATGTATGAAGGAGATAACTGGACAGGGGTTATGTATGAAGGAGATAACAGGACAGGGGTTATGTATGAAGGAGATAACTGGACAGGGGTTATGTATGAAGGAGATAACAGGACAGGGGTTATGTATGAAGGAGATAACAGGACATGGGTTATGTATGAAAGAGATAACTGGACGGGGGTTATTATGAAAGAACTAACTAGGCAGAGGTTATGTTTGAAAGAGAACTTGATAAGGGTTAGGTATGAAATAACTAACAGGACAGGGGTTATGTATGGAAGAGGTAGATAACAGGACAGGGGTTATGTATGGAAGAGGTAGATAACAGGACAGGGGATATGTATGGAAGAGATAGGTAACAGGACAGGGGTTATGTATGGAAGAGGTAGATAACAGGACAGGGGTTATGTATGGAAGAGGTAGATAACAGGACAGGGGTTATGTATGGAAGAGGTAGATAACAGGACAGGGGTTATGTATGGAAGAGGTAGATAACAGGACAGGGGTTATGTATGAAAGAACTAACAGGACAGGTGTTATGTATGGAAGAGGTAGGTAACAGGACAGGGGTTATGTATGGAAGAGGTAGGTAACAGGACAGGGGTTATGTATGGAAGAGGTAGATAACAGGACAGGGGTTATGTATGGAAGAGGTAGGTAACAGGACAGGGGTTATGTATGGAAGAGGTAGATAACAGGACAGGGGTTATGTATGGAAGAGGTAGATAACAGGACAGGGGTTATGTATGGAAGAGATAGTTAATAGGACAGGGGTTATGTATGAAAGAACTTACAGGACAGGGGTTAGGTATGAAAGAACTAACAGGACAGGGCTTATGTATGGAAGAGGTAGATAACAGGACAGGGGTTATGTATGAAAGAACTAACAGGACAGGGGTTATGTATGAAAGAACTAACAGGACAGGGGTTATGTATGAAATAACTAACAGGACAGGGGTTATGTATGAAATAACTAACAGGACAGGGGTTATGTATGAAATAACTAACAGGACAGGGGTTAGGTATGAAAGAACTAACAGGACAGGGGTTATGTATAGAAGAGATAGGTAAGAGGACAGGGGTTATGTATGGAAGAGGTAGGTAACAGGACAGGGGTTATGTATAGAAGAGATAGGTAAGAGGACAGGGGTTATGTATGGAAGAGGTAGGTAACAGGACACGGGTTATGTATAGAAGAGATAGGTAAGAGGACAGGGGTTATGTATGGAAGAGGTAGGTAACAGGACAGGGGTTATGTATGGAAGAGGTAGGTAACAGGACAGGGGTTATGTATTGAAGAGGTAGATAACAGGACAGGGGTTATGTATGGAAGAGGTAGGTAACAGGACAGGGGTTATGTATGGAAGAGGTAGATAACAGGACAGGGGTTATGTATGGAAGAGGTAGGTAACAGGACAGGGGTTATGTATGGAAGAGGTAGGTAACAGGACAGGGGTTATGTATGGAAGAGGTAGGAAACAGGACAGTATGGAAGGGAGGAAGGGGGGGTTAGGTTCAATGTAAATAGTCCGGTGGCCATTTGATTAACTTTTCAGCAGTCTTATGGCTTGGGGGTAGAAGCTGTTAAGGAGCCTTATGGCTTGGGGGTAGAAGCTGTTAAGGAACTTCAGTCCCTTCGATGTTAATGGGGAACTATACGGCCCTCCTTTTCCTATAGTCCGCGATCAACTCTTTTGTCTTGCTCACAATGAGAGAGAGTTTGTTTCCCTAGCACCACACTGCCAGGTCTCTGACCTCCTCCCTATAGGCTGTCTCATCGTTGTCGGTGATCAGGCCTACCACTGTTGTGTCGTCAGCAAACTTAATGATGGTGTTGGAGTCGTGCTTGGTCACGCAGTCATGGGTGAACAGGGAGTACAGGAGGGGACTGAGCACACACCTGAGGATCAGCGTGGTGATGTGTTGCTACCTACCCTCACCACCGGGGGGCGGCCTGTCAGGAAGTCCAGGATCCAGTTGCAGAGGGAGGGGTTTAGTCCCAGGGTCCTTAGCTTAGTGATGAGCTTTGTGGACACTATGGTGTTGAACGCTGAGCTGTAGTCAATGAATAGCATTCTCACATAGGTGTTCCTTTTGTCCAGGTGGGAAAGAGCAGTGTGGAGTGCAAAAGAGATTGCATCATCTGTGGATCTGTTGGGGCAGTATGTGAATTGGAGTGGGTCTAGGGTTTCTGGCATGAGGGTGTTGATATGAGCCATGACCAGCCTTTCAAAGGACTTCATGGCTACCGACATGAGTGCCACGGGGCGGTAATCATTTAGGCAGGTTACCTTCGCTATCTTGGGAACAGGGACTGTGGTGGTCTGTTTGAAACATGTAGGTATTACAGACTCGGTCAGGGAGAGGTTGAAAATGTCCGTGAAGACACATACCAGTTGGTCCGCGCATGCTTTGAGTGCACATCCTGGTAATCCGTCTGGCCCCATGGCTTTGTGAATGTTGACCTGTTTAAAGGTCTTGTTCACATCGGCTACAGAGAGCGTGATCACACAGTTGTCTGGAACAGCTGAGGCTCTCATGCAGTTTTCAAGCCCTGCTACATACGACGAGTGTCAGAGCTGGGTGTAGTAGGATTCAATCTTCGTCCTGTATTGACGCTTTGCCTGTTTAATGGTTCGTCTAAGGGCATAGCGGGATTTCTTATAAGCGTCCGGATTAGTGTCCCGCTCCTTGAAAGCGGAAGCTCTGGCCTTTTAAGCTCGGTGCGGATGTTGCCTGTAATCCATTGTTTCTGGTTGGGAAATGTACGTTCAGTCACTGTGGGGACGACGTCGTCGATGCACTTATTGATGAAGCCGATGACTGAGGTGATATACTCCTCAATGCCATTGGATGAATCCAGGAACATATTCCAGTCTGTGCTAGAGGCAGCAGCTACTCTTCCTGGGGTCCAGCAACATTAAGGCAGTTATACAGTTTTTTAAACATTACAATACATTCACAACAGATTAAGTGTGTGCCCTAAGGCCCCTACCACATATCTACTACACTAAATCCATGTGTACGTGTGTGTATAGTGCGTATGTTATCGTGTGTGTGTGTGTGTATGCATGTGTCTGTGCCTATGTTTGTGTTGCTTCACAGTCCCCGGCTGTTCCATAAGGTGTATTTTTATCTGTTTTTTTTTTATCTGATTCTCCTGCTGCATCAGTTACCTGATGTGGAATAGAGTTCCATGTAGTCATGGCTCTATGTAGTACTGTGCGTCTCCCATAGTCTGTTCTGGACTTGGGGACTGTGAACAGACCTCTGGTAGCATGTCTTGCTGGGTATGTATGGGTGTCTGAGCTGTGTGCTAGTAGTTTAAACAGACATCTCTGTGCTTTCAACATGTCAATACCTCTCATAAATACAAGCAGTGATGAAGTCAATCTCTCCTCCACTTTCAGCCAGGAGAGATTGACAAGCATATTATTAATATTAGCTCTCTGTGTACATCCAAGGGCCAGGCATGTTGCCCTGTTCTGAGACAATTGCAATTTTCCTAAGTCCCTCTTTGTGGCACCTGACCACACGACTGAGCAGTAGTCCAGGTGCGACAAAACTAGGGCCTGTAGGACCTGCCTTGTTGACAGTGCTGTTAAGAAGGTAGAAACTAGGGCCTGTAGGACCTGCCTTGTTGATAGTGTTGTTAAGAAGGTAGAAACTAGGGCCTGTAGGACCTGCCTTGTTGATGGTGTTGTTAAGAAGGTAGAGCAGTGCTTTATTATGTACAGACTACTTCCCATCCTAGCTACTGTTGTATCATTATGTTTTGACCATGACAGTTTACAATCCAGGGTTACACAAAGCAGTTTAGTCTCCTCAACTCAATCAATGCCACATTATTTATTACAAGATTTAGTTGAGGTTTAGGGTTTAGTAAATGATTTGTCCCATATACAATGCTTTTAGTTTTTGAAATATTTAGGACTAAATTATTCCTTGCCGCCCACTCTGAAACTAACTGCAGCTCTTTGTTAAGTTTTACAGTCATTTCAGTCTCTGTAGTAGCTGAAGTGTATAGTGTTGAGTCATCCACATACATAGACACTCTGGCTTTACTCAGTCAGTGACATGTCGTCAGTAAAGATTGAAACAAGTAAGGGGCCTAGACAGCTGCCCTGGGGAATTCCTGACTCTACCTGGATTATGTTGGAGAGGCTTCCATTAAAGAACCCTCTGTGTTCTGTTAGACAGGTAACTCTGTATCCACATTATAGCAGGGGGTGTAAAGCCATAACACATATGTTTTTCCAGCAGCAGAATATGATCCATAATGTCAGAAGCTGCACTGAAGTCTAACAAGACAGCCCCCACAATCATTTTATCATCAATTTCTCTCAGCCAATCATCAGTTATTTGTATAAGTGCCGTGCTTGTTGAATGTCCTTCCCTATAAGCTGAAAGTCTGTTGTCAATTTGTTTACTGTAAAATAGCGTTGTATCTGGTAAAACACAATTTTTTCCAAAAGTTTACTAAGTGTTGGTAACAGACTGATTGGTCGGTTGTTTGAGCCAGTAAAGGGGGCTTTGCTCTTGGGTAGCAGAATGACTTTAGCTTCCCTCCAGGCCTGAAGGCACACACCTTCTAGTAGGCTTGGATTGAAGATATGATAAATAGGAGTGGCAATATCGTCTGCTATTATCCTCAGTAATTTTCCATCCAGATTATCAGACCCCGGGGGCTTGTCATTGTTGATAGACAACAATACTTTTTTTACCTCTTCCACACTCACTTAACGGAATTCAAAATTTCAATGCCTGTCATAATTAGGTGAGATATACTTGGATGTGTCGTATCAGCGTTTGTTGCTGTCATGTCATGCATAAGTTTGCTAATCTTGCCATTGAACAAATCATGAAAGCAGTTGGCAATATCAGTGGGTTTAGTGATGAACGAGCTGATTCAATGAATGATGGATCTTTTTTTCCCTAAATGTAATTTAAGATGATTTTTACTATCATGATTTATGTAATTGTTCTTTGTTTCATAGTGTAGTTTATTTTTATTTAGTTTAGTCATATGATTTCTCAATTTGCAGTACGTTTGCCAATCAGTTGGGCTGCCAGACCTTTTGCCTCATCCCTCTCAACGATACAATTTTTCAAGGGGGATTTAACAGTTTTTACAGTCATTTTCTTAATGGGTGCTTATTAGTAACTGGGATAAGCAATTTCATAAATGTGTCAAGTGCAGCTTCTGGTTGCTCCTCATTACACACCACAGACCAACAGATATTATTTACATCATCAACATATGAAACACTACAAAAATTATTGTATGACCTCTAATACACTATATTAGGCCCAGCCTGAGGAACTTTGGTTTTCATAGATATGGCTACTATATTGCGATCACTACATTTTGTGGATTTGGATACTGCTTTAACGCAGATTTCTGCAGCATTAGTTAATATGTGATCAATACATGTTGATGATTTCATTCCTGTGCTGTTTGTAACGACCCTGGTAGGTTGACTGATAACCTGAACCAGGTTGCAGGCGCTAGTTACAGTTTAAAGCTCTCTCTTGAGTGGGCAGCTTGATGAAAGCCAGTCAATATTTAAATCACCCAGAAAATATACTTCTCTGTTGATATCACATACATTATCAAGCATTTCACAGATATTATCCAGATACTGACTGTTAGCACTTGGTGGTCTATAGCAGCTTCCCACCAGAATGGGCTTTAGGTGAGGCAGATGAACCTGTAGTCATATTACTTCAACAGTATTTAACATGAGATCGTCTCTAAGCTTTACAGGAATGTGGTTCTGAATATAAACAGCCACACCTCCACCTTTGGCATTCCTGTCTCTTCTGAAGATGTTGAAAACATGTATTGCTACCACTGTGTCATCAAATGTATTATCTAAGTTTCAGAGATGAATATGAATGTCATCTGTTGCTAGCAAATTATTGATTCATGAACCGTGTTTCTTAAGCTACATATGATAACGTGTGTCACGTTCCGTTCTTTTGTGTTTTCTTTGTTTTAGTGTTGAGCTGAGTGGGCATTCTATGTTGTGTGTCTAGTTTTCCTGTTTCTATGTTTGGCCTGATATGGTTCTCAATCAGAGGCAGGTCTTAGTCATTGTCTCTGATTGGGAACCATATTTAGGTAGCCTGTTTTGTGTTGGGGTTTTGTGGGTGGTTGTCTTATGTCTTTGTGTCTATGCACCAGATAGGACTGTTTCGGTTTTTCATATTTGTTGTTTTGTAGTTTGTAGTGTTCACGTTTATTGTCATTATTAAACATGATAAACACTAACCACGCTGCGCTTTGGTCCGATCCCTGCCGTTACACTTTACTGGGATGCTTAGCAGAGGTAGACATGTGGACTTCCTGCTAGGGCACTGCTAGGACTTCCTGCTAGGACACACCACCTCAGTGTTAACAGTATAACTCTGGTTCATAGGCTCATGATTACTGCATACAATAGCTGTAGGATCAGCAGAGGCATTCAGGGCAGTAAGAGGGACATAAATTAGGTTATTTACATTGTGTCTTCCAAAATCCCTGGCTTAATGTACATTTGCTGCAGCATTATGACAACTTAGCGACACAATGGTAGGGATTAATTGAGCTGGGCTTGGCTCATTGATAAGTCATTGTCTCAATGGTAGGGATTAAATGAGTTGGGCTTGGGTCATTGATAAGTCATTGTCTCAATGGTAGGGATTAACTGAGCTGGGCTTGGGGCATTGATAAATCAGCATCACAATGGTAGGGATTAACTGAGCTGGGCTTGGGTCATTGATTAGTCAGCATCATAATGGTAGAGATTAACTGAGCTGGGCTTGGGTCATTGATAAGTCAGCATCACAATGGTAGAGATTAACTGAGCTGGGCTTGGGTCATTGATAAATCATTGTCTCAGTGGGAGGGATTAACTGAGCTGGGCTTGGTTCATTGATAAATCAGCATCACAATGGTAGGGATTAACTGAGCTGGGCTTGGGTCATTGATAAATCAGCATCACAATGATAGAGATTAACTGAGCTGGGCTTGGGTCATTGATAAATCATTGTCTCAATGGGAGGGATTAACTGAGCAGGGCTTGGGTGATTGATAAATCATTGTCTCAATGGTAGGGATTAACTGAGCTGGGCTTGGGTAATTGATAAATCATTGTCTCAATGGTAGGGATTAACTGAGCTGGGCTTGGGTCATTGATAAGTCATTGTCTCAATGGTAGGTATTAACTGAGCTGGGCTTGGGTCACTGATAAGTCATTGTCTCAATGGTAGAGATTAACTGAGCTGGGCTTGGGTCATTGATAAATCATTGTCTCAATGGGAGGGATTAACTGAGCTGGGCTTGGGTCATTGATAAGTCATTGTCTCAATGGTAGGGATTAACTGAGCTGGGCTTGGGTCATTGATAAGTCATTGTCTCAACGCAGCCTTATAATGCTGTGAAAGGATCAGGGAACCCAAATTATTTACGTGGATCCAACAGCGAAAAGGGACAGAGCTCTGATCCAGAGAGCACGGCCCAGCGGAGGGGGGCCTCGGTGGTCCAGGCTGTGCCCAGGCAGTTGATTGACTAGGACAGGGAGAGGTAGCTGGAGGGACATCCACAGTCATGGAGGGAACATCGCCCAGCAGAAGACAGCTGGTACAGGGGCTCAAAGCGATTTGAAAGTCTTAAGTCCGGACGAAGGCGGAAGAAGCCAGAGAACAATTCTTCTCCTTCTCTCTGGTTCTGACATGCATCCATTTACGCTCAACTAGATTCAACAATGAGCAGCCATTTTCTGGATCAAGCTAGTAGAGGGGTACAGTGGTGGAAACTGATCATAGTCCAGGAAGGCCCCATTATGATCCTCTTGGATGATTTTATAGGAAGCATTTAAATATGCTGATAGTCTGAAGAGCCCCTCTAGATATGTGGTGGTTAAACAGTGAAGAGCCCCTCTAGATATGTGGTGGTTAAACAGTGAAGAGTCCCTCTAGATATGTGGTGGTTAAACAGTGAAGAGCCCCTCTAGATATGTGGTGGTTAAACAGTGAAGAGCCCTGCTAGATATGTGGTGGTTAAACAGTGAAGAGCCCCTCTAGATATGTGGTGGTTAAACAGTGAAGAGCCCCTCTAGATATGTGGTGGTTAAACAGTGAAGAGCCCCTGCTAGATATGTGGTGGTTAAACAGTGAAGAGCCCTGCTAGATATGTGGTGGTTAAACAGTGAAGAGTCCCTCTAGATATGTGGTGGTTAAACAGTGAAGAGCCCCTCTAGATATGTGGTGGTTAAACAGTGAAGAGCCCTGCTAGATATGTGGTGGTTAAACAGTGAAGAGCCCCTCTAGATATGTGGTGGTTAAACAGTGAAGAGCCCTGCTAGATATGTGGTGGTTAAACAGTGTAGAGCCCCTCTAGATATGTGGTGGTTAAACAGTGAAGAGCCCCTCTAGATATGTGGTGGTTAAACAGTGAAGAGCCCTGCTAGATATGTGGTGGTTAAACAGTGAAGAGCCCTGCTAGATATGTGGTGGTTAAACAGTGAAGAGCCCCTCTAGATATGTGGTGGTTAAACAGTGAAGAGCCCCTCTAGATATGTGGTGGTTAAACAGTGAAGAGCCCCTCTAGATATGTGGTGGTTAAACAGTGAAGAGCCCCTCTAGATATGTGGTGGTTAAACAGTGAAGAGCCCCTCTAGATATGTGGTGGTTAAACAGTGACGAGTCCTGTTAGATATGTGGTGGTTAAACAGTGAAGAGCCCTGCTAGATATGTGGTGGTTAAACAGTGAAGAGTCCCTCTAGATATGTGGTGGTTAAACAGTGAAGAGCCCCTCTAGATATGTGGTGGTTAAACAGTGAAGAGCCCTGCTAGATATGTGGTGGTTAAACAGTGAAGAGCCCCTCTAGATATGTGGTGGTTAAACAGTGAAGAGTCCCTCTAGATATGTGGTGGTTAAACAGTGAAGATCCCCTCTAGATATGTGGTGGTTAAACAGTGAAGAGCCCTGCTAGATATGTGGTGGTTAAACAGTGAAGAGCCCCTCTAGATATGTGGTGGTTAAACAGTGAAGAGCCCCTCTAGATATGTGGTGGTTAAACAGTGAAGAGCCCTGCTAGATATGTGGTGGTTAAACAGTGAAGAGCCCCTCTAGATATGTGGTGGTTAAACAGTGAAGAGCCCTGCTAGATATGTGGTGGTTAAACAGTGAAGAGCCCCTCTAGATATGTGGTGGTTAAACAGTGAAGAGCCCCTCTAGATATGTGGTGGTTAAACAGTGAAGAGCCCTGCTAGATATGTGGTGTTTAAACAGTGAAAAGCCCCTCTAGATATGTGGTGGTTAAACAGTGAAGAGCCCCTCTAGATATGTGGTGGTTAAACAGTGAAGAGCCCCTCTAGATATGTGGTGGTTAAACAGTGAAGAGCCCTGCTAGATATGTGGTGGTTAAACAGTGAAGAGCCCCTCTAGATATGTGGTGGTTAAACAGTGAAGAGCCCTGCTAGATATGTGGTGGTTAAACAGTGAAGAGCCCCTCTAGATATGTGGTGGTTAAACAGTGAAGAGCCCCTCTAGATATGTGGTGGTTAAACAGTGAAGAGCCCTGCTAGATATGTGGTGGTTAAACAGTGAAGAGCCCCTCTAGATATGTGGTGGTTAAACAGTGAAGAGCCCCTCTAGATATGTGGTGGTTAAACAGTGAAGAGCCCCTCTAGATATGTGGTGGTTAAACAGTGAAGAGCCCCTCTAGATATGTGGTGTTTAAACAGTGAAAAGCCCCTCTAGATATGTGGTGGTTAAACAGTGAAGAGCCCTGCTAGATATGTGGTGGTTAAACAGTGAAGAGCCCCTCTAGATATGTGGTGGTTAAACAGTGAAGAGCCCCTCTAGATATGTGGTGGTTAAACAGTGAAGAGCCCTGCTAGATATGTGATGGTTAAACAGTGAAGAGCCCTGCTAGATATGTGGTGGTTAAACAGTGAAGACCCTTCTAGATATGTGGTGGTTAAACAGTGAAGAGCCCCTCTAGATATGTGGTGGTTAAACAGTGAAGAGCCCCTCTAGATATGTGGTGGTTAAACAGTGAAGAGCCCCTCTAGATATGTGGTGGTTAAACAGTGAAGAGCCCCTCTAGATATGTGGTGGTTAAACAGTGAAGAGCCCTCTAGATATGTGATGGTTAAACAGTGAAGAGCCCTGCTAGATATGTGGTGGTTAAACAGTGAAGGGCCCCTCTAGATATGTGGTGGTTAAACAGTGAAGAGCCCTGCTAGATATGTGGTGGTTAAACAGTGAAGAGCCCTGCTAGATATGTGGTGGTTAAACAGTGAAGAGCCCCTCTAGATATGTGGTGGTTAAACAGTGAAGAGCCCTGCTAGATATGTGGTGGTTAAACAATGAAGAGCCCCTCTAGATATGTGGTGGTTAAACAGTGAAGAGCCCCTCTAGATATGTGGTGGTTAAACAGTGAAGAGCCCCTCTAGATATGTGGTGGTTAAACAGTGAAGAGCCCCTCTAGATATGTGGTGGTTAAACAGTGAAGAGCCCTGCTAGATATGTGGTGGTTAAACAGTGAAGAGCCCTGCTAGATATGTGGTGGTTAAACAGTGAAGAGTCCCTCTAGATATGTGGTGGTTAAACAGTGAAGACCCCTCTAGATATGTGGTGGTTAAACAGTGAAGAGCCCTGCTAGATATGTGGTGGTTAAACAGTGAAGAGCCCTGCTAGATATGTGATGGTTAAACAGTGAAGAGCCCTGCTAGATATGTGGTGGTTAAACAGTGAAGAGCCCCTCTAGATATGCGGTGGTTAAACAGTGAAGAGCCCCTCTAGATATGTGGTGGTTAAACAGTGAAGAGTCCTGCTAGATATGTGGTGGTTAAACAGTTAGAACCTAATATACCCCAGGGACACTGCTGTTAATCCTGAAGGAGTTAAGAGATCAGGCGGCTATAAGCCTGCTACATCAGCCAGTCTGCTATACACACAGCCTCAGCACAGAACAGGTGTTTAATCACCAAACGTCACGCCTGGCAGGTGAATGTTAGCCTCAGCTATTCTACCTGTTAGGAGTCTGTAGTTCTAGGTCATAGGCAAGCAGGTGTTTGTAGCTGTAACTGTAGCTGTTGCTAAACCTAGCTGTAGCTGGCTGTAGTGTCTGTAACCCTAGCTGTCTGTAGTGTCTGTAGTGTCTGTAACTCTAGCTGTAGCTGGCTGTAGTGTCTGTAACCCTAGCTGTATCTGTCTGTAGTGTCTCTAGCTCTAGCTGTCTGTAGTGTCTGTAGTGTCTGTAATGCTAGATGTCTGTAGTGTCTGTAATGCTAGATGTCTGTAGTGTCTGTAATGCTAGATGTCTGTAGTGTCTGTAATGCTAGATGTCTGTAGTGTCTGTAATGCTAGATGTCTGTAGTGTATGTAACCATATCTGTCTGTAGTGTCTGTAACTGTAGCTGTCTGTAATGCTAGATGTCTGTAGCTGTCTGTAACTCTAGATGTCTGTGGTGTCTGTAACTCTAGCTGTAGCTGTCTGTAGTGTATGTAACCATATATGTATGTAGTGTCTGTAGTGTCTGTAGTGTCTGTAGCTGTATTTGTAGCTGTCTGCAGTGTCTGTGGTGTCTGTAGCTGTCTGTATATGTATGTGGTGCCTGTAGTGTCCGTTGCTGTCTGTAGCTGTCGCTGTCTGTGGTGTCTATAACTCTAGCTGTGGCTGTATGTAGTGTCTGTTGCTGTAGCTGTCTGTAGCTGTTGCTGTCGGTGGTGTCTGTAACTCTAGCGGTGGCTGTATGTAGTGTCTGTTGCTGTAGCTGTCTGTAGCTGTCACTGTCTGTGGTGTCTATAACTCTAGCTGTGGCTGTATGTAGTATCTGTAACTCCAGCTGTGGCTGTATGTAGTGTCTGTTGCTGTAGTGTCTGTAACTCTAGATGTGGCTGTCTGTAGTGTCTGTTGCTGTAGCTGTCTGTAACTCTAGATGTAGTGTCTGTAACTCCAGCTGTGGCTGTATGTAGTGTCTGTAACTCCAGCTGTGGCTGTATGTAGTGTATGTTGCTGTAGCTGTCTGTAACTCTAGCTGTAGTGTCTGTAACTCTAGATGTGGCTGTATGTAGTGTCTGTTGCTGTAGTGTCTGTAACTCTAGCTGTAGTGTCTGTAACTCCAGCTGTGGCTGTATGTAGTGTCTGTTGCTGTAGCTGTCTGTAACTCTAGCTGTAGTGTCTGTAACTCCAGCTGTGGCTGTATGTAGTGTATGTTGCTGTAGTGTCTGTAACTCTAGCTGTAGTGTCTGTAACTCTAGATGTGGCTGTCTGTAGTGTCTGTTGCTGTAGTGTCTGTAACTCTAGCTGTGGCTGTATGTAGTGTCTGTAACTCCAGCTGTGGCTGTATGTAGTGTCTGTTGCTGTAGTGTCTGTAACTCTAGCTGTGGCTGTATGTAGTGTCTGTTGCTGTAGCTGTCTGTAACTCTAGCTGTAGTGTCTGTAACTCCAGCTGTGGCTGTATGTAGTGTCTGTTGCTGTAGCTGTCTGTAACTCTAGCTGTAGTGTCTGTAACTCCAGCTGTGGCTGTATGTAGTGTATGTTGCTGTAGTGTCTGTAACTCTAGCTGTAGTGTCTGTAACTCTAGATGTGGCTGTCTGTAGTGTCTGTTGCTGTAGTGTCTGTAACTCTAGCTGTGGCTGTATGTAGTGTCTGTAACTCCAGCTGTGGCTGTATGTAGTGTCTGTTGCTGTAGTGTCTGTAACTCTAGCTGTGGCTGTATGTAGTGTCTGTTGCTGTAGCTGTCTGTAACTCTAGCTGTAGTGTCTGTAACTCTAGATAAGGCTGTCTGTAGTGTCTGTTGCTGTAGCTGTCTGTCACTCTAGCTGTAGTGTCTGTAACTCTAGATGTGGCTGTATGTAGTGTCTGTTGCTGTAGCTGTCTGTAACTCTCGCTGTAGTGTCTGTAACTCCAGCTGTGGCTGTATGTAGTGTCTGTTGCTGTAGCTGTCTGTAACTCTAGCTGTAGTGTCTGTAACTCCAGCTGTGGCTGTATGTAGTGTCTGTTGCTGTAGTGTCTGTAACTCTAGATAAGGCTGTCTGTAGTGTCTGTAACTCCAGCTGTGGCTGTATGTAGTGTATGTTGCTGTAGCTGTCTGTAACTCCAGCTGTGGCTGTATGTAGTGTCTGTTGCTGTAGTGTCTGTAACTCTAGATAAGGCTGTCTGTAGTGTCTGTAACTCTAGCTGTAGTGTCGGTTGTGTCTGTAGCTGTATGTAGTTGCTCCGGCGGTCGGTGGTGTCTGTGGCCGTCCGTGGTGTCTGTGGCTGTCTGTTGTGTCTGTGACTCTGGCTGTAGCTGTCTGTGGTGTATGTGGCTGTCTGTGGTGTCTGTTGTTGTCTGGATTGTATGTGGCCCTGGTAGTGTCGGTTGCTGTCTGTAGTGTCTGTAGCCCTGGCTCTAGCTGTCTGTGGTGTCTGTAACCCTAGGTGTTGCTGTCTGTAGCTTTCTGTAGTGTCTGTAGCTCTAATTCTACGTGTCCCTGGCACAAATCAGGCCTGGCACAAATCAAGCCTGGCACAAATCAGGCCTGGCACAAATCAGGTCTGGCACAAATCAGCCCTGGCACAAATCAGGCCTGGCACAAATCAGGTCTGGCACAAATCAGCCCTGGCACAAATCAGGTCTGGCACAAATCAGGTCTGGCACAAATCAGCCCTGGCACAAATCAGGCCTTAGCACAAATTAGTGGTATAGTTGGTTTATGAATGGGAACCAAGCTGTAACCCTGTAACTCTGTATGTGTGATCTGTACCCTAGTATCACCTGACTGTCTACCTGTAACTCTGTATGTGTGGTCTGTATCCTAGTATCACCAGACTGTCTGCCTGTAACTCTGTATGTGTGGTCTGTATCCTAGTATCACCAGACTGTCTGCCTGTAACTCTGTATGTGTGGTGTGTAACTCTGTATGTGTGGTCTGTATCCTAGTATCACCAGACTGTCTACCTGTAACTCTGTATGTGTGGTCTGTATCCTAGTATCACCAGACTGTCTGCCTGTAACTCTGTATGTGTGGTCTGTATCCTAGTATCACCAGACTGTCTGCCTGTAACTCTGTATGTGTGGTCTGTATCCTAGTATCACCAGACTGTCTGCCTGTAACTCTGTATGTGTGGTCTGTATCCTAGTATCACCAGACTGTCTGCCTGTAACTCTGTATGTGTGGTCTGTATCCTAGTATCACCAGACTGTCTGCCTGTAACTCTGTATGTGTGGTCTGTATCCTAGTATCACCAGACTGTCTGCCTGTAACTCTGAATGTGTGGTCTGTATCCTAGTATCACCTGACTGTCTGCCTGTAACTCTGTATGTGTGGTCTGTATCCTAGTATCACCAGGATACAGACCTGGTTATGTATGTAACCTTCTCTCTCTGTTTGACATGACAACACAGTGTACAGCATTGAACTGTCCTGTTTGACGTGACAACACAGTGTACAGCATTGAACTGTCCTGTTGGACATGACAACACAGTGTACAGCATTGAACTGTCCTGTTGGACATGACAACACAGTGTACAGCATTGAACTGTCCTGTTGGACATGACAACACAGTGTACAGCATTGAACTGTCCTGTTGGACATGACAACACAGTGTACAGCATTGAACTGTCCTGTTGGACATGACAACACAGTGTACAGCATTGAACTGTCCTGTTTGACGTGACAACACAGTGTACAGCATTGAACTGTCCTGTTGGACATGACAACACAGTGTACAGTATTGAACTGTCCTGTTTGACATGACAACACAGTGTACAGCATTGAACTGTCCTGTTGGACATGACAACACAGTGTACAGCATTGAACTGTCCTGTTGGACATGACAACACAGCGTACAGTATTGAACTGTCCTGTTTGACGTGACAACACAGTGTACAGCATTGAACTGTCCTGTTGGACATGACAACACAGTGTACAGCATTGAACTGTCCTGTTTGACGTGACAACACAGTGTACAGCATTGAACTGTCCTGTTGGACATGACAACACAGTGTACAGTATTGAACTGTCCTGTTTGACATGACAACACAGTGTACAGCATTGAACTGTCCTGTTGGACATGACAACACAGTGTACAGCATTGAACTGTCCTGTTGGACATGACAACACAGCGTACAGCATTGAACTGTCCTGTTTGACGTGACAACACAGTGTACAGCATTGAACTGTCCTGTTGGACATGACAACACAGTGTACAGCATTGAACTGTCCTGTTGGACATGACAACACAGTGTACAGTATTGAACTGTCCTGTTGGACATGACAACACAGTGTACAGTATTGAACTGTCCTGTTTGACATGACAACACAGTGTACAGCATTGAACTGTCCTGTTGGACATGACAACACAGTGTACAGCATTGAACTGTCCTGTTGGACATGACAACACAGTGTACAGCATTGAACTGTCCTGTTGGACATGACAACACAGTGTACAGCATTGAACTGTCCTGTTGGACATGACAACACAGTGTACAGCATTGAACTGTCCTGTTGGACATGACAACACAGTGTACAGCATTGAACTGTCCTGTTGGACATGACAACACAGTGTACAGTATTGAACTGTCCTGTTTGACATGACAACACAGTGTACAGCATTGAGCTGTCCTGTTTGACGTGACAACACAGTGTACAGCATTGAACTGTCCTGTTGGACATGACAACACAGTGTACAGCATTGAACTGTCCTGTTGGACATGACAACACAGTGTACAGTATTGAACTGTCCTGTTTGACATGACAACACAGTGTACAGCATTGAACTGTCCTGTTGGACATGACAACACAGTGTACAGCATTGAACTGTCCTGTTGGACATGACAACACAGTGTACAGCATTGAACTGTCCTGTTTGACATGACAACACAGTGTACAGCATTGAACTGTCCTGTTTGACATGACAACACAGTGTACAGCATTGAACTGTCCTGTTGGACATGACAACACAGTGTACAGCATTGAACTGTCCTGTTTGACATGACAACACAGTGTACAGCATTGAACTGTCCTGTTTGACATGACAACACAGTGTACAGCATTGAACTGTCCTGTTTGACATGACAACACAGTGTACAGCATTGAACTGTCCTGTTGGACATGACAACACAGTGTACAGTATTGAACTGTCCTGTTTGACATGACAACACAGTGTACAGCATTGAACTGTCCTGTTTGACATGACAACACAGTGTACAGCATTGAACTGTCCTGTTGGACATGACAACACAGTGTACAGCATTGAACTGTCCTGTTTGACATGACAACACAGTGTACAGCATTGAACTGTCCTGTTGGACATGACAACACAGTGTACAGTATTGAACTGTCCTGTTTGACGTGACAACACAGTGTACAGCATTGAACTGTCCTGTTTGACGTGACAACACAGTGTACAGCATTGAACTGTCCTGTTGGACATGACAACACAGTGTACAGTATTGAACTGTCCTGTTTGACGTGACAACACAGTGTACAGCATTGAACTGTCCTGTTTGACGTGACAACACAGTGTACAGCATTGAACTGTCCTGTTGGACATGACAACACAGTGTACAGTATTGAACTGTCCTGTTTGACATGACAACACAGTGTACAGTATTGAACTGTCCTGTTTGACATGACAACACAGTGTACAGCATTGAACTGTCCTGTTTGACGTGACAACACAGTGTACAGTATTGAACTGTCCTGTTGGACATGACAACACAGTGTACAGTATTGAACTGTCCTGTTTGACATGACAACACAGTGTACAGTATTGAACTGTCCTGTTTGACGTGACAACACAGTGTACAGCATTGAACTGTCCTGTTGGACATGACAACACAGTGTACAGTATTGAGCTGTCCTGTTTGACGTGACAACACAGTGTACAGCATTGAACTGTCCTGTTTGACATGACAACACAGTGTACAGTATTGAACTGTCCTGTTTGACGTGACAACACAGTGTACAGTATTGAACTGTCCTGTTGGACATGACAACACAGTGTACAGTATTGAACTGTCCTGTTGGACATGACAACACAGTGTACAGCATTGAACTGTCCTGTTGGACATGACAACACAGTGTACAGCATTGAACTGTCCTGTTGGACATGACAACACAGTGTACAGCATTGAGCTGTCCTGTTTGACATGACAACACAGTGTACAGCATTGAACTGTCCTGTTGGACATGACAACACAGTGTACAGTATTGAACTGTCCTGTTTGACGTGACAACACAGTGTACAGCATTGAACTGTCCTGTTTGACGTGACAACACAGTGTACAGCATTGAACTGTCCTGTTGGACATGACAACACAGTGTACAGTATTGAACTGTCCTGTTTGACGTGACAACACAGTGTACAGCATTGAACTGTCCTGTTTGACGTGACAACACAGTGTACAGCATTGAACTGTCCTGTTGGACATGACAACACAGTGTACAGTATTGAACTGTCCTGTTTGACATGACAACACAGTGTACAGCATTGAGCTGTCCTGTTTGACGTGACAACACAGTGTACAGCATTGAACTGTCCTGTTGGACATGACAACACAGTGTACAGCATTGAACTGTCCTGTTGGACATGACAACACAGTGTACAGTATTGAACTGTCCTGTTTGACATGACAACACAGTGTACAGCATTGAACTGTCCTGTTGGACATGACAACACAGTGTACAGCATTGAACTGTCCTGTTGGACATGACAACACAGTGTACAGTATTGAGCTGTCCTGTTTGACGTGACAACACAGTGTACAGCATTGAACTGTCCTGTTTGACATGACAACACAGTGTACAGTATTGAACTGTCCTGTTTGACGTGACAACACAGTGTACAGTATTGAACTGTCCTGTTGGACATGACAACACAGTGTACAGTATTGAACTGTCCTGTTGGACATGACAACACAGTGTACAGCATTGAACTGTCCTGTTGGACATGACAACACAGTGTACAGCATTGAACTGTCCTGTTGGACATGACAACACAGTGTACAGCATTGAGCTGTCCTGTTTGACGTGACAACACAGTGTACAGTATTGAACTGTCCTGTTGGACATGACAACACAGTGTACAGCATTGAACTGTCCTGTTTGATATGACAACACAGTGTACAGCATTGAACTGTCCTGTTTGATATGACAACACAGTGTACAGCATTGAACTGTCCTGTTGGACATGACAACACAGTGTACAGTATTGAACTGTCCTGTTGGACATGACAACACAGTGTACAGTATTGAACTGTCCTGTTTGACGTGACAACACAGTGTACAGCATTGAACTGTCCTGTTGGACATGACAACACAGTGTACAGTATTGAACTGTCCTGTTTGACATGACAACACAGTGTACAGCATTGAACTGTCCTGTTTGACATGACAACACAGTGTACAGCATTGAACTGTCCTGTTTGACATGACAACACAGTGTACAGTATTGAACTGTCCTGTTTGACATGACAACACAGTGTACAGTATTGAACTGTCCTGTTTGACATGACAACACAGTGTACAGCATTGAACTGTCCTGTTTGACGTGACAACACAGTGTACAGCATTGAACTGTCCTGTTTGACATGACAACACAGTGTACAGTATTGAACTGTCCTGTTTGACATGACAACACAGTGTACAGTATTGAACTGTCCTGTTTGACATGACAACACAGTGTACAGCATTGAACTGTCCTGTTTGACATGACAACACAGTGTACAGCATTGAACTGTCCTGTTTGACATGACAACACAGTGTACAGTATTGAACTGTCCTGTTTGACATGACAACACAGTGTACAGTATTGAACTGTCCTGTTGGACATGACAACACAGCGTACAGTATTGACGTGTCCTGTTGGACATTCCAACACAGCTCAGTGTCCTGAGGCATTACTAATAACAGAGGTCCTGTGGTATTGACGTGTCCTGAGGCATTACTAATAACAGAGGTCCTGTGGTATTGACGTGTCCCGAGGCATTACTAATAACAGAGGTCCTGTGGTATACATCCTATTCTGTGGGCACGATCACCACCCAGTAAACACAGATGATCCATGGAAGCTTCACAAACCAATATCACAAGACCAGGTTATATCAAAGTTAAGCGGATAAGTATTCCTCCCCTCCTCTGGCCAGATCACAGTGGTTAATGGGACGCTCTGTAAGAAACCATTGTCTAGAAATGATAAAAATCCTGGGGGCCGAAATCAAGCCAGTTTTCTTTTAGGTATTTGTCTATTTTGGTTCTGAGTGGAGCGGTTCTCTTGTGGTTCTGGGAAGCATCACAAAGCTCTGCATTAAGCATCTCTGTGGCTGCCCCTTCCAGCCCCTCTACAGACCCCCTACAGCCCAGAGACACTATTGGATCATAAGTGACTCTCTATAGCTGCTCCCCTCCTGGTCCAGCCCTCCAGCCCAGAGATACACTACATGACCAAAAGTATGTGGACACTACTGGTTTCCTCATGCTTCTATTTTAAGTCGTGTTCTCAGAACGTTCAGTGAGAGAGGCCCGACAAGGAGGAGACTGTAGCTGGATTTGTCTCCCGATTCAATCTTTGGGGTGACTGAAGCCTGCTTGATTGAAGTGGGGTACAAGGGGCCCCCTCCTCTCCATTTCCTAAAGCCTAACTAATTCACTTTTACGTGAATCACATTGTCACTTCATGTTGTTCATCTCAAGAATTCGGACGGGAGATGAGTGTTACAAATTGTACGAATTAATGGTTCCTGAATTCCTGACGGCTCTAATCATTTTTGAAATGTCAAATGATGTCTCACCATGATTTCTCACCTTTAAATGTGTTCATGTTGATCAATATTTTGACATGCTGGCCTATTGTAAATGATCAAAGGAATGGCTTATCAAATCAAATTCTATTGGTCACATACACGTGGTTATCAGATGTTAATGTGAGTGAAATGCTTGTGCTTCTAGTTCCGACCGTGCAGTAATATCTAACAAGTAATTTTACAATTTCACAACAACTACCTAATACACGCAAATGTAAAGGAATGAAAAAGAATATGTACATACAAATATATGAATGAGCGATGGCCGAACGCCATAGGCAAGATGCAGTAGATGGTATAGAGTACAGTATATACATATGAGATGAGTAATGTAGGGTATGTAAACATTATATAATGTGGCATTGTTTAAAGTGACTAGTGATACATTTATTACATCCAATTTTTAATTATTAAAGTGGCTAGAGTTGAGTCAGTATGTTGGCAGCGGCCGCTAAATGTTAGTGGTGGCTGTTTAACAGTCTGATGGCCTTGAGATAGAAGCTGTTTTTCAGTCTCTCGGTCCCTGCTTTGATGCACCTGTACTGACCTCGCCTTCTGGATGATAGCGGGGTGAACAGGCAGTGGCTCGGGTGGTTGTTGTCCTTGATGATCTTTTTGGCCTTCCTGTGACATCGGGTGGTGTAGGTGTCCTGGAGGGCAGGTAGTTTACCCCCCAGGATGCATTGTGCAGACAGCACCAACCTATGGAGAGCCGTTCCCATACCAGGCGGTGATACAGCCCAACAGGATGCTCTCGATTGTGCATCTGTAAAAGTTTGTGAGTGTTTTTGGTGACAAGCCAAATGTTTTCAGCCTCCTGAGGTTGAAGAGGCGCTGCTGCGCCTTCTTCACAACGCTGTCTGTGTGGGTGGACCATTTCAGTTTGTCCGTGATGTGTACGCCGAGGAACTTAAACTTCCTGATAGTTAGAGAGGAAAGGTTCTTTCAGACTTCCTGATAGTTAGAGATGAGAGGTTATTTCAGACTTCCTGATAGTTAGAGAGGAGATGAGAGGTTATTTCAGACTTCCTGATAGTTAGAGATGAGAGGAAAGGTTATTTCAGACTTCCTGATAGTTAGAGAGGAGAGGAAAGGTTCTTTCAGACTTCCTGATAGTTAGAGAGGAGAGGAGAGGTTCTTTCAGACTTCCTGATAGTTAGAGATGAGAGGAGAGGTTATTTCAGACTTCCTGATAGTTGGAGAGGAGAGGAGAGGTTATTTCAGACTTCCTGATAGTTAGAGAGGAGAGGAAAGGTTATTTCAGACTTCCTGATAGTTAGAGAGGAGAGGAAAGGTTCTTTCAGACTTCCTGATAGTTAGAGAGGAGAGGAAAGGTTATTTCAGACTTCCTGATAGTTAGAGATGAGAGGAAAGGTTATTTCAGACTTCCTGATAGTTAGAGAGGAGAGGAAAGGTTCTTTCAGACTTCCTGATAGTTAGAGGTGAGAGGAAAGGTTATTTCAGACTTCCTGATAGTTAGAGGTGAGAGGAAAGGTTATTTCAGACTTCCTGATAGTTAGAGAGGAGAGGAAAGGTTCTTTCAGACTTCCTGATAGTTAGAGAGGAGAGGAAAGGTTATTTCAGACTTCCTGATAGTTAGAGGTGAGAGGAAAGGTTATTTCAGACTTCCTGATAGTTAGAGAGGAGAGGAAAGGTTCTTTCAGACTTCCTGATAGTTAGAGAGGAGAGGAGAGGTTCTTTCAGACTTCCTGATAGTTAGAGAGGAGAGGAGAGGTTATTTCAGACTTCCTGATAGTTAGAGAGGAGAGGAGAGGTTATTTCACACTTCCTGATAGTTAGAGATGAGAGGAAAGGTTCTTTCAGACTTCCTGATAGTTAGAGAGGAAAGGTTATTTCAGACTTCCTGATAGTTAGAGATGAGAGGAGAGGTTCTTTCAGACTTCCTGATAGTTAGAGAGGAGAGGAGAGGTTATTTCAGACTTCCTGATAGTTAGAGAGGAGAGGAAAGGTTCTTTCAGACATCCTGATAGTTAGAGAGGAGAGGAGAGGTTCTTTCAGACTTCCTGATAGTTAGAGAGGAGAGGAAAGGTTATTTCAGACTTCCTGATAGTTAGAGAGGAGAGGAAAGGTTCTTTCAGACTTCCTGATAGTTAGAGAGGAGAGGAGAGGTTATTTCAGACTTCCTGATAGTTAGAGAGGAGAGGAAAGGTTATTTCAGACTTCCTGATAGTTAGAGAGGAGAGGAGAGGTTCTTTCAGACTTCCTGATAGTTAGAGAGGAGAGGAGAGGTTATTTCAGACTTCCTGATAGTTAGAGAGGAGAGGAGAGGTTATTTCAGACTTCCTGATAGTTAGAGAGGAGAGGAGAGATTCTTTCAGATTTCCTGATAGTTAGAGAGGAGAGGAGAGGTTATTTCAGACTTCCTGATAGTTAGAGAGGAGAGGAAAGGTTCTTTCAGACTTCCTGATAGTTAGAGAGGAGAGGAAAGGTTCTTTCAGACTTCCTGATAGTTAGAGATGAGAGGAGAGGTTATTTCAGACTTCCTGATAGTTAGAGAGGAGAGGAAAGGTTCTTTCAGACTTCCTGATAGTTAGAGAGGAGAGGAAAGGTTATTTCAGACTTCCTGATAGTTGGATAGGAAAGGTTATTTCAGACTTCCTGATAGTTAGAGATGAGAGGAAAGGTTCTTTCAGACTTCCTGATAGTTAGAGAGGAGAGAAACGGTTCTTTCAGACTTCCTGATAGTTAGAGAGGAGAGGAAAGGTTATTTCAGACTTCCTGATAGTTAGAGAGGAGAGGAGAGGTTCTTTCAGACTTCCTGATAGTTAGAGAGGAGAGGAGAGGTTCTTTCAGACTTCCTGATATTTAGAGAGGAGAGGAAAGGTACAGTTTCTTTCATTCTGAGCATTTTAATAGCATAAAATAATATGGGTAATGTTTTGGTCATTTATTTTTACTTGGGAACTAGGTTGACTGTGCTGGGCCTTTAAAGAAAGTTAACATTCAGAGAAAGTTAAGAAATTAATAAACAACATCCTTCTGTGTGAATTTCAGTACTTCAGCATAACATGTTCTGCAGGTTTCCTCATGGTTCTATTTGAAGTCATGTTCTCAGAACATTAAGAAAGCGTTCCATAAAAACCATTAGGAACATCCAAAGAACGTTCTCAGAATGTCATTTAAAAAACATATACATTCCATTCTCAGCATAAACAAAACTCTCTATCCTCCATCTTGTTAAGTGTGTGCAGGTGTGTTGTCCTCACCAGATCTTAATGAGTGCTTGTTTCCTTTGAGATGAGGTCTGTTTGAATAGAATTATATGAACAGCTTTGTATGCGTAAACAAACATGGCATGCTAGGTCCATCCTGGTGACGCAGCGGACTACTTCCATGGATAGAGAATACAGGGCATGCTAGGTCCATCCTGGTGGAGCAGGGGACTACTTCCATGGATAGAGAATACAGGGCATGCTAGGTCCATCCTGGTGACGCAGGGGACTACCTCCATGGATAGAGAATACAGGGCATGCTAGGCTATCCTGGTGGGACAGCGGACTACTTCCATGGATAGAGAATACAGGGCATGTTAGGTCCATCCTGGTGGAGCACCAGACTACTTCCATGGATAGAGAATACAGGGCATGCTAGGTCCATCCTGGTGGCGCAGGGGACTACTTCCATGGATAGAGAATACAGGGCATGCTAGGTCCATCCTGGTGGCGCAGGGGACTACTTCCATGGATAGAGAATACAGGGCATGCTAGGTCCATCCTGGTGACGCAGGGGACTACTTCCATGGATAGAGAATACAGGGCATGCTAGGTCCATCCTGGTGGCGCAGGGGACTACTTCCATGGATAGAGAATACAGAGCATGCTAGGTCCATCCTGGTGGCGCAGGGGACTACTTCCATGGATAGAGAATACAGGGCATGCTAGGTCCATCCTGGTGACGCAGGGGACTACTTCCATGGATAGAGAATACAGGGCATGCTAGGTCCATCCTGGTGGGACAGCGGACTACTTCCATGGATAGAGAATACAGGGCATGCTAGGTCCATCCTGGTGACGCAGGGGACTACTTCCATGGATAGAGAATACAGGGCATGCTAGGTCCATCCTGGTGGCGCAGGGGACTACTTCCATGGATAGAGAATACAGGGCATGCTAGGTCCATCCTGGTGGCGCAGGGGACTACTTCCATGGATAGAGAATACAGGGCATGCTAGGTCCATCCTGGTGACGCAGGGGACTACTTCCATGGATAGAGAATACAGGGCATGCTAGGTCCATCCTGGTGGCGCAGGGGACTACTTCCATGGATAGAGAATACAGGGCATGCTAGGTCCATCCTGGTGACGCAGGGGACTACTTCAATGGATAGAGAATACAGGGCATGCTAGGTCCATCCTGGTGACGCAGGGGACTACTTCCATGGATAGAGAATACAGGGCATGCTAGGTCCATCCTGGTGGCGCAGGGGACTACTTCCATGGATAGAGAATACAGAGCATGCTAGGTCCATCCTGGTGGCGCAGGGGACTACTTCCATGGATAGAGAATACAGGGCATGCTAGGTCCATCCTGGTGACGCAGGGGACTACTTCCATGGATAGAGAATACAGGGCATGCTAGGTCCATCCTGGTGGGACAGCGGACTACTTCCATGGATAGAGAACACAGGGCATGCTAGGTCCATCCTGGTGGCGCAGGGGACTACTTCCATGGATAGAGAATACATGGCATGCTAGGTCCATCCTGGTGGCGCAGGGGACTACTTCCATGGATAGAGAATACAGGGCATGCTAGGTCCATCCTGGTGGCGCAGGGGACTACTTCCATGGATAGAGAATACAGGGCATGCTAGCTCCATCCTGGTGGCGCAAGGGACTACTTCCATGGATAGAGAATACAGGGCATGCTAGGTCCATCCTGGTGGCGCAGGGGACTACTTCCATGGACAGAGAATACAGGGCATGCTAGGTCCATCCTGGTGGAGCACCAGACTACTTCCATGGATAGAGAATACAGGGCATGCTAGGTCCATCCTGGTGGCGCAGGGGACTACTTCCATGGATAGAGAATACAGGGCATGCTAGCTCCATCCTGGTGGCGCAAGGGACTACTTCCATGGATAGAGAATACAGGGCATGCTAGGTCCATCCTGGTGGCGCAGGGGACTACTTCCATGGACAGAGAATACAGGGCATGCTAGGTCCATCCTGGTGGAGCACCAGACTACTTCCATGGATAGAGAATACAGGGCATGCTAGGTCCATCCTGGTGGCGCAGGGGACTACTTCCATGGATAGAGAATACAGGGCATGCTAGCTCCATCCTGGTGGCGCAGGGGACTACTTCCATGGATAGAGAATACAGGGCATGCTAGGTCCATCCTGGTGGCGCAGGGGACTACTTCAATGGACAGAGAATACAGGGCACGCTAGGTCCATCCTGGTGGCGCAGGGGACTACTTCCATGGATAGAGAATACAGGGCATGCTAGGTCCATCCTGGTGGCGCAGGGGACTACTTCCATGGATAGAGAATACAGGGCATGCTAGGTCCATCCTGGTGGCGCAGGGGACTACTTCAATGGATAGAGAATACAGGGCACGCTAGGTCCATCCTGGTGGCGCAGGGGACTACTTCCATGGATAGAGAATACAGGGCATGCTAGGTCCATCCTGGTGGTGCAGGGGACTACTTCCATGGATAGAGAATACAGGGCATGCTAGGTCCATCCTGGTGGTGCAGGGGACTACTTCCATGGATAGAGAATACAGAGCATGCTAGGTCCATCCTGGTGGCGCAGGGGACTACTTCCATGGATAGAGAATACAGGGCATGCTAGGTCCATCCTGGTGGCGCAGGGGACTACTTCCATGGATAGAGAATACAGGGCATGCTAGGTCCATCCTGGTGGTGCAGGGGACTACTTCCATGGATAGAGAACACAGGGCATGCTAGGTCCATCCTGGTGGTGCAGGGGACTACTTCCATGGATAGAGAACACAGGGCATGCTAGGTCCATCCTGGTGGTGCAGGGGACTACTTCCATGGATAGAGAATACAGGGCATGCTAGGTCCATCCTGGTGGTGCAGGGGACTACTTCCATGGATAGAGAACACATGGCCTTCAGAAAGCATCCCTTATTCCACGTTGTGTTGTTACAGCCTCAATTCAAAATCAATTCAATATTTTTCTCAACCATCATCACACAATACCTCATAATGACAAAGTGAAAACATGTTTTTAGATACTTAGTAGAAGCACCTTTGGCAGTGATTACTGCCTTTCTGGGTAAGTTTCTAAGAGCTTTCCACACCTAGATTGTGCAATATTTGCCCATTATTCTTTTCAGGATTCTTCAAGCTCTGTCAAATTGGTTGTTGATCATTGCTAGACAACCATTTTCAGATCTTGCCATAGATTTTCAAATAGATTTAAGTCAAAACTGTAACTTGGCCACTCAGGAACATTCACTGTCTTCTTGGTAAGCAACTCCAGTGTAGATTTGGCCTTGTGTTTTAGGTTATGAGGAAGAGGGCTGGAGCTGGGGGCAAGGTAGAGGACTGGAGCTGGGGCCGAGGTAGAGGGCCGGAGCTGGGGCCGAGATAGACTGGAGCTGGGGACGAGGTAGAGGACTGGAACTGGGGCTGAGGTAGAGGACTGGAGCTGGGGCCGAGGTAGAGGGCTGGAGCTGGGGCCGAGGTAGAGGACTGGAGCTGGGGCCGAGGTAGACTGGAGCTGGGGCCGAGGTAGAGGGCTGGAGCTGGGGCTGAGGTAGAGGGCTGGAGCTGGGACCGAGGAAGAGGACTGGAGCTGGGGCCGAGGTAGAGGACTGGAGCTGGGGCTGAGGTAGAGGGCTGGAGCTGGGGCTGAGGTAGAGGACTGGAGCTGGGGCCGAAGTAGAGGGCTGGAGCTGGGGCCGAGGTAGAGGACTGGAGCTGGGGCCGAGCTAGAGGACTGGAGCTGGGGCCGAGGTAGAGGACTGGGGCTGGGGCCGAGGTAGAGGGCTGGAGCTGGGGCCAAGGTAGAGGACTGGAGCTGGGGCCGAGGTAGAGGACTGGAGCTGGGGCCGAGGAAGAGGACTGGAGCTGGGGCCGAGGTAGAGGAATGGGGCTGGGGCCGAGGTAGAGGGCTGGAGCTGGGGCCGAGGTAGAGGGCTGGAGCTGGGGCTGAGGTAGAGGACTGGAGCTGGGGCCGAGGTAGAGGACTGGAGCTGGGGACGAGGTAGAGGGCTGGAGCTGGGGCAGACGTAGAGGGCTGGAGCTGGGGCCGAGGTAGAGGGCTGGAGCTGGGGCAGACGTAGAGGGCTGGAGCTGGGGCCGAGGTAGAGGACTGGAGCTGGGGCCGAGGTAGAGGGCCGGAGCTGGGGCCGAGGTAGAGGGCCGGAGCTGGAGCCGAGGTAGAGGACCGGAGCTGGAGCCGAGGTAGAGGACTGGAGCTGGGGCCGAGGTAGAGGGCTGGAGCTGGGGCCGAGGTAGAGGGCTGGGGCTGGGGCCGAGGTAGAGGGCTGGGGCCAAGGTAGAGGGCTGGAGCTGGGGCCGAGGTAGAGGACTGGGGGCCGAGGTAGAGGGCTGGAGCTGGGGCTGAGGTATAGGTCTGGAGCTGGGGCCGAGGTAGAGGGCTGGAGCTGGGGCCGAGGTAGAGGGCTGGAGCTGGGGCCGAGGTAGAGGGCTGGAGCTGGGCCCGAGGTAGAGGGCTGGAGCTGGGGCCAAGGTAGAGGACTGGGGCCGAGGTAGAGGGCTGGAGCTGGGGCCGAGGTAGAGGGCTGGAGCTGGGGCCGAGGTAGAGGGCTGGAGCTGGGCCCGAGGTAGAGGGCTGGAGCTGGGGCCAAGGTAGAGGACTGGGGCCGAGGTAGAGGGCTGGAGCTGGGGCCGAGGTAGAGGACTGGAGCTGGGGCTGAGGTAGAGGACTGGAGCTGGGGCCGAGGTAGAGGGCTGGAGCTGGGGCCGAGGTAGAGGACTGGAGCTGGGGCAGACGTAGAGGACTGGAGCTGGGGCTGAGGTAGAGGGCTGGAGCTGGGACCGAGGTAGAGGACTGGAGCTGGGACCGAGGTAGAGGGCTGGAAGTGGTGTATAATGCCAAAGGCAGTGGCTGAAACTGTGAGAGTTTCTATCCACTAGCAGCCCTGTGGTCTAAAGTACCATGGGAACTCAGCTGTCTCTGTGCCAACCCACCCTGTGTTCCCCTGACTGGACCAGTCTGCCCTTTACCATGTCTTTACCAGTCTGCCCTTTACCATGTCTTTACCATGTCTTTACCAGTCTGCCCTTTACCATGTCTTTACCATGCCCTACCAGTCTGCCCTTTACTGTGTCTTTATCAGTCTGCCCTTTACCATGTCTTTATCAGTCTGCCCTTTACCATGTCTTTATCAGTCTGCCCTTTACCATGTCTTTACCAGTCTGCCCTTTACCATGTCTTTACCAGTCTGCCCTTTACCATGTCTTTATCAGTCTGCCCTTTACCATGTCTTCACCAGTCTGCCCTTTACCATGTCTTTATCAGTCTGCCCTTTACCATGTCTTTACCAGTCTGCCCTTTACCATGTCTTCACCAGTCTGCCCTTTACCATGTCTTTATCAGTCAGCCCTTTACCATGTCTTTACCAGTCTGCCCTTTACCATGTCTTCACCAGTCTGCCCTTTACCATGTCTTTACCAGTCTGCCCTTTACCATGTCTTTACCAGTCTGCCCTTTACCATGTCTTTATCAGTCTGCCCTTTACCATGTCTTTACCAGTCTGCCCTTTACCATGTCTTTACCAGTCTGCCCTTTACCATGTCTTTACCAGTCTGCCCTTTACCATGTCTTTACCAGTCTGCCCTTTACCATGTCTTTACCATGTCTTTGTCAGTCTGCCCTTTACCATGTCTTTGTCAGTCTGCCCTTTACCATGTCTTTGTCAGTCTGCCCATTTAAAATACCATCAGCACCACAGGCCTTTTTGGGTTGGAGAGTGCATAGTTCTCCAAAAGTTATTATTCTGTAATTGGGTTATCCACAGGATTCTGATAGTCTTTGACTGCTAATTCAAGGATTTGTAATTTTTCTTCTATATCTTTTTGTTCTGGGCTCTTTGTTATATTGCTGTAGAGGTTTGCAAAGTGATTTCTCCACATATCCCCATTTTGGATAGCCAAATGATGAGGTTTGTTTAAATTATTCCAGTTCTCCCAGAAGTGGTTTGAATCTCATGATTCCTCAACTCCATCCAGCTGATTTCTAATGTGCTGTTCCTTTATTCTTAGGGTGTGTTTGTATTGCTTCAGTGTTTCCCCATATTGAAGGCCTATATTTTTGTTGTCTGCCTCTCTGTGTTTTTGATTAGATATATTTCTCAATGACTTCTTCAGATTTCTCCAGTCATTATCAAACCATTTTTCATTCTCTCTTCTCTTTGGTTTCCAAGGAGGGTCATTTGTCAGATATAAAGTTTATGTTCCAAACTGACACATTTACACCTTCGTTGCTGTAGGAGGATGTTATTAAGGCTAAAAAGTTGTCCAGGCGAGATTGTATTTTTTGGCTACTAATTTATTTTTGGTAGATGTCTGTACTGTTCTCACTCTGTCTATATGCCTGTTTGGTACCATGTCATTTATTGGGCCGTGTTGCTTCATGGTTGGATTCCACTCTTCTCAGATACACTGTGATTTTACTGTGGTCTGAGAGAGGTGTTAGTGGGCTGACTGTGAAGGCTCTGAGAGACTCTGGGTTTAGGTCGGTGATGAAGTAGTCTACAGTGCTGCTGCCAAGGGATGAGCTGTAGGTGTACCTACCAAAAGAGTCTCCTCTCAGCCTGCCATTGACTATGTACAGACCCAGTGTTCGACAGAGCCTCAGGAGCTGTACTCCTTTTCTGTTTATCACTTTGCAATAGTTGTTTCTGTGGGGGTATGTGGGGAGGGAAAGGTTATTGCTTCCTGGTAGGTGTTTGTCCCCATGACTGTTAATAGTGTCTTGTTCTTCTGCTGTTCTAGCATTCAGGTCTCCACAGACCAGTACGTTGCCTTGGGCCTGAAAGTGACTAATCTCCCCCTCTAGAATGGAGAAGCTCTCTTCATTGAAGTAGGGTGACTCTGAGGGGGGAATGTATGTGGCACAGAGGAAGACGTTTTTATCTGTCAAGATAGCCTCCTTGTTGATTTTTAACCAGATAAAGAATTCTCCTGTTTTGATCAATTCGATTGATTGAGTTAGCCCTGTCTGATTCCTTTTACCTTGATGGATGGTATGATTATCTCCCTATAACCTAGTGGAAAGCCAGTGGAAACATCACCTCTGCTCCATGTTTCCTGTAGTACCTGTAGTACTAGCTTTCTGGATGTCTATAGTATTCTCTCTGGTCTGCAATCTGGTTTCCTCTCAGGTTATGGATGTGTCACTGCAACCTTAAAGGTCCTCAATGATGTCACCATTGCCCTTGATTCTAAGCAATGTTGTGCTGCTATTTTTATTGACTTGGCCAAAGCTTTAGATACGGAGAACATCCCATTCTTGTGGGCCGGCTAATGAGTATTGTTGTCTCTGAGGGGTCTTTGGCCTGGTTTGCTAACAAACAGAGTGCAGTATATAAATTCGGAAAATCTGCTGTTTCAGCCACTGCCTGTCACCAAGGGAGTACCGCAAGGCTCAATCCTAGGCCCCACACTCTTCTCAGTTTACATCAACAACATAGCTCAGGCAGTAGGAAGCTCTCTCTTCCATTTATATGCAGATGATACAGTCTTCTACTCAGCTGGCCCCTCCCCAGATGTTGTGTTAAAAAGCTTTCTTAGTGTCCAACAAGCTTTCTCTGCCCTTAACCTTGTCCTGAAAAACTCCAAAACAAAGGTCATGTGGTTTGGTAAGAAGAATGCCCCTCTCCCTACAGGTGTGATTACTACCTCTGAGGGTTTAGAGTTTGAGGTAGTCACCTCATACAAGTACTTGGGAGTATGGCTAGATGGTACACTGTCCTTCTCTCAGCACATATCAAATAAAATAAAATAAAATAAAATTTTATTGGTCACATACACATGGTTAGCAGATGTTAATGCGAGTGTAGCGAAATGCTTGTGCTTCTAGTTCCGACAATGCAGTAATAACCAACAAGTAATCTAACCTAACAATTCCACAACTACTACCTTATACACACAAGTGTAAAGGGATAAAGAATATGTACATAAAGATATATGAATGAGTGATGGTACAGAACGGCATAGGCAAGATGCAGTAGATGGTATAGAGTACGGTATATACATATGAGATGAGTACTGTAGGGTATGTAAACATAAAGTGGCATAGTTTAAAGTGGCTAGTGATACATGTATTACATAAAGATGGCAAGATGCAGTAGATGATATAGAGTACAGTATATACATACACATATGAGATGAGTAATGTAGGGTATGTAAACATTATATTAAGTGGCATTGTTTAAAGTGGCTAGTGGTACATTTTTACATAATTTCCATCAATTCCCATTATTAAAGTGGCTGGAGTTGAGTCAGTATTGTCACGTTCCTGACCTATTTTATGTTATTTTTGTATATGTTTAGTTGGTCAGGGCGTGAGTTGGGGTGGGCATTGTATGTTTTGTGTTTTCTATGTTTAGGGCACTTGAAATTAGCCTTATATGGTTCTCAATCAGAGACAGGTGTTTGACGTTTTCCTCTGATTGAGAACCATATATAGGTTGGCTGTTCACACTGTTTGTTGGTGGGTGATTGTCTTCCGTGTCTGTGTCTGCGCACCACACGGGACTGTTTTGGTTGTTCGTTCATTTGATGTAGTCTGTTCCTGTTCGTGAGTTCTGCGTGTAGTTATGTAAGTTCCATGTTCAGGTCTGTCTACGTCGTGTTTGTTATTTTGTATATTTCAAGTATAGTTCGTGTCAGTGTTCGTCGCTTGTCAATAAATCATTATGTCAACATACCTCGCTGCGTATTGGTCCACCGATCCTTCTCTCCTCTCCTCGTCCGAGGAAGACGACAGCCGTTACAAGTATGTTGGCAGCGGCCACTAAATGTTAGTGGTGGCTGTTTAACAGTCTGATGGCCTTGAGTTAGAAGCTGTTTTTCAGTCTCTCGGTCCCTGCTTTGATGCACCTGTACTGACCTCGCCTTCTGGATGATAACGGGGTGAACAGGCAGTGGCTTGGGTGGTTGTTGTCCTTGATGATCTTTATGGCCTTCCTGTGACATCGGGTGGTGTAGGTGTCCTGGAGGGCAGGTAGTTTGCCCCCGGTGATGCGTTGTGCAGACCTCACTACTCTCTGGAGAGCCTTACGGTTGTGGGCGGAGCAGTTGCCGTACCAGGCGGTGATACAGCTGCAGGCTAAAGTTAAATCTAGACTTGGTTTCCTCTATCGTAATCGCTCCTCTTTCACCACAGCTGCCAAACTAACCCTGATTCAGATGACCATCCTACCCATGCTAGATTACGGAGACGTAATTTATAGATCGGCAGGTAAGGGTGCTCTCGAGCGGCTAGATGTTCTTTACCATTCGGACATCAGATTTGCCACCAGTGGTCATCTCTGTATACCCGTCACAAGACCCCCTGGTTGATGCATATTTATAAAACCCTCTTAGGCCTCACTCCCCCCTGTCTGAGATATCTACTGCAGCCCTCATCCTCCACATACAACACCCGTTCTGCCAGTCACATTCTGTTAAAGGTTCCCAAAGCACACACATCCCTGGGTCGCTCCTCTTTTCAGTTCGCTGCAGCTAGCGACTGGAGCGAGCTGCAACAAACACTCAAACTGGACAGTTTTATCTCCATCTCTTCATTCAAAGACTCAATCATGGACACTCTTACTGACAGTTGTGGCTGCTTTGCGTGATGTATTGTTGTCTCTACCTTCTTGACTGTTTTGTGCTGTTGTCTGTGTCCAATAATGTTTGTACCATGTTTTGTGCTGCTACCATGTTGTGTTGCTACCATGTTGTTGTCATGTTGTGTTGCTATGTTGTTGTCTTCGTTCTCTCTTTATGTAGTGTTGTCTCTCTTGTCGTGATGTGTGTTTTGTCCTATATATATATATATTTATTTATTACCAGCCTCCGTCCCCACAGGAGGCCTTTTGCCTTTTGGTAGGCCGTCATTGTAAAATTTGAATTTGTTCTTAACTGACTTGCCTAGTTAAATAAAGGTTAAATATAATTTAATATTAAAAGTACTACAATATCAACATCATCAATTTCTTTCAGGAAGTCTGTGTTTCTGCTCTTTAGCCCAAAAGCAGAGGACTTCAATCCTTGTCAGTTCCAACTTTTTTTAGATACACACTCACAATCCAACAAGAACAATTAAAATATGATTTTTCAATTAACGTAAACTCTTAGTATGCAAATGTAATTTGTTTATCACGGTAGGTCTCATCTGGGTGGGTCTGAAGCTGGGCTGGGGTGGTCTGTGCTGCGCTGGCTGTGGTGGGCATTGAGGTTGGTGGTGCTGTGGCCGTGGCTGGGGGGTCCTGGGCGCTGGTCCGGGTCGTTGTCTCGGTGATCCTGGGGGAGGGCTGGCTGGTTGAGGTGGATCTCCTCTGCTGTGTGAGGACAGGGCTGGGGAGGTCTGGCTGGTTGAGGGCAGGGCTGGGGAGGGCTGGCTGGTTGAGGACAGGGCTGGGGAGGGCTGGCTGGTTGAGGACAGGGCTGGGGAGGGCTGGCTGGTTGAGGACAGGGCTGGGGAGGGCTGGCTGGTTGAGGACAGGGCTGGGGAGGGCTGGCTGGTTGAGGACAGGGCTGGGGAGGGCTGGCTGGTTGAGGTGGACTCCTCTGCTGTGTGAGGGCAGGGGCTCAGCGCTGAGGGGGAGTGGGGACATGGGGCCTCTGGAGGGTAGAGAAGGGGCTCAGCGCTGAGGGGGAGTGGGGCCTCTGGGGGGTAGAGAAGGGACACACCGCTGAGGGGGAGTGGGGACATGGGGCCTCTGGAGGGTAGAGAAGGGACTCAGCGCTGAGGGGGAGTGGGGACATGGGGCCTCTGGAGGGTAGAGAAGAGACACAGCGCTGAGGGGGAGTGGGGACATGGTGCTTCTGGAGGGTAGAGAAGGGACTCAGCGCTGAGGGGGAGAGGGGACATGGTGCTTCTGGAGGGTAGAGAAGGGACTCAGCGCTGAGGGGGAGTGGGGACATGGTGCCTATGGAGGGTAGAGAAGGGGCTCAGCGCTGAGGGGGAGTGGGGACATGGTGCCTCTGGAGGGTAGAGAAGGGACTCAGTGCTGAGGGGGAGTGGGGACATGGGGCCTCTGGGGGGTAGAGAAGGGACTCAGCGCTGAGGGGGAGTGGGGACATGGGGCCTCTGGGGGGTAGAGAAGGGACTCAGCGCTGAGGGGGAGTGGGGCCTCTGGGGGGTAGAGAAGGGACACAGCGCTGAGGGGGAGTGGGGACATGGGGCCTCTGGAGGGTAGAGAAGGGACTCAGCGCTGAGGGGGAGTGGGGACATGGTGCCTCTGGAGGGTAGAGAAGGGGCTCAGCACTGAGGGGGAGTGTGGACATGGGGCCTCTGGAGGGTAGAGAAGGGACAGCGCTGAGGGGGAGTGGGGACATGGGGCCTCTGGAGGGTAGAGAAGGGACTCAGCGCTGAGGGGGAGTGGGGACATGGTGTCTCTGGAGGGTAGAGAAGGGACACAGCGCTGAGGGGGAGTGGGGACATGGTGCCTCTGGGGGGTAGAGAAGGGGCTCAGCGCTGAGGGGGAGTGGGGACATGGGGCCTCTGGGGGGGTAGAGAAGAGACTCAGCGCTGAGCGGGAGTGGGGCCTCTGGGCTCTAGTACTGCTGCTGTTCTGCTGCCACGGTGCCATGGCAACCGTTTTTGTTTGTCTGCTGCTGTTGCTAGCTAGCTCTAATTTAGCTCTCTTTGTCTGCTGCTGTTGCTAGCTAGCTCTAATTTAGCTCTGTTTGTCTGCTGCTGTTGCTAGCTAGCTCTAATTTAGCTCTGTTTGTCTGCTGCTGTTGCTAGCTAGCTCTAATTTAGCTCTGTTTGTCTGCTGCTGTTGCTAGCTAGCTCTAATTTAGCTCTGTTTGTCTGCTGCTGTTGCTAGCTAGCTCTAATTTAGCTCTGTTTGTCTGCTGCTGTTGCTAGCTAGCTCTAATTTAGCTCTGTTTGTCTGCTGCTGTTGCTAGCTAGCTCTAATTTAGCTCTGTTTGTCTGCTGCTGTTGCTAGCTAGCTCTAATTTAGCTCTGTTTGTCTGCTGCTGTTGCTAGCTAGCTCTAATTTAGCTCTGTTTGTCTGCTGCTGTTGCTAGCTAGCTCTAATTTAGCTCTGTTTGTCTGCTGCTGTTGCTAGCTAGCTCTAATTTAGCTCTGTTTGTCTGCTGCTGTTGCTAGCTCTAATTTAGCTCTGTTTGTCTGCTGCTGTTGCTAGCTAGCTCTAATTTAGCTCTGTTTGTCTGCTGCTGTTGCTAGCTAGCTCTAATTTAGCTCTGTTTGTCTGCTGCTGTTGCTAGCTAGCTCTAATTTAGCTCTGTTTGTCTGCTGCTGTTGCTAGCTAGCTCTAATTTAGCTCTGTTTGTCTGCTGCTGTTGCTAGCTAGCTCTAATTTAGCTCTGTTTGTCTGCTGCTGTTGCTAGCTAGCTCTAATTTAGCTCTGTTTGTCTGCTGCTGTTGCTAGCTAGCTCTAATTTAGCTCTGTTTGTCTGCTGCTGTTGCTAGCTAGCTCTAATTTAGCTCTGTTTGTCTGCTGCTGTTGCTAGCTAGCTCTAATTTAGCTCTGTTTGTCTGCTGCTGTTGCTAGCTAGCTCTAATTTAGCTCTGTTTGTCTGCTGCTGTTGCTAGCTAGCTCTAATTTAGCTCTGTTTGTCTGCTGCTGTTGCTAGCTAGCTCTAATTTAGCTCTGTTTGTCTGCTGCTGTTGCTAGCTAGCTCTAATTTAGCTCTGTTTGTCTGCTGCTGTTGCTAGCTAGCTCTAATTTAGCTCTGTTTGTCTGCTGCTGTTGCTAGCTAGCTCTAATTTAGCTCTGTTTGTCTGCTGCTGTTGCTAGCTAGCTCTAATTTAGCTCTGTTTGTCTGCTGCTGTTGCTAGCTAGCTCTAATTTAGCTCTGTTTGTCTGCTGCTGTTGCTAGCTAGCTCTAATTTAGCTCTGTTTGTCTGCTGCTGTTGCTAGCTAGCTCTAATTTAGCTCTGTTTGTCTGCTGCTGTTGCTAGCTAGCTCTAATTTAGCTCTGTTTGTCTGCTGCTGTTGCTAGCTAGCTCTAATTTAGCTCTGTTTGTCTGCTGCTGTTGCTAGCTAGCTCTAATTTAGCTCTGTTTGTCTGCTGCTGTTGCTAGCTAGCTCTAATTTAGCTCTGTTTGTCTGCTGCTGTTGCTAGCTAGCTCTAATTTAGCTCTGTTTGTCTGCTGCTGTTGCTAGCTAGCTCTAATTTAGCTCTGTTTGTCTGCTGCTGTTGCTAGCTAGCTCTAATTTAGCTCTGTTTGTCTGCTGCTGTTGCTAGCTAGCTCTAATTTAGCTCTGTTTGTCTGCTGCTGTTGCTAGCTAGCTCTAATTTAGCTCTGTTTGTCTGCTGCTGTTGCTAGCTAGCTCTAATTTAGCTCTGTTTGTCTGCTGCTGTTGCTAGCTAGCTCTAATTTAGCTCTGTTTGTCTGCTGCTGTTGCTAGCTAGCTCTAATTTAGCTCTGTTTGTCTGCTGCTGTTGCTAGCTAGCTCTAATTTAGCTCTGTTTGTCTGCTGCTGTTGCTAGCTAGCTCTAATTTAGCTCTGTTTGTCTGCTGCTGTTGCTAGCTAGCTCTAATTTAGCTCTGTTTGTCTGCTGCTGTTGCTAGCTAGCTCTAATTTAGCTCTGTTTGTCTGCTGCTGTTGCTAGCTAGCTCTAATTTAGCTCTGTTTGTCTGCTGCTGTTGCTAGCTAGCTCTAATTTAGCTCTGTTTGTCTGCTGCTGTTGCTAGCTAGCTCTAATTTAGCTCTGTTTGTCTGCTGCTGTTGCTAGCTAGCTCTAATTTAGCTCTGTTTGTCTGCTGCTGTTGCTAGCTAGCTCTAATTTAGCTCTGTTTGTCTGCTGCTGTTGCTAGCTAGCTCTAATTTAGCTCTGTTTGTCTGCTGCTGTTGCTAGCTAGCTCTAATTTAGCTCTGTTTGTCTGCTGCTGTTGCTAGCTAGCTCTAATTTAGCTCTGTTTGTCTGCTGCTGTTGCTAGCTAGCTCTAATTTAGCTCTGTTTGTCTGCTGCTGTTGCTAGCTAGCTCTAATTTAGCTCTGTTTGTCTGCTGCTGTTGCTAGCTAGCTCTAATTTAGCTCTGTTTGTCTGCTGCTGTTGCTAGCTAGCTCTAATTTAGCTCTGTTTGTCTGCTGCTGTTGCTAGCTAGCTCTAATTTAGCTCTGTTTGTCTGCTGCTGTTGCTAGCTAGCTCTAATTTAGCTCTGTTTGTCTGCTGCTGTTGCTAGCTAGCTCTAATTTAGCTCTGTTTGTCTGCTGCTGTTGCTAGCTAGCTCTAATTTAGCTCTGTTTGTCTGCTGCTGTTGCTAGCTAGCTCTAATTTAGCTCTGTTTGTCTGCTGCTGTTGCTAGCTAGCTCTAATTTAGCTCTGTTTGTCTGCTGCTGTTGCTAGCTAGCTCTAATTTAGCTCTGTTTGTCTGCTGCTGTTGCTAGCTAGCTCTAATTTAGCTCTGTTTGTCTGCTGCTGTTGCTAGCTAGCTCTAATTTAGCTCTGTTTGTCTGCTGCTGTTGCTAGCTAGCTCTAATTTAGCTCTGTTTGTCTGCTGCTGTTGCTAGCTAGCTCTAATTTAGCTCTGTTTGTCTGCTGCTGTTGCTAGCTAGCTCTAATTTAGCTCTGTTTGTCTGCTGCTGTTGCTAGCTAGCTCTAATTTAGCTCTGTTTGTCTGCTGCTGTTGCTAGCTAGCTCTAATTTAGCTCTGTTTGTCTGCTGCTGTTGCTAGCTAGCTCTAATTTAGCTCTGTTTGTCTGCTGCTGTTGCTAGCTAGCTCTAATTTAGCTCTGTTTGTCTGCTGCTGTTGCTAGCTAGCTCTAATTTAGCTCTGTTTGTCTGCTGCTGTTGCTAGCTAGCTCTAATTTAGCTCTGTTTGTCTGCTGCTGTTGCTAGCTAGCTCTAATTTAGCTCTGTTTGTCTGCTGCTGTTGCTAGCTAGCTCTAATTTAGCTCTGTTTGTCTGCTGCTGTTGCTAGCTAGCTCTAATTTAGCTCTGTTTGTCTGCTGCTGTTGCTAGCTAGCTCTAATTTAGCTCTGTTTGTCTGCTGCTGTTGCTAGCTAGCTCTAATTTAGCTCTGTTTGTCTGCTGCTGTTGCTAGCTAGCTCTAATTTAGCTCCGTTTGTCTGCTGCTGTTGCTAGCTAGCTCTAATTTAGCTCCGTTTGTCTGCTGCTGTTGCTAGCTAGCTCTAATTTAGCTCCGTTTGTCTGCTGCTGTTGCTAGCTAGCTCTAATTTAGCTCTGTTTGTCTGCTGCTGTTGCTAGCTAGCTCTAATTTAGCTCTGTTTGTCTGCTGCTGTTGCTAGCTAGCTCTAATTTAGCTCTGTTTGTCTGCTGCTGTTGCTAGCTAGCTCTAATTTAGCTCTGTTTGTCTGCTGCTGTTGCTAGCTAGCTCTAATTTAGCTCTGTTTGTCTGCTGCTGTTGCTAGCTAGCTCTAATTTAGCTCTGTTTGTCTGCTGCTGTTGCTAGCTAGCTCTAATTTAGCTCTGTTTGTCTGCTGCTGTTGCTAGCTAGCTCTAATTTAGCTCTGTTTGTCTGCTGCTGTTGCTAGCTAGCTCTAATTTAGCTCTGTTTGTCTGCTGCTGTTGCTAGCTAGCTCTAATTTAGCTCTGTTTGTCTGCTGCTGTTGCTAGCTAGCTCTAATTTAGCTCTGTTTGTCTGCTGCTGTTGCTAGCTAGCTCTAATTTAGCTCTGTTTGTCTGCTGCTGTTGCTAGCTAGCTCTAATTTAGCTCTGTTTGTCTGCTGCTGTTGCTAGCTAGCTCTAATTTAGCTCTGTTTGTCTGCTGCTGTTGCTAGCTAGCTCTAATTTAGCTCTGTTTGTCTGCTGCTGTTGCTAGCTAGCTCTAATTTAGCTCTGTTTGTCTGCTGCTGTTGCTAGCTAGCTCTAATTTAGCTCTGTTTGTCTGCTGCTGTTGCTAGCTAGCTCTAATTTAGCTCTGTTTGTCTGCTGCTGTTGCTAGCTAGCTCTAATTTAGCTCTGTTTGTCTGCTGCTGTTGCTAGCTAGCTCTAATTTAGCTCTGTTTGTCTGCTGCTGTTGCTAGCTAGCTCTAATTTAGCTCTGTTTGTCTGCTGCTGTTGCTAGCTAGCTCTAATTTAGCTCTGTTTGTCTGCTGCTGTTGCTAGCTAGCTCTAATTTAGCTCTGTTTGTCTGCTGCTGTTGCTAGCTAGCTCTAATTTAGCTCTGTTTGTCTGCTGCTGTTGCTAGCTAGCTCTAATTTAGCTCTGTTTGTCTGCTGCTGTTGCTAGCTAGCTCTAATTTAGCTCTGTTTGTCTGCTGCTGTTGCTAGCTAGCTCTAATTTAGCTCTGTTTGTCTGCTGCTGTTGCTAGCTAGCTCTAATTTAGCTCTGTTTGTCTGCTGCTGTTGCTAGCTAGCTCTAATTTAGCTCTGTTTGTCTGCTGCTGTTGCTAGCTAGCTCTAATTTAGCTCTGTTTGTCTGCTGCTGTTGCTAGCTAGCTCTAATTTAGCTCTGTTTGTCTGCTGCTGTTGCTAGCTAGCTCTAATTTAGCTCTGTTTGTCTGCTGCTGTTGCTAGCTAGCTCTAATTTAGCTCTGTTTGTCTGCTGCTGTTGCTAGCTAGCTCTAATTTAGCTCTGTTTGTCTGCTGCTGTTGCTAGCTAGCTCTAATTTAGCTCTGTTTGTCTGCTGCTGTTGCTAGCTAGCTCTAATTTAGCTCTGTTTGTCTGCTGCTGTTGCTAGCTAGCTCTAATTTAGCTCTGTTTGTCTGCTGCTGTTGCTAGCTAGCTCTAATTTAGCTCTGTTTGTCTGCTGCTGTTGCTAGCTAGCTCTAATTTAGCTCTGTTTGTCTGCTGCTGTTGCTAGCTAGCTCTAATTTAGCTCTGTTTGTCTGCTGCTGTTGCTAGCTAGCTCTAATTTAGCTCTGTTTGTCTGCTGCTGTTGCTAGCTAGCTCTAATTTAGCTCTGTTTGTCTGCTGCTGTTGCTAGCTAGCTCTAATTTAGCTCTGTTTGTCTGCTGCTGTTGCTAGCTAGCTCTAATTTAGCTCTGTTTGTCTGCTGCTGTTGCTAGCTAGCTCTAATTTAGCTCTGTTTGTCTGCTGCTGTTGCTAGCTAGCTCTAATTTAGCTCACAAAACAGCAAAAGAGTGAAACATCTTCATACAAAAAACCCCAAAAACAACAGAATATATATTTCGTGATCCTTTCTGGTTTACTCACTCAGTTTGGTTGTTTGATGTAGTTGTATTATCTCCCCTGGCTAGGTTTGTTCCAGCTCATTTCTTCTGGCTAGCTTGTTAGCCTGCTGGCTAGGTTTATGTTGTGTAGCTAGCTAGCTAGACTCAAAACTTCTTCATTTGAGGCACAAAGTTACTTTTTTTCTATTCTGATTAAATAGGGTTGTTGTTCATCACTTCTTGTCTTGTATTATTTTTTGATTAGAGTATTTATCTCATTCTGTAGCTCTCTCTTTCTCTGTCATTCAGAATCTGGGTGACAACAATGATCTGTGTGTCCCAGTGAGAGTCATTATCTAACTGTCAGGGTCTCTGTAGCCAACAGGAATAAACTAGTTCCTCAGCCAGAAGACAGGGTGTATCAGAGCAGTGTGTACTACTACTGTGTTAGTTTCTCTCAGTGCTGCAGAGGTAGGATCCCGTTTAGGCCTGATCCGTTTCTTCCCTCAGGACGTCTACTGGCGTCACACAGACTACTTCCTGATCTGTATGGTGGAGGGGGAAGACATCCCCTTAGATGCTGGTCTTGGGTCAGTTTAGCATTTTCCCCACTTATGGTTAAGGTTAGGATTGGGGGAGGTGAGGCTGATCCTAGATCTGTCCCGAGGGGAACTTCAACCCATGTGTTGCAATGGCGTCAGACTTGTAAGAGTTTGGACAGGTTTCCTCTCGTCATGGCGTCAGACTTGTAAGAGTTTGGACAGGTTTCCTCTCGTCATGGCGTCAGACTTGTAAGAGTTTGGACAGGTTTCCTCTCGTCACGGCATCTGGAGTCTATAGTAGCAGCAGAGCTACACGCAACGTTGCTGCTAATGTTACATTATATTAGCAGAGACCAGTGATTCACACAACTGCTTTGACCCTTGACCTCAAATAATAGAAATAGAATCTCATTCTAGTCCCCCTCCTGTTTCATGCTCCCACTCCTCCTCCTCCTAGTCCTCCTCCTGGTCCTCCCCCGTCCTCCAGCTCCTAGTCCCCCTCCTGTTTCATGTTCCCACTCCTCCTCCTCCTCCTCCTGTTCCTCCCCCGTCCTCCAGCTCCTAGTCCCCCTCATCCTCCTCCTAGTCCCCCTCCCCATCATCCTCCTCATAGTCCCCCTCCCCCTCATCCTCCTCCTAGTCCCCCTCATCCTCCTCCTAGTTCCCCTCCCCCTCAATCAATCAATCAAGTTTATTTTATATAGCCCTTCGTACATCAGCTAATATCTCGAAGTGCTGTACAGAAACCCAGCCTAAAACCCCAAACAGCAAGCAATGCAGGTGTAGAAGCACGGTGGCTAGGAAAAACTCCCTAGAAAGGCCAAAACCTAGGAAGAAACCTAGAGAGGAACCAGGCTATGAGGTCTTCATAATCCTCCAGGGCTAATTCCGTTAACATTTTGGCATGATTCTAGATTCAGAACATAAAACAACATTCATAATGCTCCAGGTGATTAATAACTGATAGTCTGTCTCCTCTACACCACAGATCTTACAGGTGAATCTAGTGATGTAATTATTGATTATAGGTGATTGATAACTGATATTCTGTCTCTTCTACTCCACAGATCTTACAGGTGAATCTAGTGATGTCCATGTTGCTGTATGTGTTGTTCCTAGCGTACCTCTATGGTATCCAGGCAACGCACATGGAGCACCAGCAGCCCCCGCCCACCCAGGACCCCATCAACTCCCTCATCATCCAGCTGCTGCAGGCGGACCTGACACGCGGCCGGGGGAGGCAGGGTGAGGGCCGGGGGAGGCAGGATGAGAGCCGGGGGAGGCAGGGTGAGGGCCGGGACAGGCAGGCCCAGGACACATTGCCTGTCGTTGACACCCCTCTGGACGACACTAAATTCCTGGAGAGACGGAGCTCGCTGTACCAGCCTATGGCAGGCCTGTCGTCCGACCTGCTGCAGCAGCAGAAACACTACAACTCTCCCCGGGTCCTGCTGAGTGAGCGGGCGCCCCTGCAGCCTCCTCCGCTGTACTCTATAGATGACTACGTGGGCAGCTCTGACAGAACCAACAAGACCCGCAGGAAGAGATACGCAGAACACAAGAGTTACCGCGGGGAGTACTCCGTCTGTGACAGCCAATCACAGTGGGTGACAGACAAGACGAATGCGGTGGACATCAGGGGTCGTCAGGTCACCGTCCTGGATCAGATAAAGACGGGAAACGCCGAAAGCAACTTTGTTAAGCAGTACTTCTATGAGACCAAGTGTCGGACTGCCAAACCTTTTAAGAGCGGCTGTCGCGGCATCGATGACAAGCACTGGAACTCGCAGTGTAAGACGTCTCAGACGTACGTCAGAGCTCTGACGCAGGACCTGACCTCTGTGGGCTGGCGCTGGATACGGATAGACACTTCCTGTGTCTGTGCGTTGTCACGGAAACACCGCAGGACGTAAACACACACAACCCGACCACAGACATTATGGAATATATTTCCTTATTGTGAAGGGGGGGCTGTACATATAAATTATTATTTAAGTTATGTGAAATGCATGTAGTTTCTACATGGCTATATATGATATATAAATATATTTGTTATTTATTGAAGTCATCATCAAAGGAAAAACATAAACCAAGAACTCCTAATGCGGCTCCACAGCCACCACACAGCCTAGCATCTTCAGACTCAGACCATGGATCTGGACAGTACAGCCTAGCATCTTCAGACTCTACCATGGAGCTGGACAGTACAGCCTAGCATCTTCAGACTCAGACCATGGAGAGACTCTACCATGGGGCTGGACAGTACAGCCTAGTATGGAGAGACTCTACCATTGGGCTGGACAACCTAGTATGGAGAGACTCTACCATTGGGCTGGACAGCCTAGTATGGAGAGACTCTACCATTGGGCTGGACAGCCTAGTATGGAGAGACTCTACCATTGGGCTGGACAACCTAGTATGGAGAGACTCTACCATTGGGCTGGACAGCCTAGTATGGAGAGACTCTACCATTGGGCTGGACAGTACATCCTAGTATGGAAAAGACTCTACCATTGGGCTGGACAGTACAGCCTAGTATGGATAGACTCTACCATGGGGCTGAACAGTACAGTCTAGTATGGAGAGACTCTACCATTGGGCTGGACAGTACAGCCTAGTATGGAGAGACTCTACCATTGGGCTGGACAGCCTAGTATGGAGAGACTCTACCATGGGGCTGGACAGTACAGCCTAGTATGGAGAGACTCTACCATTGGGCTGGACAGTACAGCCTAGTATGGAGAGACTCTACCATGGAGCTGGACAGTACAGCCTAGTATGGAGAGACTCTACCATGGGGCTGGACAGCCTAGTATGGAGAGACTCTACCATTGGGCTGGACAGTACAGCCTAGTATGGAGAGACTCTACCATGGGGCTGGACAGTACAGCCTAGTATGGAGAGACTCTACCATGGGGCTGGACAGTACAGCCTAGCATGGAGAGACTCTACCATTGGGCTGGACAGTACAGCCTAGTATGGAGAGACGACGTGCCTTGTTGATATACCTAGGGCAGCAGATGAAAAAGAGGATATGACATCACTAGGGGATATGACATCACTAAGTGTGGAGTACAGGATCTACACTGTCATCCAGCTCATTCTATGACATCACTTCTCTGTTGAAAACAGAAATCTGGTCCAAATGTTATTGTACTGAATGGATATATGGACAAACCACCAACGTGTACAGCTATACGACAGACGTGCTGATATACAGCAGACCAGACATGTCTGGGTTTTCCATGATGTAGTAACTAATGCTTTTGATGTATCATCCAGGCTCAATACATCAGGTCTGATATGGAGCTTTTTGTACCAAACACATGGGTGGCCTCTGGCCTGGGAGAGCTGTGGCTGTAGGGAGGCTGGGCAGTATGTATGGAGCACATGGAGCTGGCTGGCCTCATTAGGTCATGTTCCACTAATGTTATCAGGACCAAAGCCTCTCAGCCCAGTCCTCTCCCTGTTAATCTGGTCCTGTCTGACCGTCTCCAGCCTCTAACCCGAAACCCAACCTCTAACTCTAAACCCACCTCTCTAAGCCTAAAGCCACCTCTACTCTCTAAGCCTAAAGCCACCTCCACTCTCTAAGCCTAAAGCCACCTCTACTCTCTAAGCCTAAAGCCACCTCCACTCTCTAAGCCTAAAGCCACCTCCACTCTCTAAGCCTAAAGCCACCTCCACTCTCTAAGCCTAAAGCCACCTCCACTCTCTAAGCCTAAAGCCACCTCCACTCTCTAAGCCTAAAGCCACCTCCACTCTCTAAGCCTAAAGCCACCTCCACTCTCTAAGCCTAAAGCCACCTCTACTCTCTAAGCCTACAGCCACCTCCACTCTCTAAGCCTAAAGCCACCTCTACTCTCTAAGCCTAAAGCCACCTCCACTCTCTAAGCCTAAAGCCACCTCCACTCTCTAAGCCTAAAGCCACCTCTACTCTCTAAGCCTAAAGCCACCTCCACTCTCTAAGCCTAAAGCCACCTCCACTCTCTAAGCCTAAAGCCACCTCTACTCTCTAAGCCTAAAGCCACCTCCACTCTCTAAGCCTAAAGCCACCTCCACTCTCTAAGCCTAAAGCCACCTCCACTCTCTAAGCCTAAAGCCACCTCCACTCTCTAAGCCTAAAGCCACCTCCACTCTCTAAGCCTAAAGCCACCTCTACTCTCTAAGCCTAAAGCCACCTCCACTCTCTAAGCCTAAAGCCACCTCCACTCTCTAAGCCTAAAGCCACCTCCACTCTCTAAGCCTAAAGCCACCTCCACTCTCTAAGCCTAAAGCCACCTCTACTCTAAGCCTAAAGCCACCTCCACTCTCTAAGCCTAAAGCCACCTCCACTCTCTAAGCCTAAAGCCACCTCCACTCTCTAAGCCTAAAGCCACCTCCACTCTCTAAGCCTAAAGCCACCTCCACTCTCTAAGCCTAAAGCCACCTCCACTCTCTAAGCCTAAAGCCACCTCCACTCTCTAAGCCTAAAGCCACCTCCACTCTCTAAGCCTAAAGCCACCTCCACTCTCTAAGCCTAAAGCCACCTCCACTCTCTAAGCCTAAAGCCACCTCCACTCTCTAAGCCTAAAGCCACCTCCACTCTCTAAGCCTAAAGCCACCTCCACTCTCTAAGCCTAAAGCCACCTCCACTCTCTAAGCCTAAAGCCACCTCCACTCTCTAAGCCTAAAGCCACCTCCACTCTCTAAGCCTAAAGCCACCTCTACTCTCTAAGCCTAAAGCCACCTCCACTCTCTAAGCCTAAAGCCACCTCCACTCTCTAAGCCTAAAGCCACCTCCACTCTCTAAGCCTAAAGCCACCTCCACTCTCTAAGCCTAAAGCCACCTCTACTCTCTAAGCCTAAAGCCACCTCCACTCTCTAAGCCTAAAGCCACCTCCACTCTCTAAGCCTAAAGCCACCTCCACTCTCTAAGCCTAAAGCCACCTCCACTCTCTAAGCCTAAAGCCACCTCCACTCTCTAAGCCTAAAGCCACCTCCACTCTCTAAGCCTAAAGCCACCTCTACTCTCTAACCCTAAAGCCACCTCCACTCTCTAAGCCTAAAGCCACCTCCACTCTCTAAGCCTAAAGCCACCTCCACTCTCTAAGCCTAAAGCCACCTCCACTCTCTAACCCTAAAGCCACCTCTACTCTCTAAGCCTAAAGCCACCTCCACTCTCTAAGCCTAAAGCCACCTCCACTCTCTAAGCCTAAAGCCACCTCCACTCTCTAAGCCTAAAGCCACCTCTACTCTCTAAGCCTAAAGCCACCTCCACTCTCTAAGCCTAAAGCCACCTCTACTCTCTAAGCCTAAAGCCACCTCCACTCTCTAAGCCTAAAGCCACCTCCACTCTCTAAGCCTAAAGCCACCTCCACTCTCTAAGCCTAAAGCCACCTCCACTCTCTAAGCCTAAAGCCACCTCCACTCTCTAAGCCTAAAGCCACCTCCACTCTCTAAGCCTAAAGCCACCAACCTCTAACCCTGGTGAATGCTCACCTCTATGTTTGGTGACACCCCGCCCTGAGTACAGTGGAACAGTATGATAGACCCTAGTAAAACTTGATAGAACCTGATAGAACCTCAGAACCTGGTAGAACCCCAGAACATCAGAATCTGGTAGAACCTGATAGAACCTCAGAACCTGGTAGAACCCCAGAACATCAGAATCTGGTAGAACCTGGTAGAACCTCAGAACCTGGTAGAACCTCAGAACCTGGTAGAATCTAGTAGAACCCGAGTGAACCCAGTAGAACCTGATAGAGCTCTGTGATGTCAAGGGCAAGCAGCGGGTAGGTCGTCCTATAGAACGTTTAGTGGTTCAGTGAGTGTTGAGGCAGGTTAGCAGGCAGGTAGCAGGCCCACAGCAGACCATAGCTAATGACATGGTGTCTTAGGGAGTGGAAAGCTGCCTAAGGAGATGTTCATCTGTGCAGAGCTAGGATTGAAACCCCTAAGCTACCCTGTAAGATGCTTTACTACAGGACAATCCCAGCCTCAGATCTCTGTCGGTAGGCTTTCACCTAAATCATTGATGTCATTTGGAAGTCTGGAGGACAGAGTTGTGTGTTGCATAAGACCTCAGGCTTCCTGTGGGCTACTAGGTCTGACAGCAATGCCAGAGAGCTATTCATAAGACTTCCAGGTCAGAGGTTAGAGATGGTCAGTTGGTTCAGGTTCAGACACTAAATCTGACACCTGTCTATCAAACTAACCCTACCAAACAAACAACCCTGACCCTTAACCCTACCTAACCCTGACCCCTAACCCTACCCCTAACCCCTGACCCCTAACACTACCTCAGTAACCCTACCTCACCCTGACCCCTACCCCTAACCCTACCCCTAACCCTGACCCCTAACACTACCTCAGTAACCCTACCTAACCCTGACCCCTAACCCTACCTCACTAACCCTATCTAACCCTGACCCCTAACCCCTGACCCCTAACCCTGACCCCTAACACTACCTCAGGGTCAGAGAAGACCTGTCAACCTCAATGTATTGGGAGGAACATCCACACAACCATCACAGAACATTCACACAACCATCACAGAACATTCATGCAACCATCACAGAACATTCACACAACCATCACAGAACATTCATGCAACCATCACAGAACATTCACACAACCATCACAGAACATTCATGCAACCATCACAGAACATACATACAACCATCACAGAACATTCATGCAACCATCACAGAACATACATACAACCATCACAGAACATTTACACAAATTGTAAAATTACAGCCCACAGCCCACAGCCCACAGCCCACAGCCCACAGGCACATAGAGACAGCTAAACCCGACCAACTCAGGCAGCTAACACAGAGTTAACAAAGTGACTAAAGCGTTGATGCAGGGATGGGGGTTGACAGGCTGACAGAGTGAGGAATGAGAGTTTAAACCAGAGGTTATATTTCAGAAGGACTTTCATAGATTCTCCAACTCCAGTAGGATTATAAAGCTGTACGATGTTGATACAGGCACCACTAGAAACAACCTGACCCAGATATAGACCTTTAACAACCTGACCCAAATATAGACCTTTAACAACCTGACCCAAATATAGACCTTTAACAACCTGACCCAAATATAGACCTTTAACAACCTGACCCAAATATAGACCTTTAACAACCTGACCCAAATATAGACCTTTAACAACCTGACCCAAATATAGACCTTTAACAACCTGACCCAAATATAGACCTTTAACAACCTGACCCAAATATAGACCTTTAACAACCTGACCCAAATATAGACCTTTAACAGCTTGAATATGGAGCCCCTTTACACCAGCAGAGGAGGAGGAGGGGGAGAGGAAGGGGCGATTCTGACAACAGGGAAACATCACAACCACTGACAGATATTACGGATCAGAGAAGGGATTATAAGAAGCTGATTGACAGCAGAGACCCGGGGGTGGAACAAAGAGCGGGTTAGAACCAATGACCTATAGAGTGGAACAGACAGGGGGTTAGAACCAATGACCTATAGGGTGGAACAAAGAGGGGGTTAGAACCAATTACCTATAGGGTGGAACAAAGAGGGGGTTAGAACCAATTACCTATAGAGTGGAACAGACAGGGGGTTAGAACCAATGACCTATAGGGTGGAACAAAGAGGGGGTTAGAACCAATTACCTATAGGGTGGAACAAAGAGGGGGTTAGAACCAATTACCTATAGGGTGGAACAGAGAGGGGGTTAGAACCAATTACCTATAGGGTGGAACAGAGAGGGGGTTAGAACCAATTACCTATAGAGTGGAACAGACAGGGGGTTAGAACCAATGACCTATAGGGTGGAACAAAGAGGGGGTTAGAACCAATGACCTATAGAGTGGAACAGACAGGGGTTTAGAACCAATGACCTATAGGGTGGAACAAAGAGGGGGTTAGAACCAATGACCTATAGAGTGGAACAGACAGGGGTTTAGAACCAATTACCTATAGGGTGGAACAGAGAGGGGGTTAGAACCAATTACCTATAGGGTGGAACAGACAGGGGGTTAGAACCAATTACCTATAGAGTGGAACAGACAGGGGGTTAGAACCAATGACCTATAGGGTGGAACAAAGAGGGGGTTAGAACCAATGACCTATAGAGTGGAACAGACAGGGGTTTAGAACCAATGACCTATAGGGTGGAACAAAGAGGGGGTTAGAACCAATGACCTATAGAGTGGAACAGACAGGGGTTTAGAACCAATGACCTATAGAGTGGAACAGAGAGGGGGTTAGAACCAATTACCTATAGAGTGTAACAGAGAGGGGGTTAGAACCAATTACCTATAGGTTGGAACAAAGAGGGGGTTAGAACCAATTACCTATAGGGTGGAACAAAGAGGGGGTTAGAACCAATGACCTATAGAGTGGAACAGACAGGGGTTTAGAACCAATGACCTATAGAGTGGAACATCATTGTTGCATTGTTCTCCTGTGATAACAGCTGGAGAAGAACTGGCCACCCACACCATTACAGATAGGAGTTCTCCCACAGACCTACACCCTGCCTTTCTACAACACACACCAGTACACTTTAATACACACTCATACACTCCAATACACTTTAATACACACTAATACACACCAATACACTTTATTACACACTCATACACACCAATACACACTAATACACACCAGTACACTTTATTACACACTCATACACACTAATACACTTTAATACACACCAATACACACTCATACACACTAATACACACCAATACACTTTAATACACACTAATACACACCAGTACACTTTAATACACACTCACACACACCAATACACACTAATACACACCAGTACACTTTAATACACACTCATACACACCAGTACACTTTAATACACACTAATACACACCAGTACACTTTAATACCCACCAATACACTTTAATACGCACTCATACACACCAGTACACTTTAATACACACTCACACACACCAATACACACTCATACACACTAATACACACCAATACACTTTAATACACACTAATACACACCAGTACACTTTAATACACACTCACACACACCAATACACACTAATACACACCAGTACACTTTAATACACACTCATACACACCAGTACACTTTAATACACACTAATACACACCAGTACACTTTAATACCCACCAATACACTTTAATACGCACTCATACACACCAGTACACTTTAATACACACTCACACACACCAATACACACTAATGCACACCAGTACACTATAATACACACTAATACACACCAGTACACGTTAATACCCACCAATACACCTGGACAGGTCTGAAACTGTACCCACACACAGAGGATCTCCTCCATACAGTGTTGACGCTGTAGTAGACACTAGAACCCATTGGATATTCTGTCATATGGTTTCTATTGGTTGGGAGGACAGTTCCCTGCTGTTACCGTACTAACTCAATGTCACTAGAACCCATTGGATATTCTGTCATATGGTTTCTATTGGTTGGGAGGACAGTGCCCTGCTGTTACCGTACTAACTCAATGTCACTCTGGCTGCTTCTAACCACTTGGTGTTAAAAGCCACATACAACCTCCAGTGCTGAATCCAATGCATTTCCTGGATAAGGAATGTTGTTTCCTTCTTCTTTAGAGTTCACAGCTATTTAATGAGGAGATTGTGCCAAACATAGCACATTTAAGGACAGCTAAAGGACACGTACCCCCCCCCCCCAGCCCCATCCAGCACCCCAGCCCCATCCAGGCTGTAGGACTGAAGTCAATGTGACAAAACAGACGAGTTTTAGTGAAGAGTCTGTTGGATGGTAACTGTTCTGTTAGCGACCTGTTAGATGGCTGGTGTAAACAGACTATACTGTCTGTATTGTGTTCTGAACTGTCTGTACTGTGTTCTGAACTGTCTGTACTGTGTTCTGAACTGTCTGTACTGTGTTCTGAACTGTCTGTACTGTGTTCTGAACTGCCCGTTACGCTGTATGTTTGTATGATGTTTAGTTGATTGGGTAAATCTCCGGTGCTGTCCTGACCTCCAGCCTGCTCCATCACGGTACAGTGTTCTGCTAAACACGCTGAGAACTGACCCCAGAGCAGCGCTTAAAGACTCTGTCCTCTGTCCTCTATTCATCTGACTACTGAGAGCTGACCCCAGAGCAGCGCTTAAAGACTCTGTCCTCTATTCATCTGACTACTGAGAGCTGACCCCAGAGCAGCGCTTAAAGACTCTGTCCTCTATTCATCTGACTACTGAGAACTGACCCCAGAGCAGCGCTTAAAGACTCTGTCCTCTATTCATCTGACTACTGAGAGCTGACCCCAGAGCAGCGCTTACAGACGCTATTCCTTTGACTCTACCGTCTCCAACAGATCAGCACTCACAGCCCGTCTGTCTGTCTGTCCGTCCATCTGTGTGGTGAAACATGAATAAACACATGACTATGTTTTCTATAACTCTCTACCTGTGTGTGTTATTACTGAGTTACATCCTGTGGGTCTGTGACTGTCCAGCAGTAGGCTCCAATGACAGAGACAGAAAGAGACAGGGAAAAGGAGAGAGAGGGAGGGAGAGAGGCTGCCAGACAGAGAGGGAGGGAGAGAGGCTGCCAGAGAGGGAGGGAGAGAGGCTGCCAGAGAGGGAGGGAGAGAGGCTGCCAGAGAGGGAGGGAGAGAGGCTGCGAGAGAGAGAGGAAGGGAGAGAGGCTGCCAGAGAGGGAGGGAGAGAGGCTGCCAGAGAGGGAGGGAGAGAGGCTGCGAGAGAGAGAGGAAGGGAGAGAGGCTGCCAGAGAGGGAGGGAGAGAGGCTGCCAGAGAGGGAGGGAGAGAGGCTGCCAGAGAGGGAGGGAGAGAGGCTGCGAGAGAGAGAGGAAGGGAGAGAGGCTGCCAGAGAGGGAGGGAGAGAGGCTGCCAGAGAGGGAGGGAGAGAGGCTGCCAGAGAGAGAGGAAGGGAGAGAGAGAGGCTGCCAGAGAGAGAGGAAGGGAGAGAGGAAGGGAGAGAGGCTGCCAGAGAGGGAGGGAGAGAGGCTGCCAGAGAGAGAGGAAGGGAGAGAGAGAGGCTGCCAGAGAGGGAGGGAGGCTGCCAGAGAGAGAGGAAGGGAGAGAGAGAGGCTGCCAGAGAGGGAGGGAGAGAGGCTGCCAGAGAGAGAGGAAGGGAGAGAGAGAGGCTGCCAGAGAGGGAGGGAGGCTGCCAGACAGAGAGGAAGGGAGAGAGAGAGGCTGCCAGAGAGAGAGAGGGAGAGAGAGAGGCTGCCAGAGAGGAAGGAAGAGAGAGAGAAAGTGTGAGCGAGAGAGAGACAAAGAGAGGGAGTGAGTGAGAGAGGGAGAGCGAGCCAGAGGGAGAGCAAGAAAGAGAGGTAGGGAGAGATGGAGGGAGAGAGGCTGCCAGAGAGGGAGGAAGGGAGAGAGAGAGGCTGCCAGACAGAGAGGAAGGGAGAGAGAAAGGCTGCCAGAGAGAGAGAGGGAGGGAGAGAGGCTGCCAGAGAGAGAGAGGGAGAGAGAGAGGCTGCCAGAGAGGGAGGAAGGGAGAGAGGCTGCCAGAGAGGGAGGAAGGGAGAGAGAGAGGCTGCCAGACAGAGAGGAAGGGAGAGAGAAAGGCTGCCAGAGAGAGAGAGGGAGGGAGAGAGGCTGCCAGAGAGAGAGAGGGAGAGAGAGAGGCTGCCAGAGAGGGAGGAAGGGAGAGAGGCTGCCAGAGAGGGAGGAAGGGAGAGAGAGAGGCTGCCAGAGAGAGAGGAAGGGAGAGAGAGAGGCTGCCAGAGAGAGGGAGGGAGAGAGGCTGCCAGAGAGGGAGGAAGGGAGAGAGGCTGCCAGAGAGAGAGGAAGGGAGAGAGAGAGGCTGCCAGAGAGAGAGGAAGGGAGAGAGAGAGGCTGCCAGAGAGAGGGAGGGAGAGAGGCTGCCAGAGAGGGAGGAAGGGAGAGAGGCTGCCAGAGAGAGGGAGGGAGAGAGGCTGCCAGACAGAGAGGAAGGGAGAGAGAAAGGCTGCCAGAGAGAGAGGAAGGGAGAGAGAAAGGCTGCCAGAGAGAGAGAGGGAGGGAGAGAGGCTGCCAGAGAGAGAGAGGGAGGGAGAGAGGCTGCCAGAGAGGGAGGAAGGGAGAGAGGCTGCCAGAGAGAGGGAGGGAGAGAGGCTGCCAGAGAGAGAGGGAGGGAGAGAGGCTGCCAGAGAGGGAGGAAGGGAGAGAGAAAGGCTGCCAGAGAGGGAGGGAAGGGAGAGAGAGAGGCTGCCAGAGAGAGAGAGGGAGGGAGAGAGGCTGCCAGAGAGGGAGGGAGAGGCTGCCAGAGAGGGAGGAAGGGAGAGAGAGTGAGGGAGATACAGTTGAAGGCGGAAGTTTACATACACCTTAGCCAAATACATTTAAACTCAGTTTTTCACAATCCCTGACATTAAATCCTAGTACAAATTCCCTGTCTTAGGTCAGTTAGGATCACCACTTTATTGTAAGAATGTGAAATGTCAGAATAATAGTAGAGAGAATGATTTATTTCAGCTTTTATTTCTTTCATCACATTCCCAGTGGGTCAGAAGTTAACATACACTCAATTAGTATTTGGTAGCATTGCCTTTAAATTGTTTAACTTGGGTCAAACGTTTCGGGTAGCCTTCCACAAGCTTCCCACAATAAGTTGGGTGAATTTTGGCCCATTCCTCCAGACAGAGCTGGTGTAACTGAGTCAGGTTTGTAGGCCTCCTTGCTCGCACACGCTTTTTCAGTTCTGCCCACACATTTTCTATAGGTTTGAGGTCAGGGCTTTGTGATGGTCACTCCAATACCTTGACATTGTTGTCCTTAAGCCATTTTGCCACAACTTTGGAAGTATGCTTGGGGTCATTGTCCTTTGGAAGACCCATTTGCGACCAAACTTTTAACTTCCTGATTGATGTCTTGAGATGTTGCTTCAATATATCCACAGAATTTTCCTTCCTCATGATGCCATCTATTTTGTGAAGTGCACCAGTCCCTCCTGCAGCAAAGCACCCCCACAACATGATGCTGCCACCCCTGTGCTTCACGGTTGGGAGGGTGTTCTTTGGCTTGCAAGCCTCCCCTTTTTCCCTCCAAACATAACGATGGTCATTATGGCCAAACAGTTATTTTTTTTGTTTCATCAGACCAGAGGACATTTCTCCAAAAAGTACGATCTTTGTCCCCATGTGCAGTTGTAAACCGTAGTCTGGCTTTTCTATGGCGGTTTTGGAGCAGTGGCTTCTTCCTCGCTGAGCGGCCTTTCAGCTTATGTCAATATAGGACTCGTTTTACTGTGGATATAGATACTTTTGTATCTGTTTCCGCTTCTTCACAAGGTCCATTGCTGTTGTTCTGGGATTGATTTGCACTTTTCTCTAGGAGACAGAACGCGTCTCCTTCCTGAGCGGTATGATGGCTGCGTGGTCCAACTCCTCAGTATGTTACCTGACCCAGCCACATCCCCTCTCACCTAGACCCCAGCTCTCTCCTCCAGCTCCAGTCCAGCCTGACCCAGTCCAACTCCTCAGTATGTTACCTGACCCAGCCACCTCCCCTCCCACCAAGACCCCAGCTCTCTCCTCCAGCTCCAGTCCAGCCTGACCCAGTCCAACTCCTCAGTATGTTACCTGACCCAGCCACATCCCCTCTCACCTAGACCCCAGCTCTCTCCTCCAGCTCCAGTCCAGCCTGACCCAGTCCAACTCCTCAGTATGTTACCTGACCCAGCCACATCCCCTCTCACCTAGACCCCAGCTCTCTCCTCCAGTCCAGTCCAGCCTGACCCAGTCCAACTCCTCAGTATGTTACCTGACCCAGCCACATCCCCTCTCACCTAGACCCCAGCTCTCTCCTCCAGTCCAGTCCAGCGGAATGAGGTCAGCGATTTGGACAAACATCGCTCCAGGATACAGTCCTGCTGAGTTGGGAATTGGGCTCCCCCCGTCCATCCTCGGCTCCCCCCTGCCTGCCGCCCAGAACCCCCCCCCCCCCGCCCACAGCAGGAACAGGAAGTCCAGCAGCAGCAGCAACAACACAAGTTGGCTGTCTATAAATATCAGGAGTGTGAAGCCTTAGATCACGTCACATATGGCACCCTATTCCCTATATAGTGCACTACTTTAGACCAGGGCCCTATAGAACCCTATTCCCTATATAGGGCACTACTTTAGACCAGAGCCCTATGGAACCCTATTCCCTATATAGGGCACTACCTTTGACCAGG
>NC_092096.1:5027340-5271568 GCF_045679555.1 Salvelinus alpinus | reverse complement strand
GCATCTAGACAGTTCTCCTAGCATTTAGACAGCTCCCATAGCATCTAGACAGTTCTCCTAGCATTTAGACAGCTCCCATAGCATAGTACCAGTTTAGCATTTAGACAGCTCCCATAGCATATAGACAGTTCTCCTAGTATTTAGACAGCTCCCATAGCATCTAGACAGTTCTCCTAGCCTTTAGACAGCTCCCATAGCATCTAGACAGTTCTCCTAGCATTTAGACAGCTCCCATAGCATCTAGACAGTTCTTCTAGCATTTAGACAGCTCCCATAGCATCTACACAGTTCTCCTAGCATTTAGACAGCTCAAACAGCATCTAGACAGTTCTCCTAGCATTTAGACAGCTCCCATAGCATCTAGACAGTTCTCCTAGCATTTAGACAGCTCCTATAGCATCTACACAGTTCTCCTAGCATTTAGACAGCTCTCATAGCATCTAGACAGTTCTCCTAGCATTTAGACAGCTCCCATAGCATCTAGACAGTTCTCCTAGCATTTAGACAGCTCCCATAGCATCTAGACAGTTCTCCTAGCATTTAGACAGCTCCCATAGCATCTAGACAGTTCTCCTAGCATTTAGACAGCTCCCATAGCATCTAGACAGTTCTCCTAGCATCTAGACAGTTCTCCTAGCATTTAGACAGCTCCCATAGCATATAGACAGTTCTCCTAGCATTTAGACAGCTCAAACAGCATCTAGACAGTTCTCCTAGCATTTAGACAGCTCCCATAGCATCTAGACAGTTATCCTAGCCTTTAGACAGCTCCCATAGCATTTAGACAGCTCCCATAGCATCTAGACAGTTCTCCTAGCATTTAGACAGCTCCCATAGCATCTAGACAGTTCTCCTAGCATTTAGACAGCTCCCATAGCATCTAGACAGTTCTCCTAGCATTTAGACAGCTCCCATAGCATCTAGACAGTTATCCTAGCCTTTAGACAGCTCCCATAGCATCTAGACAGTTCTCCTAGCATTTAGACAGCTCCCATAGCATCTAGACAGTTCTCCTAGCATTTAGACAGCTCCCATAGCATTTAGACAGCTCCCATAGCATCTAGACAGTTCTCCTAGCATTTAGACAGCTCCCATAGCATCTAGACAGTTCTCCTAGCATTTAGACAGCTCCCATAGCATCTAGACAGTTCTCCTAGCATTTAGACAGCTCCCATAGCATCTAGACAGTTCTCCTAGCCTTTAGACAGCTCCCATAGCATCTAGACAGTTCTCCTAGCCTTTAGACAGCTCAAACAGCATCTAGACAGTTCTCCTAGCATTTAGACAGCTCCCATAGCATCTAGACAGTTCTCCTAGCATTTAGACAGCTCCCATAGCATCTAGACAGTTCTCCTAGCCTTTAGACAGCTCCCATAGCATCTAGACAGTTCTCCTAGCATTTAGACAGCTCAAACAGCATCTAGACAGTTCTCCTAGCATTTAGACAGCTCCCATAGCATCTAGACAGTTATCCTAGCATTTAGACAGCTCCCATAGCATCTAGACAGTTTAGAGACAGCTCCCATAGCATCTAGACAGTTCTCCTAGCATTTAGACAGCTCCCATAGCATCTAGACAGTTCTCCTAGCATTTAGACAGCTCCCATAGCATCTAGACAGTTCTCCTAGCATTTAGACAGCTCCCATAGCATCTAGACAGTTCTCCTAGCCTTTAGACAGCTCCCACAGCATCTAGACAGTTCTCCTAGCCTTTACAGCTCCCACAGCATCCAGACAGTTCTCCTAGCATTTAGACAGCTCCCATAGCATCTAGACAGTTCTCCTAGCATTTAGACAGCTCCCACAGCATCTAGACAGTTCTCCTAGCATTCAGACAGCTCCCATAGCATCTAGACAGTTCTCCTAGCATTTCTAGACAGTTCTCCAAGCATTTAGACAGCTCCCATAGCATCTAGACAGTTCTCCTAGCATCTAGACAGCTCTCCATAGCATTTAGACAGCTCCCATAGCATATGGACAGTTCTCCTAGCCCTTAGACAGCTCCCGTAGCATCTAGACAGTTCTCCTAGCATTTAGACAGCTCCCATAGCATCTAGACAGTTACTCCTAGCCTTTAGACAGCTCCCATAGCATCTAGACAGTTCTCCTAGCATTTAGACAGCTCCCATAGCATCTAGACAAGAGTTCTCCTAGCATTTAGACAGCTCCCATAGCATCTAGACAGTTCTCCTGGCATTTAGACAGCTCCCATAGCATCTAGACAGTTCTCCTAGCATTTAGACAGCTCCCATAGCATCTAGACAGTTCTCCTAGCATTTAGACAGCTCCCATAGCATCTAGACAGTTCTCCTAGCCTTTAGACAGCTCCCATAGCATCTAGACAGTTCTCCTAGCATTTAGACAGCTCCCATAGCATCTAGACAGTTCTCCTAGCATTTAGACAGCTCCCATAGCATCTAGACAGTTCTCCTAGCATTTAGACAGCTCCTATAGCATCTAAACAGTTCTCCTAGCATTTAGAGAGCTCCCATGGCATCTAGACAGTTCTCCTAGCATTTAGACAGCTCCCATAGCATCTAGACAGTTCTCCTAGCATTTAGACAGCTCCCATAGCATCTAGACAGTTATCCTAGCATTTAGACAGCTCCCATAGCATCTAGACAGTTATCCTAGCATTTAGACAGCTCCCATAGCATCTAGACAGTTCTCCTAGCATTTAGACAGCTCCCATAGCATCTAGACAGTTCTCCTAGCATTTAGACAGCTCCCATAGCATCTAGACAGTTCTCCTAGCATTTAGACAGCTCAAACAGCATCTAGACAGATCTCCTAGTGTTTTATCTAAAATTAGGATTATAACATCCACAAAATATTCAGAGAATGTTTTTGATAATTCTGTAACATCTGTAACATTCTATATTTGTAACAACCAGAACATTCCCCAGACGTTCGCATTAGGTTTCCAGGTAATGTAGTAACGCAATGTACCAGTAATGTTTTCCCAGCAAACCAAAATTGGTTCTGTGAAAGTTCTGAGAACATTCGTTAGGTCGCAGGAAATGTTCTCATAACACAAAAACTGTCCAGCTGAGTGGATGAGTCTACAATGTTTATATTAGGGTGCATAAAAGGTTCTCATAACATGTAATTAGGTTGTGGAAACAGTAGCATTACAAGAGATAGGTTCCCAAAATGCAAATTATGCTCAGTTGTGTTGACAATCATACAATGTTTAAGTTAGGTTGCACAGGACGTTCCCTTAATGTTGTAAGAATGAAATAAGTCAATATGTTTTACGTTCATAGCATATTTATTTTAGGTTTAACGTAATATTCAATTTTTCTTCCCGCAATGTACATTTGACCTTGTCTTGGAGGTCCTCAGAACATTTAGAAGATTTTATATTTGAGTTTGACCTAATATTTCCACAACATTCTCAGCATGCAACTTAATGTTATCGGTAATGTACCCATACTGATACAACAGTAGCTGAGATGGGGAGAAGTCTGTTCATGATAAAGCTCTGTTCTACCTTCTTAACAGCATTATCAACAAGGCAGGTCCTACAGGCCCTAGTTTCTACCTTCTTAACAACACTATCAACAAGGCAGGTCCCACAGGCCCTAGTTTCTACCTTCTTAACAACACTATCAACAAGGCAGGTCCTACAGGCCCTAGTTTCTACCTTCTTAACAACACTATCAACAAGGCAGGTCCTACAGGCCCTAGTTTCTACCTTCTTAACAACACTATCAACAAGGCAGGTCCTAGAGGCCCTAGTTTCTACCTTCTTAACAGCACTATCAACAAGGCAGGTCCTACAGGCCCTAGTTTCTACCTTCTTAACAGCACTATCAACAAGGCAGGTCCTACAGGCCCTAGTTTCTACCTTCTTAACAACACTATCAACAAGGCAGGTCCTACAGGCTCTAGTTTCTACCTTCTTAACAACACTATCAACAAGGCAGGTCCTACAGGCGCTAGTTTCTACAACACTATCAACAAGGCAGGTCCTACAGGCCCTAGTTTCTACCTTCTTAACAACACTATCAACAAGACAGGTCCTACAGGCCCTAGTTTCTACCTTCTTAACAACACTATCAACAAGGCAGGTCCTACAGGCGCTAGTTTCTACCTTCTTAACAACACTATCAACAAGGCAGGTCCTACAGGCCCTAGTTTCTACCTTCTTAACAACACTATCAACAAGACAGGTCCTACATGCCCTAGTTTCTACCTTCTTAACAACACTATCAACAAGGCAGGTCCTACAGGCCCTAGTTTCTACCTTCTTAACAGCACTATCAACAAGGCAGGTCCTACAGGCCCTAGTTTCTACCTTCTTAACAGCACTATCAACAAGGCAGGTCCTACAGGCCCTAGTTTCTACCTTCTTAACAACACTATCAACAAGGCAGGTCCTACAGGCCCTAGTTTCTACCTTCTTAACAACACTATCAACAAGGCAGGTCCTCCTATTTCTACCTCTTAACAACACTATCAACAAGGCAGGTCCAACAGGCCCTAGTTTCTACCTTCTTAACAGCACTATCAACAAGGCAGGTCCTACAGGCCCTAGTTTCTCCTTCTTAACAACACTATCAACAAGGCAGGTCCTACAGGGCCTAGTCTCTACCTTCTAACAGCACTATCAAAGGCAGGTCCTACAGGCCCTAGTTTCTACCTTCTTAACAACACTATCAACAAGGCAGGTCCTACAGGCCCTGGTTTCTACCTTCTTAACAACACTATCAACAAGGCAGGTCCTACAGGCCCTAGTTTCTACCTTCTTAACAACACCATCAACAGGCGGTCCTACAGGCCCTAGTTTCTACCTTCTTAACAACACTATCAACAAGGCAGGTCCTACAGGCCCTAGTTTCTACCTTCTTAACAACACCATCAACAAGGCAGGTCCTACAGGCCCTAGTTTCTACCTTCTTAACAACACTATCAACAAGGCAGGTCCTCCTAGTTTCCCTTCTTAACAACACTATCAACAAGGCAGGTCCAACAGGCCCTGTTTCTACCTTCTTAACAGCACTATCAACAAGACAGGTCCTAAGGCCCTAGTTTCTACCTTCTTAACAACACTATCAACAAGGCAGGTCCTACAGGGCCTAGTCTCTACCTTCTTAACAGCACTATCAACAAGGCAGGTCCTACAGGCCCTAGTTTCTACCTTCTTAACAACACTATCAACAAGGCAGGTCCTACAGGCCCTGGTTTCTACCTTCTTAACAACACTATCAACAAGGCAGGTCCTACAGGCCCTAGTTTCTACCTTCTTAACAACACCATCAACAAGGCAGGTCCTACAGGCCCTAGTTTTGTCACACCTGGACTACTGTTCAGTCGTGTGGTCAGGTGCCACAAAAAAAGGACTTAGGAAAATTGCAATTGGCTCAGAACAGGACAACATGGCTGGCCCTTGGATGTACACAGAAAGCTAATATTAATAATATGCATGTCAATCTCTCCTGGCTCAAAGTGGAGGAGAGATTGACTTCATCACTACTTGTATTTATGAGAGGTACTGACATGTTGAATGCACCGAGCTGTCTGTATAAACTACTGGCACACAGCTCAGATACCCATGCATACCCCACAAGACATGCCACAAGAGGTCTCTTCCCAGTCCCCAAGTCCAGAACAGACTATGGGAGGCGCACAGTACTACATAGAGCCATGACTACATGGAACTCTATTCCACATCAAGTAACTGATGCAGCAGAAGATTCAGATTTAAAAAACACCTTATGGAACAGCGGGGACTTTGAAGAAACACAAACATTGGCACACACACAGACACACATGGATTTAGTACTGCAGATAGGTGGTAGTGGTGGAGTAGGGGCCTGAGGGCACAGTGTGTTGTGAAATCTGTTAATGTATTGCACTTTCTTTCTTTTTTTTTATATAAACTGCCTTAATTCAGGAATGGGGATCCATAATAAATACAAACACAAGGCAGGAATCCGCAGGTCTCGGGCGACCCTGTGCCGCCCCATTTCTTGTGTAGTGTTTTCACTTTGAACGAACACCAGGAGGTTGATCCCTGAGCCTCCTCGGGCTGGCCTTCTGGGCAAGGTGTGTCTTTGAGTTAAATCCCACCTACTCAAATGACCCTGCTGCCATGGCCCCGGAGGAGAAATAAAAGTCACTTGCAATCTAGCTAACGTTACAGTCGCCAGAAACAAACCCAGAGCAAACGAAGCCAACAAGCTAAACCAACCTATTTGCAGACTGTAGCAGGGACTAAAGAAACAAGCATCATTCTGGGTTCTTGGATCTGAATCAATTCAACCAGAAACAGATGAGAGCAGAACACTGATCATAACCAGAAACTGGAGAAACGTTGGAATTCATTTTGAATGCTGGAAGAGTGACACTGAAATGCCCATCGTTCTCATGCACTGATAGGTAAGTGTTGGGTTCTGTTTTTAGCTTACTAGCTAGGTTAGCTGCTAACCTTAATGTGTTCAATGTCCAAGCTAGCTAACACAGATACTTAGCTAGCTAGCTAACATCTTCTGAATTCGGACTGTTTTGTACTTAAAGGAGTCTAACAATAGAATCAAGTAGGTCAACTCCACCAGATTCCCAAAGCCTTTATTTTAACTAAGTAATGTTAGCTAAAAAAAGCAGATTGTTGACATGTTAGGGTGTTTGGTTTGTAGACGATGATGCTAGCTAACTAGGTGGTCGACAGACTTTTCAGCCCAGGACCAACAAAAGCATCGAGCAATAAAATGTGGTACAGTAACATCACACAGAGATGTGGAACCTGAGATGAAGGAACCTGAGATACTGGTGGAGACAGTCTGATTTAGAGGGAACCTGAGATACTGGTGGAGACAGTCTGATTTAGAGGGAACCTGAGATACTGGTGGAGACAGTCTGATTTAGAGGGAACCTGAGATACTGGTGGAGACAGTCTGATTTAGAGGGAACCTGAGATACTGGTGGAGACAGTCTGATTTAGAGGGAACCTGAGATACTGGTGGAGACAGTCTGATTTAGAGGGAACCTGATATACTGGTGGAGACAGTCTGATTTAGAGGGAACCTGAGATACTGGTGGAGACAGTCTGATCTAGAGGGAACCTGAGATACTGGTGGAGACAGTCTGATTTAGAGGGAACCTGAGATACTGGTGGAGACAGTCTGATCTAGAGGGAACCTGAGATACTGGTGGAGACAGTCTGATCTAGAGGGAACCTGAGTATACTGGTGGAGACAGTCTGATTTAGAGGGAACCTGAGGTACTGGTGGAGACAGTCTGATTTAAAGGGAACCTGAGATACTGGTGGAGACAGTCTGATTTAGAGGGAACCTGAGGTACTGGTGGAGACAGTCTGATTTAAAGGGAACCTGAGATACTGGTGGAGACAGTCTGATTTAGAGGGAACCTGAGGTACTGGTGGAGACAGTCTGATTTAGAGGGAACCTGAGATACTGGTGGAGACAGTCTGATTTAGAGGGAACCTGAGATACTGGTGGAGACAGTCTGATTTAGAGGGAACCTGAGATACTGGTGGAGACAGTCTGATTTAGAGGGAACCTGAGATACTGGTGGAGACAGGTTGAAGAAGATGAGGTGGTAATATGTTTTCCTGTTCAGAACATTGTCTGTCTATTTTCAGTATTGATTCCTATCTAACTGCCCACCAGGACGACTGATGAATATCCAGCGTGGTCCATCAAGTAAACAATGGCTCATCTGAATGACATATTGGTGGATTATGGTCCATCAAGTAAACAATGGCTCATCTGAATGACATATTGGTGGACTATGGTCCATCAAGTAAACAATGGCTCATCTGAATGACATATTGGTGGACTATGGTCCATCAAGTAAACAATGGCTCATCTGAATGACATATTGGTGGACTATGGTCCATCAAGTAAACAATGGCTCATCTGAATGACATATTGGTGGATTATGGTCCATCAAGTAAACAATGGCTCATCTGAATGACATGTTGGTGGATTATGGTCCATCAAGTAAACAATGGCTCATCTGAATGACATATTGGTGGATTATGGTCCATCAAGTAAACAATGGCTCATCTGAATGACATATTGGTGGATTATGGTCCATCAAGTAAACAATGGCTCATCTGAATGACATGTTGGTGGATTATGGTCCATCATAGTATCATACAATGGCTCATCTGAATGACATATTGGTGGACTATGGTCCATCAAGTAAACAATGGCTCATCTGAATGACATATTGGTGGATTATGGTCCATCAAAGTAAACAATGGCTCATCTGAATGACATATTGGTGGACTATGGTCCATCAAGTAAACAATGGCTCATCTGAATGACATATTGGTGGATTATGGTCCATCAAGTAAACAATGGCTCATCTGAATGACATATTGGTGGATTATGGTCCATCAAGTAAACAATGGCTCATCTGAATGACATATTGGTGGACTATGGTCCATCAAGTAAACAATGGCTCATCTGAATGACATGTTGGTGGATTATGGTCCATCAAGTAAACAATGGCTCATCTGAATGACATATTGGTGGATTATGGTCCATCAAGTAAACAATGGCTCATCTGAATGACATGTTGGTGGATTATGGTCCATCAAGTAAACAATGGCTCATCTGAATGACATATTGGTGGACTATGGTCCATCAAGTAAACAATGGCTCATCTGAATGACATATTGGTGGACTATGGTCCATCCAGTCATAGGATGGTTCATCTGAATGACATATTGGTGGACTATGGTCCATCAAGTAAACAATGGCTCATCTGAATGACATATTGGTGGACTATGGTCCATCCAGTCATAGGATGGTTCATCAGCATGACATATTGGTGGACTATGGTCCATCCAGTCATAGGATGGTTCATCAGCATGACATATTGGTGGACTATGGTCCATCCAGTCATAGGATGGTTCATCAGCATGACATATTGGTGGACTATGGTCCATCCAGTCATAGGATGGTTCATCAGCATGACATATTGGTGGACTATGGTCCATCCAGTCATAGGATGGTTCATCAGCATGACATATTGGTGGACTATGGTCCATCCAGTCATAGGATGGTTCATCAGCATGACATATTGGTGGACTATGGTCCATCCAGTCATAGGATGGTTCATCAGCATGACATATTGGTGGACTATGGTCCATCCAGTCATAGGATGGTTCATCAGCATGACATATTGGTGGACTATGGTCCATCCAGTCATAGGATGGTTCATCAGCATGACATATTGGTGGACTATGGTCCATCCAGTCATAGGATGGTTCATCAGCATGACATATTGGTGGACTATGGTCCATCCAGTCATAGGATGGTTCATCAGCATGACATATTGGTGGACTATGGTCCATCCAGTCATAGGATGGTTCATCAGCATGACATATTGGTGGACTATGGTCCATCCAGTCATAGGATGGTTCATCAGCATGACATATTGGTGGACTATGGTCCATCCAGTCATAGGATGGTTCATCAGCATGACATATTGGTGGACTATGGTCCATCCAGTCATAGGATGGTTCATCAGCATGACATATTGGTGGACTATGGTCCATCCAGTCATAGGATGGTTCATCAGCATGACATATTGGTGGACTATGGTCCATCCAGTCATAGGATGGTTCATCAGCATGACATATTGGTGGACTATGGTCCATCCAGTCATAGGATGGTTCATCAGCATGACATATTGGTGGACTATGGTCCATCCAGTCATAGGATGATTCATCAGCATGACATATTGGTGGACTATGGTCCATCCAGTCATAGGATGATTCATTTAGCTGAGGTCAACAGAGCATTGATGGTGATAACAACCCTGGAGAACATTGAAGAAGATGAGGTGGTAATATCTTCTCCCCCATTTAGCTGAGGTCAACATAGCATTGATGGTGATAACAACCCTGGAGAACATTGAAGAAGATGAGGTGGTAATATCTTCTCCCCCATTTAGCTGAGGTCAACAGAGCATTGATGGTGATAACAACCCTGGAGAACATTGAAGAAGATGAGGTGGTCGATCTCATAAACGGTGCGTAAATTCTCACTATAATCTCCTCATATTCCGTCAACATTGTGTTATCAAACAAAAAGCAATGTTTATTTGGTGTATGTACAGGGTACAGCGGGGGGTGTACAGGATACAGCAGGTGGTGTACAGGATACAGCGGGGGGTTTACAGGATACAGCGGGGGGGGTGTACAGGATACAGCAGGGGGTGTACAGGATACAGCGGGGGTGTACAGGGTACAGCGGGGGGTGTACAGGATACAGCAGGTGGTGTACAGGATACAGCGGGGGGTTTACAGGATACAGCGGGGGGGGGGGGGGTGTACAGGATACAGCAGGGGGTGTACAGGATACAGCGGGGGTGTACAGGGTACAGCAGGGGGTGTACAGGATACGGCGGGGGGTTTACAGGATACAGCGGGGGGTGTACAGGATACAGCGGGGGGTGTACAGGATACAGCGGGGGGTGTACAGGATACAGCGGGGGGTGTACAGGATACAGCAGGGGGTGTACAGGATACAGCAGGGGGTGTACAGGATACAGCGGGGGTGTACAGGATACGGCGGGGGGTGTACAGGATACGGCGGGGGGTGTACAGGATACAGCGAGGGGTGTACAGGATACAGCAGGTGGTGTACAGGATACAGCAGGGGGTGTACAGGATACAGCAGGGGGTGTACAGGATACAGCAGGGGGTGTACAGGATACAGCGGGGGGTGTACAGGATACAGCAGGGGGTGTACAGGATACAGCAGGGGGTGTACAGGATACAGCGGGGGGTGTACAGGATACAGCGGGGGGTGTACAGGATACGGCGGGGGGTGTACAGGATACAGCGAGGGGTGTACAGGATACAGCAGGTGGTGTACAGGATACAGCAGGGGGTGTACAGGATACAGCGGGGGGTGTACAGGATACAGCGGGGGGTGTACAGGATACGGCGGGGGGTGTACAGGATACAGCGAGGGGTGTACAGGATACAGCAGGTGGTGTACAGGATACAGCAGGGGGTGTACAGGATACAGCAGGTGGTGTACAGGATACAGCGGGGGTGTACAGGATACAGCAGGGGGTGTACAGGATACAGCGGGGGTGTACAGGATACAGCGGGGGGTGTACAGGATACAGCGGGGGTGTACAGGATACAGCGGGGGGTGTACAGGATACAGCAGGGGAGTGTACAGGATACAGCGAGGGGTGTACAGGATACAGCGGGGGTGTACAGGATACAGCAGGGGGTGTACAGGATACAGCGGGGGGTGTACAGTATACAGCAGGGGGTGTACAGGGTGGAGTACAGGAAGAAGACATTGCGTTTTACTGTAAAAATATGTTTAATGTTTTCCCATGTCAACCTATAACGCAGAGGAGAGCTTGGACCTGTTGGACGGAGGAAACAAAGTCAGCCACATACTATGAGGAACATCCTAACCCTTCATCTACATGATGAGGAACATCCTAACCCTTCATCTACATGATGAGGAACATCCCAACCCTTCAGCTACACTACATGATGAGGAACATCCTAACCCTTCAGCTACATGATGAGGAACATCCTAACCCTTCAGCTACACTACATGATGAGGAACATCCTAACCCTTCAGCTACATGATGAGGAACATCCTAACCCTTCATCTACACTACATGATGAGGAACATCTTAACCCTTCAGCTACATGATGAGGAACATCCTAACCCTTCATCTACATGATGAGGAACATCCTAACCCTTCAGCTACATGATGGGGAACATCCTAACCCTTCAGCTACATGATGAGGAACATCCTAGCCCTTCAGCTACATGATGAGGAACATCCTAACCCTTCATCTATATGTTGACGAACATCCTAACCCTTCATCTACACTACATGATGAGTAACATCCTAACCCTTCATCTACATGTTGAGGAACATCCTAACCCTTCATCTACACTACATGATTAGGAACATCCTAACCCTTCAGCTACATGATGAGGAACATCCCAACCCTTCAGATACATGATGAGGAACAACCTAACCCTTCATCTACATGATTAGGAACATCCTAACCCTTCAGCTACACTACATGATTAGGAACATCCTAACCCTTCAGCTACATGATGAGGAACATCCTAACCCTTCAGCTACATGATGAGGAACATCCTAACCCTTCAGCTACATGATGAGGAACATCCTAACCCTTCATATACACTACATGATGAGGAACATCCTAACCCTTTGTTGTATTCAGTCCGTTATCATGCAGCAAGTAGTCCAGTCCTCCATGGTTCTGTTACTCTGACAGTAGTCCATGTCCTCCATGGTTCTGTTACTCTGACAGTAGTCCATGTCCTCCCTGGTTCTGTTACTCTGACAGTAGTCCATGTCCTCCATGGTTCTGTTACTCTGACAGTAGTCAAGTCCTCCATGGTTCTGTTACTCTGACAGTAGTCCAGTCCTCCATGGTTCTGTTACTCTGACAGTAGCCCAGTCCTCCATGGTTCTTTTACTCTGACAGTAGTCCAGTCCTCCATGGTTCTGTTACTCTGACAGTAGTCCAGTCCTCCATGGTTCTGTTACTCTGACAGTAGCCCAGTCCTCCATGGTTCTGTTACTCTGACAGTAGTCCAGTCCTCCATGGTTCTGTTACTCTGACAGTAGTCCAGTCCTCCACGGTTCTGTTACTCTGACAGTAGTCCAGTCCTCCATGGTTCTGTTACTCTGACAGTAGCCCAGTCCTCCACGGTTCTGTTACTCTGACAGTAGTCCAGTCCTCCATGGTTCTGTTACTCTGACAGTAGTCCATGTCCTCCCTGGTTCTGTTACTCTGACAGTAGTCCAGTCCTCCATGGTTCTGTTACTCTGACAGTAGTCCAGTCCTCCATAGTTCTTTTACTCTGACAGTAGTCCATGTCCTCCATGGTTCTGTTACTCTGACAGTAGTCCAGTCCTCCATGGTTCTGTTACTCTGACAGTAGTCAAGTCCTCCATGGTTCTGTTACTCTGACAGTAGTCCGGTCCTCCATGGTTCTGTTACTCTGACAGTAGTCCAGTCCTCCATGGTTCTGTTACTCTGACAGTAGTCCAGTCCTCCATGGTTCTGTTACTCTGACAGTAGTCCGGTCCTCCATGGTTCTGTTACTCTGACAGTAGTCCGGTCCTCCATGGTTCTGTTACTCTGACAGTAGTCCAGTCCTCCATGGTTCTGTTACTCTGACAGTAGTCCAGTCCTCCATGGTTCTGTTACTCTGACAGTAGTCCAGTCCTCCATGGTTCTGTTACTCTGACAGTAGTCCAGTCCTCCATGGTTCTGTTACTCTGACAGTAGTCAAGTCCTCCATGGTTCTGTTACTCTGACAGTAGTCCAGTCCTCCATGGTTCTGTTACTCTGACAGTAGTCCAGTCCTCCATGGTTCTGTTACTCAGACAGTAGTCCATGTCCTCCATGGTTCTGTTACTCTGACAGTAGTCCAGTCCTCCATGGTTCTGTTACTCTGACAGTAGTCCATGTCCTCCATGGTTCTGTTACTCTGACAGTAGTCCAGTCCTCCATGGTTCTGTTACTCTGACAGTAGTCCAGTCCTCCATGGTTCTGTTACTCTGACAGTAGTCCAGTCCTCCATGATTCTGTTACTCTGACAGTAGTCCAGTCCTCCATGGTTCTGTTACTCTGACAGTAGTCCATGTCCTCCATGGTTCTGTTACTCTGACAGTAGTCCAGTCCTCCATGGTTCTGTTACTCTGACAGTAGTCCGGTCCTCCATGGTTCTGTTACTCTGACAGTAGTCCATGTCCTCCATGGTTCTGTTACTCTGACAGTAGTCCGGTCCTCCATGGTTCTGTTACTCTGACAGTAGTCCAGTCCTCCATGGTTCTGTTTCTCTGGCAGTGTTAATGCTGATGGGAGGGAAAAAATCATATCACTGAAATGTATTAAAATCACTGTGTCAACGGACTTTCCAAACCAAGTTTTCATAGTACACTCTAGCTCAATGTAATTGTATATTAATTTCTCAAGTTTCATCAGGAAAAGGGAAAATACTTCTAACGAGCATAATGTCTGCCGTTCTGTATGATCAACAGTTTCCTACCAAGCCCTCTGCACTGATGTTCCTGAAGAGCATAATGTCTGCCGTTCTGTATGATCAACAGTTTCCTACCAAGCCCTCTGCACTGATGTTCCTGAAGAAACGCTCGCCTGGCTGGTGGGACAGGAGGAACGAGTCTGAGTCTGTGGGGAATGTTGGCACTGTGTAGGAAAACATCACACTAATTGCTACTTCCATAGTACAAGGTACAACGCAATGCCATATTCCCGTATACACCCCACCTTATCCTGTACATAAGCCAAATAAACATCGATTTTGGTTTGATAACATTATTACTGAAATATGAGGAGATTATAGTGAGAACATACTGCTTATGCTGCTTATGCTGCTTATGCTTATGAATTCAACAATCAACTCACCATCAATGAATTGATAGTTGGTAACATTCTGGCCATGGTCTCACCTGAGAGAGACAGGAGGTAGGTAAAATATTGGCCATGGTCTCACCTGAGAGAGACAGGAGGTAGGTAAAATATTGGCCATGGTCTCACCTGAGAGAGACAGGAGGTAGGTAAAATATTGGCCATGGTCTCACCAGAGAGAGAGGAGGTAGGTAACTACCAACGGGACATTCAAAACTATAATATCTTATGCTTCACGGAGACGTGGCTGTACGACGAAACTATCAACAGCTGGTTAAACACTGTATCAGCAGGATAGAACAGCAGCCTCTGGTAAGACAAGGGGTGGCAGGTTATACACTGTATCGGCAGGATAGAACAGCAGCCTCTGGTAAGACAAGGGGTGGCGGGTTATACACTGTATCAGCAGGATAGAACAGCAGCCTCTGGTAAGACAAGGGGTGGCGGGTTATACACTGTATCAGCAGGATAGAACAGCAGCCTCTGGTAAGACAAGGGGTGGCGGGTTATACACTGTATCAGCAGGATAGAACAGCAGCCTCTGGTAAGACAAGGGGTGGCAGGTTATACACTGTATCAGCAGGATAGAACAGCAGCCTCTGGTAAGACAAGGGGCGGTGGACTATGTATTTTTGTAAATACCAGCTGGTACACGATCTCTAAGGAAGTCTCAAGCTATTGCACGCCTGAGGTAGAGTATCTCATGATAAACTGTAGACCACACTACCTACCTAGAGAGTTTATCTGTATTTTTCGTAGCTGTTTATTTACCACCACAGACGGATGCTGGCACTAAGACCACACTGATTGAGCTGTATTCCTCCATAAGCAAACAGGAAACCACTCACCCAGAGGCGGCGCTCCCAGGGACCGGGGACTTTAATGCAGGGAAACTTAATTCCCTTTTACCAAATTTATATTGGCGTGTTAAATGTGCAACCAGAGGAAAAACAACTAGACGACCTTTACTCCACACACAGAGACGCATACAAAGCTCTCCCTGCCCTCCATTTGGCAAACCAGACCATAGTTATATCCTCCTGATTCCTGCTTACAAGCAGAAATTAAAGCAGGAAGCACCAGTGACTAGATACATAAAAAAGTGGTCAGATGAAGCAGATGCTAAACTACAGGACTGTTTTGCTAGCACAGACTGGAATATGTTCCGGGATTCCTCCGATGGCATTGAGTACACCACATCAGTCATTGGATTCATCAATAAGTGCATCGATGACATCGTCCCCACAGTGACCGTACGTACATACCCCAACCAGAAGCCATGGATTACTGGCAACATCCACACTGAGCTAAAGGCTAGAGCTGCCGCTATCAAGTAGTGTGAGTCTAACCCGGAAGCTTATAAGAAATCCCGCTATGCCCTCCGACGAACCATCAAACAGCCAAAGCATCAATACAGTACTAAGATCGAATTGTACTACACCAGCCCCGATGATCGTCAGATGTGGCAGGACTTGCAAACCATTACAGATTACAAAGGGAAGTACAGCCGAGAGCTTCCCAGTGATACGAGCCTACCAGACGAGCTAAACTACTTCTATGCTGGCTTCGAGGCAAATAACACTGAAACATGCATGAGAGCACCAGCTGTTCTCGAAGACTGTGTGATCACGCTCTCCGCAGCCGATGTGAGTAAGACCTTTAAACAGGTCAACATTCACAAGGCCGCAGGGCCAGACGGATTACGAGGACGTGTACTGTGAGCATGCTCTGTCCAACTGGCTTGGGTCTTCACTGAAATGTTCAATCTCTCCCTGTCTGAGTCTGTAATACCAACATGTTTTAAGCAGACCACCATAGTGCCTTTGCCCATGAACACTAAGGTAACCTGTCAAAACGACTACCGACCCGTAGCACTCACGTCTGTAGCCATGAAGTGCTTCAAAAAGGCTGGTCATGGCTCACATCAACACCAAAATCCCAGAAACACTAGACCCACTCCAATTTGCATACCGCCCCAACAGATCCACAGATGATGCAATCTCAATTGCACTCCACACTGCCCTTTCCCACCTGGACAAAAGGAACACCTATGTGAGAATGCTATTCATTGACTACAGCTCAGCTTTAAACACCATAGTACCCTCAAAGCTCATCACTAAGCTAAGGACCCTGGGACTAAACACCTCCCTCTGTACCTGGATCCTGGACTTTCTGACGGGCCGCTCCCAGGTGGTCAGGGTAGGTAACAACCCATCTGCCACACTGATCCTCAACACAGAGGCCCCTCAAGGGTGCGTGCTCAGTCCCCTCCTGTACTCCCTGTTCACTCATGACTGCGTGGCCAAACACGACTCCAACACCATCATTAAGTTTGCTGACGACACAACAGTGGTAGGCCTGATCACCGACAATGATGAGACAGCCTATAGGGAGGAGGTCAGAGACCTGGCCGTGTGGTGCCAGGACAACAACCTCTCCCTCAACTTGATCAAGAAAAAGGAGATGATTGTGGACTACAGGAAAAAAGAGGACAGAGCACGTACCCATTCTCATCGACGGGGCTGCAGTGAAGCAAGTTGAGAGATTCAAGTTCCTTGTTGTCCACATCACCAACAAACTAGAATGGTCCAAACACACCAAGACCGAGTCATGAAGAGGGCACGACAAATCCTATTCCCCCTCAGGAGACTGAAAAGATTTGGCATGGGTCCTCAGATCCTCAGATCCTCAAAAGGTTCTACAGCTGCATCATCGAGAGCATCCTGACTGGTTGCGTCACTGCCTGGTATAGCAACTGCTCGGCCTCCGACCGCAAGGCACTACAGAAGGTAGTGCGAACGGCCCAGTACATCACTGGGGCCAAGCTTCCTGCCATCTAGGACCTCGATACCAGGCGGTGTCAGAGGAAGGCCCTACAAATTGTCAAAGACTACAGCCACCCTAGTCATAGACTGTTCTTTCTGCTACCACACGGCAAGCGGTACCGGAGCACCAAGTCTAGGTCCAAGAGGCTCCTAAACAGCTTCTACCCCCAAGCCATACGACTCCTGAACACCTAATCAAATGGCTACCCAGACTATTTGCATTGCCCCCCTCTTTTACACCGCTGATACTCTCTGTTGTTATCATCTATTATCACTTTAATAACTCTACCTACATGTACATATTACCTTGACTAACCGGTGCCCCCGCACATTGACTCTGTACCGGCACCCCCCTGTTTATAGTCTCGCTATCGTTATTTTACTGCTGCTCTTTAATTACTTGTTACTTTTAGCTCTTATTCTTATCCATATATTTTTTAAACTGCATCGTTGGTTAGGGGCGCGTAAGTTAGCATTTCACACCTGTTGTATTCGGCGCATGTGACTAATAAAGTTTGATTTGATTTTGATTTAATATACTGGCCAGAGAGAGAGGAGGTAGGTAGCACACTGTATACTGTGCTTATCCCAAATAAATGTTGATTTTGATATCATATGGAATATGAATAAATTATAGTGAGAACGTGCGCACCGTTTATGGATTCAACCATCAATTCACCATCAATGACATTACCACCTAATCTTCTTCAATGTTCTCCAGGGTTGTTATCACCATCAATGCTCTGTTGACCTCAGCTAAATGAATCATCCTATGACTGGATGGACCATAGTCCACCAATATGTCATGCTGATGAATCATCCTATGACTGGATGGACCATAGTCCACCAATATGTCATGCTGATGAACCATCCTATGACTGGATGGACCATAGTCCACCAATATGTCATGCTGATGAACCATCCTATGACTGGATGGACCATAGTCCACCAATATGTCATGCTGATGAACCATCCTATGACTGGATGGACCATAGTCCACCAATATGTCATGCTGATGAACCATCCTATGACTGGATGGACCATAGTCCACCAATATGTCATGCTGATGAACCATCCTATGACTGGATGGACCATAGTCCACCAATATGTCATGCTGATGAACCATCCTATGACTGGATGGACCATAGTCCACCAATATGTCATGCTGATGAACCATCCTATGACTGGATGGACCATAGTCCACCAATATGTCATGCTGATGAACCATCCTATGACTGGATGGACCATAGTCCACCAATATGTCATGCTGATGAACCATCCTATGACTGGATGGACCATAGTCCACCAATATGTCATGCTGATGAACCATCCTATGACTGGATGGACCATAGTCCACCAATATGTCATGCTGATGAACCATCCTATGACTGGATGGACCATAGTCCACCAATATGTCATGCTGATGAACCATCCTATGACTGGATGGACCATAGTCCACCAATATGTCATTCAGATGAGCCATTGTTTACTTGATGGACCATAGTCCACCAATATGTCATTCAGATGAGCCATTGTTTACTTGATGGACCATAGTCCACCAATATGTCATTCAGATGAGCCATTGTTTACTTGATGGACCATAGTCCACCAATATGTCATTCAGATGAGCCATTGTTTACTTGATGGACCACGCTGAATATTCATCAGTCGTCCTGGTGGGCAGTTAGATAGGAATCAATACTGAAAATAGACAGACAATGTTCTGAACAGGAAAACATAGCTAACTAACTATTTTACCAAGAAAATCATTATTGAATCACAAAGAATAACACAACATGCATATAGACTTTCTTACCTTTCTTTCTGTGTTGGGGTTTTCACAACCCCAACTTGTACAACTTCAGGATCCCTCTAAATCAGACTGTCTCCACCAGTATCTCCCTGACAAATACATCTCTGTGTGATGTTACTGTACCACATTTTATTGCTCGATGCTTTTGTTGGTCCTGGGCTGAAAAGTCTGTCGACCACCTAGTTAGCTAGCATCATCGTCTACAAACCAAACACCCTAACATGTCAACAATCTGCTTTATCCAGCTAACATTACTTAGTTAAAATAAAGGCTTTGGGAATCTGGTGGAGTTGATCTATTTGATTCTATTGTTAGACTCCTTTAAGTACAAAACAGTCCGAATTCAGAAAATGTTAGCTAGCTAGCTAAGTATCTGTGTTAGCTAGCTTGGACATTGAACACATTAAGGTTAGCAGCTAACCTAGCTAGTAAGCTAAAAACAGAACCCAACACTTACCTATCAGTGCATGAGAACGGTGGTCATTTCAGTGTCACTCTTCCAGCATTCAAAATGAATTCCAACGTTTCTCCAGTTTCTGGTTATGATCAGCGTTCTGCTCTCTTCTGTTTCTGTTTGAATTGATTCAGATCCAAGAACCCAGAATGATGCTTGTTTCTTTAGTCCCTGCTACAGTCTGCAAACAGGTTGGTTTAGCTTGTTGGCTTCGTTTGCTCTGGGTTTGTTTCTGGCGGCTGTAACGTTAGCTAGATTGAAAGTGACTTTTATTTCTCCTCCGGGGCCATGACAGCAGGGTCATCTGAGTAGGTGGGATTTAACTCAAAGACACACCTTGCCCAGAAGGCCAGCCCGAGGAGGCTCAGGGATAAACCTCCTGGTGTTCGTTCAAAGAAATGGGGCGGCATAGGGTCGCCCGAGACCTGCGGATTCCTGCTTTATAGAATACATTGGATTGGAATTGGAAAACATCACCACTATGTTTCTCTCCAGATTTAATGGCAATTCTCATTTCAGACAATTCTTAAAAATGGTCAATCAGGACACAGAACACAATTTCTACGTTATTAAAATGTTCCTCAGAACCTTCAAATTAATTAAGAAAACAATTGAACTTTCTCTCAATTTCAAAATCCCATTTCATAAGACTTTCAACAGAAGATGAAGTCCTGCAGATGAAGAGGTGCTGAGGAACGTTTTAATAACTCAGAAAGTGCATTTCACTGCACCTGGAATAACATTGGCTAAATAGGTGGACGCAACCAATCAAATTTGATTTGAATTGTGTTCTGTGTTGACCATCTTTGACTGAAACCCTATGAGGTCACAACTATCCCCTGGTGCAGAGGATTAATGATCTGGCTACACAGAGGATTAATGATCTGGCTACAGAGGATTAATGATCTGGCTACAGAGGATTAATGATCTGGCTACAGAGGTCACAGCTATCCCCTGGTGCAGAGGATTAATGATCTGGCTACAGAGGATTAATGATCTGGCTACAGAGGATTAATGATCTGGCTACAGAGGATTAATGATCTGGCTACAGAGGATTAATGATCTGGCTACAGAGGATAAATGATCTGGCTACAGAGGATTAATGATCTGGCTACAGAGGATTAATGATCTGGCTACAGAGGATTAATGATCTGGCTACAGAGGATTAATGATCTGGCTACAGAGGATTATTGATCTGGCTACAGAGGTCACAACTATCCCCTGGTGCAGAGGATTAATGATCTGGCTACAGAGGATTAATGATCTGGCTACAGAGGATTAATGATCTGGCTACAGAGGATTAATGATCTGGCTACAGAGGATTAATGATCTGGCTACAGAGGATTAATGATCTGGCTACAGAGGATTAATGATCTGGCTACAGAGGTCACAACTATCCCCTGGTGCAGAGGATTAATGATCTGGCTACAGAGGATTAATGATCTGGCTACAGAGGATTATTGATCTGGCTACAGAGGATTAATGATCTGGCTACAGAGGATTAATGATCTGGCTACAGAGGATTAATGATCTGGCTACAGAGGATTAATGATCTGGCTACAGAGATCACAACTATCCCCTGGTGCAGAGGATTAATGATCTGGCTACAGAGGATTAATGATCTGGCTACAGAGGATTAATGATTTGGATACAGAGGTCACAACTATCCCCTGGTGCAGAGGATTAATGATCTGGCTACAGAGGATTAATGATCTGGCTACAGATGATTAATGATCTGGCTACAGAGGATTAATGATCTGGCTACAGAGGATTAATGATCTGGCTACAGAGGATTAATGATCTGGCTACAGAGGATTAATGATCTGGCTACAGAGGATTAATGATCTGGCTACAGAGGATTAATGATCTGACTACAGAGGATTAATGATCTGGCTACAGAGGATTAATGATCTGGCTACAGAGGATTAATGATCTGGCTACAGAGGGTTAATGATCTGGCTACAGAGGATTAATGATCTGGCTACAGAGGATTAATGATCTGACTACAGAGGATTAATGATCTGGCTACAGAGGTCACAGCTATCCCCTGGTGCAGAGGATTAATGATCTGGCTACAGAGGATTAATGATCTGGCTACAGAGGATTAATGATCTGGCTACAGAGGATTAATGATCTGGCTGCTAATCTGAAGATCACAGGTTCAATCCCACATTGTTCAACCATGTTTCTTTAGGAATGTTTTAATGTTTTAATTGAGGCTCAGATATCCTCTCTTGTAGTAGAGTGTGTATTTATTAAATCCCGATTGATGAATACAGTCAGAAATGTTGAATTTATACTAACCACAAAAAAATAAAACAACGTGTAAAAATGTACTGTAAAACTTTTTAAAAATGCACCCGATTTAAATCCTACTTTGAGATATTTTTCATGATCTGAAAAGCGAAAGTGTTCCTAGATCAGCACAGTCTTGGATACCTTGTACATATGGGCCCAGAAGTATGCAGCGTTTAACGAGGACGTGACGGTGAATGCATCGAGCTGTCTGTCTAAACTACTGGCACACAGCTCAGACACCCATACATACCCTACAAGACATGCCACCAGAGGTCTCTTCAGACACCCATACATACCCCACAAGACATGCCACCAGAGGTCTGTCTAAACTACTGGCACACAGCTCAGACACCCATGCATACCCCACAAGACATGCCACCAGAGGTCTGTCTAAACTACTGGCACACAGCTCAGACACCCATGCATACCCCACAAGACATGCCACCAGAGGTCTGTCTAAACTACTGGCCCACAGCTCAGACACCCAGCATACCCTACAAGACATGCCACCAGAGGTCTGTCTAAACTACTGGCCCACAGCTCAGACACCCAGCATACCCTACAAGACATGCCACCAGAGGTCTGTCTAAACTACTGGCACACAGCTCAGACACCCATACAGACCCCACAAGACATGCCACCAGAGGTCTGTCTAAACTACTGGCACACAGCTCAGACACCCATGCATACCCCACAAGACATGCCACCAGAGGTCTGTCTAAACTACTGGCACACAGCTCAGACACCCATACAGACCCCACAAGACATGCCACCAGAGGTCTGTCTAAACTACTGGCACACAGCTCAGACACCCATGCATACCCCACAAGACATGCCACCAGAGGTCTGTCTAAACTACTGGCACACAGCTCAGACACCCATGCATACCCTACAAGACATGCCACCAGAGGTCTGTCTAAACTACTGGCACACAGCTCAGACACCCATACAGACCCCACAAGACATGCCACCAGAGGTCTGTCTAAACTACTGGCACACAGCTCAGACACCCATGCATACCCTACAAGACATGCCACCAGAGGTCTCTTCACAGTCCCCAAGTCCAGAACAGACTATGGGAGGTGCGCAGTACTACATAGAGCCATGACTACATGGAACTCTATTCCACATCAGGTAACTGATGCAGCAGGAGAATCAGATTTAAAAAACAGATAAAAATACACCTCATGGAACAGCGGGGCTGTGAAGCAACACAAACAATGGCACAGACACATGCATTTACACACACACACACACACACACACACACACACACACACACACACACACACACACACACACACACACACACACACACACACACACACACACACACACACACACACACACACACACACACACACACACACACACACACACACACACACACATGATAACATACGCACTATTTCAGTCAGTTATTTCAATGTGACCACACCACATTACTTATTACATCATTTAGTTGAGGTTTGTCTAGTGAATGATTTGTCACAATTACAATGCTTTTATTTTATTTATTTAAACATTTAGTTCTAACTTATTCCTTCCCTTCTGAATCTAACTGCAGCTCTTTGTTCAGTGGTCCAGTCATGTCAGTCCCTGTGGAAGCTGATGTGTATAAACCTTGTTGAACAGATTACATGTGTTCTGGGAACCTGTCTCTTGTCATATCCCCACAATGTTCCCACAACCTAATGAAACGCTCTGAAAACCTTTAAAGAACAGATTAAATGTGTTCTGGGAACCTGTCTCTCGTCATGTCAACACAATGTTCCCACAACCTAATGAAACGCTCTGAAAACCTTTAAAGAACAGATTACATGTGTTCTGGGAACCTGTCTCTTGTCATGTCAACACAATGTTCCCACAACCTAATGAAACACTCTGAAAACCTTTAAAGAACAGATTAAATGTGTTCTGGGAACCTGTCTCTTGTCATGTCAACCCAATGTTCCCACAACCTAATGAAACACTCTGAAAACCTTTAAATAACAGATTAAATGTGTTCTGGGAACCTGTCTCTTGTCATATCCCCACAATGTTCCCACAACCTAATGAAACGCTCTGAAAACCTTTAAAGAACAGATTAAATGTGTTCTGGGAACCTGTCTCTCGTCATGTCAACACAATGTTCCCACAACCTAATGAAACGCTCTGAAAACCTTTTAAAGAACAGATTACATGTGTTCTGGGAACCTGTCTCTTGTCATGTCAACACAATGTTCCCACAACCTAATGAAACGCTCTGAAAACCTTTTAAAGAACAGATTAAATGTGTTCTGGGAACCTGTCTCTTGTCATATCCCCACAATGTTCCCACAACCTAATGAAACACTCTGAAAACCTTTTTAAAGAACAGATTAAATGTGTTCTGGGAACCTGTCTCTTGTCATGTCAACACAATGTTCCCACAACCTAATGAAACACTCTGAAAACCTTTTTAAAGAACAGATTAAATGTGTTCTGGGAACCTGTCTCTTGTCATGTCAACCCAATGTTCCCACAACCTAATGAAACGCTCTGAAAACCTTTTAAAGAACAGATTAAATGTGTTCTGGGAATGTTCTTGTAACATCAGGTGAATGTTTTTTGCACCATAGAATAAAGATTGTAAAATCATCCACACAACAGGACAGTTTTTGTTTTTTGAGAACATTTGCCGCAACCTAACGAATGCTTTGGGAACTTTCACAGAACCATTTTTTGGTTTGCTGGGTCGGTTCCAACTATTCCACGTGTTTCCATGAAGATCTACTGGAAGATGGGAATGTACCACCATGTATCACCACAACCTCCAATGACTATACCCCACCACTCCCAATTACTGGAACACCTCCAACCTTTTGGTTGCTCTACATGGGAAAAAGGGCACTCAGCTGAGTTTTACAGTATTCTGACTTCCACCCTCTCCTCCACTGTGGCGCTCTGCCCCGTCCTCCCCTGCGGCGCTCCGTCAAGTGGAAATGGGAAGGGCAGAATTCTGATCGTTCCTGATGAATGTTTCGATACCCGAGGGCAGGTGACTCACCTGTGTACATACACATGTACACGAGCACATGCATACATATAGACAGAGTGTAAATGCATACAGATAGACAGAGTATAAATGCATACATATAGACAGAGTCTAAATGCATACAGATAGACAGAGTCTAAATGCATACATATAGACAGAGTCTAAATGCATACAGATAGACAGAGTCTAAATGCATACAGATAGACAGAGTCTAAATGCATACAGATATACAGAGTCTAAATGCATACATATAGGCAGAGTCTAAATGCATACAGATAGACAGAGTCTAAATGCATACAGATAGACAGAGTCTAAATGCATACATATAAACAGAGTCTAAATGCATACAGATAGACAGAGTCTAAATGCATACAGATATACAGAGTCTAAATGCATACAGATATACAGAGTCTAAATGCATACAGATAGACAGAGTCTAAATGCATACATATAGACAGAGTCTAAATGCATACAGATAGACAGAGTCTAAATGCATACAGATAGACAGAGACTACAGATAGACTGGGACACACTCCAACACTCAGACATCTTTACAGATAGATAGACTGGGACACACTCCAACACTCAGACATCTTTACAGATAGATAGACTGGGACACACTCCAACACTCAGACATCTTTACAGATAGATAGACTGGGACACACTCCAACACTCAGACATCTTTACAGATAGATAGACTGGGACACACTCCAATACTCAGACATCTTTACAGATAGATAGACTGGGACACACTCCAATACTCAGATATCATTACAGATAGATAGACTGGGACACACTCCAACACTCAGACATCTTTACAGATAGATAGACTGGGACACACTCCAATACTCAGATATCATTACAGATAGATAGACTGGGACACACTCCAACACTCAGACATCTTTACAGATAGATAGACTGGGACACACTCCAACACTCAGACATCTTTACAGATATACTGGGACACACTCCAACACTCAGACATCTTTACAGATAGATAGACTGGGACACACTCCAACACTCAGACATCTTTACAGATAGACTGGGACACACTCCAACACTCAGACATCTTTACAGATAGACTGGGACACACTCCAACACTCAGACATCTTTACAGATAGACTGGGACACACTCCAACACTCAGACATCTTTACAGATAGACTGGGACACACTCCAACACTCAGACATCTTTACAGATAGACTGGGACACACTCCAACACTCAGACATCTTTACAGATAGATAGACTGGGACACACTCCAACACTCAGACATCTTTACAGATAGATAGACTGGGACACACTCCAACACTCAGACATCTTTACAGATAGATAGACTCTGACACACTCCAACACTCAGACATCTTTACAGATAGATAGACTGGGACACACTCCAACACTCAGACATCTTTAAAGATAGATAGACTGGGACACACTCCAACACTCATAATTTAAAAACAATATTTTGCGTTTAGTGAGTCCGCCAGATCAGAGGCAGTAGGGATGACCAGGGATGTTCTCTTGATAAGTGTGCGAATTGGACCATTTTCAGTCCTGCTAAGCATTCAACATGTAACGAGTACTTTTGGGTGTCAGGGGAAATGTATGGCGTAACAGGTACATAATTTCCTTTAGGAATGTAGTGAAGTAAAAGTCGTCAAAAATATGAATAGTAAAGTAAATTACAGATACCCCCAAAAAACGATTTAAGTAGTTTAGACCACTGCTGAGAATTAGTCCAGAGATAAAAGGGTAAACCGAGTTAGTTTCTAGTAATCTGTCAGGCTTCTTCTTCTGTGGACTTTATATGGCGGTTGGCAACCAACTTTAAGGTGCATTACCACCACCAACTGGCCTGGAGTACGGACCTCAGTTCATCTTTCAATCACCCACGTGGGTATATGCTCCTAAAAACCAATGAGGCGATGGAAGAGGCGGGACTTGCAGTGCGTCAAGCGTCACAAATAGAACCAAGTTCTATTTTAGCGCCTGGCTACGCAGACGCGAGCGGTGTGGTCAGCGTGTGAAACACATCGGGGCCGCAACTGCGCTCGTCCTTATCCAATTCATATTGAAGATATTGGAAGAACTGTCCACATTTACTTCTCATCAGCCAACAAGATGAGTCGGCCTAACGAACAGCAAAAACACTAGCCTGTCAATCTAATATCCCCCATAGAACAAAAGTCAAAAGTGTGAGAAATAAATATTGCAAACATAGTCTGGGACAGTTGTGGGTTGCAATAGATCCTAAATTAATACAAACCACTAGCATAAAAAAATACGTATTTATGTGACTGAGGCAACAGATGAGAACGTTGAGCTTAAAGTGTTGATAAACTATGAGGCTACTTCTTCACATTATAAGCGCTGAAATGCCCACATGGTAGTAGACTATAAGAATGTTCCATTAGCAGAAAACACCATTCTCAAAAGTGACCACAAATGAGATTATGCTTTTTAACCACTAGGCTACCTGCCGCCCCATAATGCACGTGATGTTTTTATTATAAAGGTGCATTTTTATGGTGAAAATTATCTTTCCCAAACGTGAAACTCACGTGCTGCTTATGTATGTAGTTAGGCTCTACACCTCTTGTGAAGCGGATTAATGTGATTAATTATAATAAGTTATTTGGCCACATTAGTTGTGATATAAACCTTATTAAAACATTTAGGCCTCTGGACTAGTCTACATGAGGTGGGAGACTATGATTAGAAAAAGTTGCAAAAAAATAAATGCCATTGTTTCTTATGCTGGGTATCATTCACTAGGCTTTTTGATTTAATCTTGTCTTTACATATACTAAATAATATATGTGTGAAACTAGTTTAGATTTAGAATGGACCATTATCATGAACCTGTATCGAAACATGGGGGGAAAATACATGTCATCTATGCACCTAAATAGCGAACGGAGGAGGCTTTTCCCCGTGGTTTGTTGTCATGCCAGTCAGGCAGGCTATACTCCTGTTGTAAAGAAAAGCAATGGGATTAATAGAAGGAAAGTTGAGTAATAAATATAGTAGGTCTAGCCTATAGAAAGCTGATCCTCCTCTTTTTAGTAGAGGCCGTCACTCTGTTTTCTCCCGCAGCTGCACAGCCTATAGAAATGTTGCGCAACATGAGCTCATGGACTCTCATTACGTTTTTGATTAGATTTTCAAATACATTTACATTGATGTCAGTGATTGAGTGCTGAGTACCAGGCAGTTTGATAGGCTACAAATGACCAGCAGCAGCATCAGAGCTTGGAGAAGCCTAATAACCGTGACTAAATGTTAACGTGGAATTTGACTGCCTTCATGACTCGTGACCGCTGGTGTGGCGTTAAGACCGTTACCGCAACAGCCCTAAATACACCCCACTGCTAGGCAACGCCCCCCACAATGCAGCAGCAGCACACATTATCAAAAGTGACCACAAATGCAATTATGCATGTCATTCTTTTAGAATCAAGGGCGAATATAATGAATAGAACAGGCTTGGAACCTGTAACCCTGGTAATATGACTGGTAAATAGAATGAATAGAACAGGCTTGGAACCTCTAACCCTGGTAATATGACTGGTAAATAGAACGAATAGAACAGGCTTGGAACCTGTAACCCTGGTAATATGACTGGTAAATAGAATGAGTAGAACAGGCTTGGAACCTCAAACCCTGGTAAATAGAATGAATAGAACAGGCTTGGAACCTCTAACCCTGGTAATATGACTGGTAAATAGAATGAATAGAACAGGCTTGGAACCTCTAACCCTGGTAATATGACTGGTAAATAGAATGAATAGAACAGGCTTGGAACCTCTAACCCTGGTAATTTGATTGGTCAAAAGAATGAATAGAACAAGCAAGCCTTCCTTCATGACCTGGCCTCTATAAATTGGTATAGAATCAGCTTGATCGCCTCTGTAGAAGACGCTTGGACCTTCTTTTTTTATATTTTCAGTGGTTTTGTTAACAAACACGCCCCTGTAAAGAAAATTTGAATTAAAAACAGGTTCAGCCCCTGGTTCAACCATGATCTGGCAGAGTTACTCCACCTCAAGAATTCCATTTGGCGAAAGGCTCGACACACACATACTCAGGCTGACTGGCTCTCGTTAAGGCAAATGAGAAATAAGTGCACTCAAGCTATCTGGAAGGCCAGAGTTAGTAACTTTAAGGCGTGGTTCTCTCTCTGTGGGTCTAACCCCAAGAACTTCTGGAAAACAGTTAAAGACCTGGAGAATAAACCCTCCTCCTCACAGCTGCCCGTGTCCCTTAATGTTGATGATGTGGTTGTTACTGACAAGAAGCACATGGCTGAGCTCTTTAACTTCTTGTGGCTGCAGGGGCAGTATTGAGTAGCTTGGATGAAAGGTGCACAGAGGTGCCCAGAGTAAACGGCCTGCTCCTCAGTCATAGTTGCTAATATATGCATATTATTATTAGTATTGGATAGAAAACACTCTGAAGTTTCTAAAACTGTTTCAATTATGTCTGTGAGTATAACAGAACTCATATGGCAGGCAAAAACCTGAGAAAGAATCCAAACAGGAAGTGGAAATTCTGAGGCTGGTCGATTTTCAACAAAGATCCCATTGAAATCACAGCGAGATATGAATGAGTTTGCACTTCCTACGTCTTCCACTAGATGTCAACAGTCTGTAGAACTTTTTCTGATGCCTCTATTGTGAAGGGGGGCCGAATGAGAGGGGAATTAGTCAGGTCTGCCATGACCTGACCATTCTTTGACCATGCGCGTTCACATGAGAGGGACCTCTGTTCCATCGCTCATCTGAAGTCAATGTAATTCTCCGGTTGGAACGTTATTCAAGATTTATGTTAACAACATTCTAAAGATTGATTCAATACATCGTTTGACATGTTTCTACTGACTGTTACTGAACTTTTGGACAATTCGTCAGCTTTTAGGGAACGCGCTTCGTGACTTTGGAATTGTTTACCAAACGCGCTAACAAAAGTAGCTAATTGGACATAAATAACGGACATTATCGAACAAATCAAGCATTTATTGTGGACCTGGGATTCCTGTGAGTGCATTCTGATGAAGATCATCAAAGGTAAGGGAATATTTATCATGTAATTTCTGGTTTCTGTTGACTCCAACATGGCGGCTAATTTGACAATTGTTCTGAGCGCCGTCTCAGATTATTGCATGGTTTGCTTTTTCCGTAAAGTTTTTTTGAAATCTGACACAGCGGTTGCATTAAGGAAAGGTATATTTATTATTCCATGTGTATAACTTGTATTATCATCTACATTTATGATGAGTATTTCTGTTGAATAGATGTGGCTATGCAAAATCACTGGATGTTTTTGGAACTAGTGAATGTAACGCGCCAATGTAAACTCAGATTTGTTTATATAAATATGAACTTTACCGAACAAAACATACATGTATTGTGTAACATGAAGTCCTATGAGTGTCATCTGATGAAGATCATCAAAGGTTAGTGATTAATTTTATCTCTATTTGTCCTTTTTGTGACTCCTCTCTTTGGCGGAAAAAAATGGCTGGGTTTATCTGACTTGTTGGTGACCTAACATAATCGTTTGTGGAGCTTTCGCTGTAAAGCATTTTTTTAAATCAGACACTGTGGATGGTTTAACGAGATATTTATCTTTAAAATGGTGTCTAATACTTGTATGTTTGAGAAATTTGAATTATGAGATTTCTGTTGATTGAATTTGGCGCCCTGCAATTTAATTGGCTGTTGGCGAGGGGTTCCCAGACAGGTTAAGGTTGCAGCCCCTATCATCACCAAGCATATCTCTGACCTTTTTAACCTGTCTCTCCTCTCTGGGGAGGTTCCCACTGCTTGGAAGGCAGCCACGGTTATGAATTTGTTCTTAACTGACTTGTTGAATGAAGGAAGAAAAAAAAGGAGGTCCTGGTTTGGTCTGCGGTTGTGAGACCGGTTGGATGTACTGCCAAATTCTCTAAAACGACTTTGGAGGCAGCTTACGGAAGAGAATTGATAAGCTGTAGACCACACTATCTACCTAGAAAGTTCATCTGTATTTTTTGTAGCTGTCTACATACCACCACAAACCGATGGTGGCACTAAGACCGCACTCAATGAGCTGTATAAGGCCATAAGCAAACAGGAAAACGCTCATCCAGAGGCGGTGCTCCTAGTAGATTTTAATTAAGGGAAACTTAAATCACTTTTCCCTAATTTCTATCAGCATGTTAAATGTGCAACCAGAGGGGAAAAACTCTAGACCACCTTTACTCCACACACAGAGGCATGTACAAAGCTCTCCCTCACCCTCCATTTGGCAAATCTGACCATAATTCTATCCTCCTAATTCCTGTTTACAAGCAAAAATTAAAGCAGGAAGCACCAGTGACTCAGTCTGTAAAAAAGTGGTCAGATGAAGCAGATGCTAAACTACAGGACCATTTTGCGAGCACAGCATATGTTCTGGGATTGTTCCGATGACATTGAGGAGTACACCACATCAGTCACTGGCTTCATCAATAAGTGCATCGATGACGTCATCCCCACAGTGACTATACGTACATACCCCAACCAGAAGCCATGGATTACAGGCAAAATCCGCACTGAGCTAAAGGGTAGAGCTGCCGCTTTCAAGGAGCATGACTCTAACCTTCTCTAAAGAAATGCCCTCCGATGAATCATCAAACAGCCAAAGCGTCAATACAGGACTAAGATCGAATCGTACTACACCGGCTCTGACGCTCGTCGGATGTTGGCAGGGCTTGCAAACTATTACAGACTACAAAGGGATTCACAACCGAGAACACTGCCCAGTGACACGAGCCTTCAAGATAAGCTAAATTACTTCTATGCTCGCTTCGAGGCAAGTAACACCTAAGCATGCATGAGAGCATCAGCTGTTCCCGACGACTGTGTGATCACGCTCTCCGTAGTCGACGTGAGTAAGACCTTTAAACAGGTCAACATTCACAAGGACGCAGGGAAAGATGGATTATCAGACGTGTACTCTGAGCATTCGCTGACCAACTGGGAAGTGTCTTCACTGACTTTTTCAACCTCTCTCTGCCTGAGTCTGTAATACCAACATGTTTCAAGCAGACCACCATAGTCACGTGCCCAAGAACACTAAGGTAATCTGTTAACATTAGCAGCCTCCTCCCTAAGTTTGTTTTATTCACTGCTTTAGCACACTCTGACAACCCGGATGTCCTAGCCGTGTCTGAATCCTGGCTTAGGAAAACCACCAAAAACCCTGAAATTTCCATCCCTAACTATAACATTTTCCGACAAGATAGAACTGCCAAAGTGGGCAGAGTTCCAATCTACCGCAGAGATAGTATGCAGAGTTCTGCCCCCAGCTGTGCCCTGGAGATCATATGTGAAATGATTTCCCCCCATCTATCTTCAGAGGTCGTGCTGCTAGGCAACCTAAACTGGGACTTAACATCCCGGCCGTCCTACAATCTAAGATGCCCTCAATCTCACACAAATGATCGAACCTACCAAGTACAACCCCAAATCCGTAAACACGGGCATCCTCATAGATATCATCCTGACCAACCTGCCCTCCAAATACACCTCTGCTGTCTTCAACCAGGATCTCAGCGATCACTGCCTCATTGCCTGCGTCCGTAATGGGTCTGCAGTCAAACGACCACCCCTCATCACTGTCAAATGCTCCCTAAAACACTTCAGCGAGCAGGCCTTTCTCATCGACCTGGCCCGGGTATCCTGGAAGGATATTGACCTCATTCCGACAGTAGAGCATGCCTGGTTATTCTTTAAAAGTGCCTTCCTCACCATCTTAAATAAGCATGCCCCATTCAAAAAATGTGGAACCAGGAACCGATATATCCCTTGGTTCACTCAATACCTGACTGCCCTTGACCAGCACAAAAACCTCCTGTGGCGGACTGCATTAGCATCGAATAGCCCCTCGAAATGCAACTGTTCAGGGAAGTTCGGAATCAATATTAACAGGCAGTTAGGAAGCTAAGGCTAGCTTTCTCAAACAGAAATTTGCATCCTGTAGTACAAACTCCAAAGAGTTATTGGACACTGTAAAGTCCATGGAGAATAAGAGCACCTCCTCCCAGCTGTCCACTGCACTGAGGCTAGGAAACACTGTCACCACCGATAAATCCACTATAATTGAGAATTTCAATAAGCATTTTTCTACGGCTGGCCATGCTTTCCACCTGGCTACCCCTACCCCGGTCAACAACCCTGTACCTCCCCACAGCAACTCGCCCAAGCCTCCCCCATTTCTCCTTCACCCAAATCCAGATAGCTGATGTTCTGAAAGAACTGAAAAATCTGGACCCCTACAAATCAGCCGGGCTAGATAATCTGGACCCTCTCTTTCTAAAATGATCCGCCGAAATTGTTGCAACCCCCATTACTAGTCTGTTCAACCTGTTCAACAGGGTTCGATTCTCGGGCCGACTCTCTTCTCTGTATACATCAATGATGTCGCTCTTGCTGCTGGTGAGTCTCTGATCCACCTCTAAGGCTCTCCAGAGGGTAGTGAGGTCTGCTATATAATAATGATGTGAAATAGATAATGCTATGAAAGAGATAATGCTATGAAAGAGATACTATTATGAAAGAGATACTATTATGAAAGAGATAATGCTATGAAAGAGGTAATATAACGAACGTGATAATGCTATGAAAGAGATAATGTTATGAAAGAGATAATGATATGAAAGAGATAATGTTATGAAGGAGATAATGCTATGTGTCATTAAACACTGAGGTATCTCTGCATGTCAAAGCTGATGTTGTAAAGCTCCATATCTAGAGGCTCTATCAGACCCATCTTTACATGATGTTAAGGCTCTCATCAATGTTGTAATGTCTGTCTACATTGTGTATAACAGTAACAGTCCTACTTCCCTTCCAGCTGCTTGATGTGTGAGGAGCAGAGACATGTTCAGCCAATCTCCCTATTCAACGTATCTAATCACAGATCTACTTTGGGAGTGGGAGTTTACTATCATGTTTGGTATCAGCAGTAACATCAGCTAGAGGCTTGTTTATATGTTGTCTGGGTTCAACTCTGACCCCTCAACTCTGACCCCTCAGATCAGAACACGGCTGGTCCTCCGCCTTATCTCAACAGACCGCTGAAGGGCAGACCCTGTGTGTGTGTGTGTGTGTGTGTGTGTGTGTGTGTGTGTGTGTGTGTGTGTGTGTGTGTGTGTGTGTGTGTGTGTGTGTGTGTGTGTGTGTGTGTGTGTGTGTGTGTGTGTGTGTGTGTGTGTGTTTGTGTGTGTGTGTAACAGCAAAGCTGCTTTCGTAATAATCTCTGTGACTAGAGAGGAGAGGAGGAGAAGAATAGAAAGAAGAGGGGGAGAGGAGGAGGAGGAGGAGGAGAATAGAAAGACGAGGGAGAGAGGAGGAGGAGGAGGAGAATAGAAAGAAGAGGGAGATAGGAGGAGGAGGAGGAGGAGAATAGAAAGAAGAGGGAGAGAGGAGGAGGAGGAGAATAGAAAGAAGAGGGAGATAGGAGGAGGAGGAGGAGGAGGAGGAGGAGGAGGAGGAGGAGGAGGAGGAGGAGGAAATAGAAAGAAGAGGAAGAGAGGAGGAGGAGGAGAATAGAAAGAAGAGGGAGAGAGGAGGAGGAGGAGGAGAATAGAAAGAAGAGGGAGAGAGGAGGAGGAGGAGGAGAATAGAAAGAAGAGGGAGATAGGAGGAGGAGGAGAATAGAAAGAAGAGGGAGAGAGGAGGAGGAAGAGAATAGAAAGAAGATGGAGAGAGGAGGAGGAGGAGGAGGAGAATAGAAAGAAGAGGGAGAGGGGAGGAGGAGGAGGAGGAGGAGAATAGAAAGAAGAGGGAGAGAGGAGGATGAGGAGAATAGAAAGAAGATGGAGCGAGGAGGAGGAGGAGAATAGAAAGAAGAGGGAGAGAGGAGGAGGAGGAGGAGGAGAATAGAAAGAAGAGGGAGCGAGGAGGAGGAGGAGGAAGAGGAGGAGGAGGAGAATAGAAAGAAGAGGGAGCGAGGAGGAGGAGGAGAATAGAAAGAAGAGGGAGAGAGGAGGAGGAGAATAGAAAGAAGCGGGAGAGAGGAGGAGGAGGAGGAGGAGGAGGAGGAGGAGGAGGAGGAGGAGGAGAGAGGAGGAGGAGGAGAGAGGAGGAGGAGGAGGAGAAGAGAAAGAAGAGGGAGAGAGGAGGAGGAGGAGGAGGAGGAGGAGAATAGAAAGAAGAGGGAGAGAGGAGGAGGAGGAGAATAGAAAGAAGAGGAGATAGGAGGATGAGGAGGAGGAGGAGGGGGGAGGAGGAGAATAGAAAGAAGAGGAGAGAGGAGGAGGAGGAGGAGGAGGAGGAGGAGGAGGAGGAGGAGGAGGGCGGGAGGAGGAGAATAGAAAGAAGAGGGAGAAAGGAGGAGGAGGGGGGGAGTATAGAAAGAAGAAGGAGAGAGGAGGAGGAGAATAGAAAGAAGAGGAGAGAGGAGGAGGAGGAGGAGGAGGAGGAGGGGGGGGTGAGGAGGAGAATAGAAAGAAGAGGGAGAGAGGAGGATGAGGAGGAGGAGGAGGGGGGGAGGAGGAGAATAGAAAGAAGAGGAGAGAGGAGGAGGAGAATAGAAAGAAGAGAGGGATAGGAGGAGAATAGAAAGAAGATGGAGAGAGGAGGAGGAGGAGGAGGAGAATAGAAAGAAGAGGGAGCGATGAGGAGGAGGAGAATAGAAAGAAGAGGGAGAGAGGAGGAGGAGAATAGAAAGAAGCGGGAGAGAGGAGGAGGAGGAGGAGGAGGAGGAGGAGGAGGAGGAGAATAGAAAGAAGAGGGAGAGAGGAGGAGGAGGAGGAGAATAGAAAGAAGAGGGAGAGAGGAGGAGGAGGAGGAGGAGGAGAATAGAAAGAAGAGGGAGAGAGGAGGAGGAGGAGAATAGAAAGAAGAGGAGATAGGAGGATGAGGAGGAGGAGGAGGGGGGGAGGAGGAGAATAGAAAGAAGAGGGAGAGAGGAGGAGGAGGAGGAGGAGGAGGAGGAGGAGGAGGGCGGGAGGAGGAGAATAGAAAGAAGAGGGAGAAAGGAGGAGGAGGGGGGGAGAATAGAAAGAAGAAGGAGAGAGGAGGAGGAGAATAGAAAGAAGAGGAGAGAGGAGGAGGAGGAGGAGAAGGAGGAGGGGGGGTGAGGAGGAGAATAGAAAGAAGAGGGAGAGAGGAGGATGAGGAGGAGGAGGAGGGGGGGGAGGAGGAGAATAGAAAGAAGAGGAGAGAGGAGGAGGAGAATAGAAAGAAGAGGAGAGAGGAGGAGGAGGAGGAGGAGGAGGAGGGGGGGGTGAGGAGGAGAATAGAAAGAAGAGGGAGAGAGGAGGATGAGGAGGAGGAGGAGGGGGGGAGGAGGAGAATAGAAAGAAGAGGAGAGAGGAGGAGGAGAATAGAAAGAAGAGAGGGATAGGAGGAGAATAGACAGAAGATGGAGAGAGGAGGAGGAGGAGGAGGAGAATAGAAAGAAGAGGGAGCGAGGAGGAGGAGGAGAATAGAAAGAAGAGGGAGAGAGGAGGAGGAGAATAGAAAGAAGCGGGAGAGAGGAGGAGGAGGAGGAGGAGGAGGAGGAGGAGGAGGAGGAGGAAATAGAAAGAAGAGGGAGAGAGGAGGAGGAGGAGGAGAATAGAAAGAAGAGGGAGAGAGGAGGAGGAGGAGGAGGAGGAGGAGAATAGAAAGAAGAGGGAGAGAGGAGGAGGAGGAGAATAGAAGGAAGAGGAGATAGGAGGATGAGGAGGAGGAGGAGGGGGGAGGAGGAGAATAGAAAGAAGAGGAGAGAGGAGGAGGAGGAGGAGGAGGAGGAGGAGGAGGTGGAGGGCGGGAGGAGGAGAATAGAAAGAAGAGGGAGAAAGGAGGAGGAGGGGGGAGAATAGAAAGAAGAAGGAGAGAGGAGGAGGAGAATAGAAAGAAGAGGAGAGAGGAGGAGGAGGAGGAGGAGGAGGAGGGGGGGTGAGGAGGAGAATAGAAAGAAGAGGGAGAGAGGAGGATGAGGAGGAGGAGGGGGGGAGGAGGAGAATAGAAAGAAGATGGGGGGGAATAGAAAGAAGAGAGGGATAGGAGGAGAATAGAAAGAAGATGGAGGGGAGGGAATAGAAAGAAGAGAGGGATAGGAGGAGGAGGATGGTTAGAGAGGGGAAAAGAGGAGGAGGATGGTTAGAGAGGGGAGAAGAGGAGGAGGATGGTTAGAGAGGGGAGAAGAGGAGGAGGATGGTTAGAGAGGGGAGAAAAGGAGGAGGAAGATGGTTAGACAGGGGAGAAGAGGAGGAGGAGGATGGTTAGACAGAGGAGAAGAGGAGGAGGAGGATGGTTAGAGAGGGGAGAAGAGGAAGAGGAGGGTTAGACAGGGGAGGAAGAGGAGGCCTGGGGCAGATCCAGCCAGTGATTATCTTGTTATCTTGTCAGAACATTGTCTGCTGTTATGTGTTATATTATTCCAGCAGTCAGAGGTAACTCACACAACGCTCTGTTGAAGCTCCACACAAACACAGACACAAGACTAGCATCTAATTCAGGTTATTCAGGGAATGGATGGTCTTGAAGAGAAACACTAGCGCCACAGCTTTGTCCTGCTAACAGCCTAATTCACCCATGCTCTACCAAGGTTTTACAGCACCACAGCTTTGTCCTGCTAACAGCCTAATTCACCCATGCTCTACCAAGGTTTTACAGCACCACAGCTTTGTCCTGCTAACAGCCTAATTCACCCATGCTCTACCAAGGTTTTACAGCACCACAGCTTTGTCCTGCTAACAGCCTAATTCACCCATGCTCTACCAAGGTTTTACAGCACCACAGCTTTGTCCTGCTAACAGCCTAATTCACCCATGCTCTACCAAGGTTTTACAGCACCACAGCATTGTCCTGCTAACAGCCTAATTGATGCTCGTAGAGGACGGGCTCCCACAATAATGAGATTTGTACCACATACAAGGTAACGTATTATCCCAACACTAAGACATTATTACACTACCTTTCCAAGCTTCTGTTTCTTGATTATATGAAAGGAAGCTTTGTTTTCTATATCGACATGACCATTAGGCTTTGATCGAGGGTTTTGTCTTGAAGTAATGTGGTGCCTGTATGTGACATCAGGCTTTAGTTTATAGTACTATACAGTATAATGTCTGTATGTGATAACATGCTGTAGTTTATAGTAGTATACAGTAAAATGTCTGTATGTGACAACAGGCTGTAGTTTATAGTACTATGCAGTATAATGCCTGTATGACAACAGGCTGTAGTTTATAGTACTATACAGTATAAAGCCTGTATGACAACAGGCTGTAGTTTATAGTACTATACAGTATAAAGCCTGTATGACAACAGGCTGTAGTTTATAGTACTATACAGTAAAAAGCATGTATGACAACAGGCTGTAGTTTATAGTACTATACAGTATAATGACTGTATGACAACAGGCTGTAGTTTATAGTACTATACAGTATAAAGCCTGTATGACAACAGGCTGTAGTTTATAGTACTATACAGTATAATGCCTGTATGACAACAGGCTGTAGTTTATAGTATTATACAGTATAATGCAGTATACAGGATAACGTCTGTACTGCATTACTGCTACAGGGTTTATATACTGTATTACTGCTGCAGGGTATATATACTGTATTACTGCTACAGGGTTTATATACTGTATTACTGCTGCAGGGTATATATACTGTATTACTGCTGCAGGGTTTATATACTGTATTACTGCTGCAGGGTATATATACTGTATTACTGCTGTAGGGTTTATATACTGTATTACTGCTGCAGGGTTTATATACTGTATTAATGCTGCAGGGTTTATATACTGTATTACTACTGCAGGGTTTATATTCTGTATTACTGCTGCAGGGTATATATACTGTATTACTGCTGCAGGGTTTATATACTGTATTACTGCTGCAGGGTTTATATACTGTATTACTGCTGCAGGGTATATATACTGTATTACTGCTGCAGGGTTTATATACTGTATTACTGCTGCAGGGTTTATATACTGTATTACTGCTGCAGGGTATATATATACTGTATTACTGCTACAGGGTTTATATACTGTATTACTGCTGCAGGGTATAAATACTGTATTACTGATGCAGGGTTTATATACTGTATTACTGCTGCAGGGTTTATATACTGTATTACTGCTGCAGGGTTTATATACTGTATTACTGCTGCAGGGTATACATACTGTATTACTGCTACAGGGTTTATATACTGTATTACTGCTGCAGGGTTTATATATTACTGCTGCAGAGTTTATATACTGTATTACTGCTGCAGGGTTTATATACTGTATTAATGCTGCAGGGTTTATATACTGTATTACTGCTGCAGGGTTTATATACTGTATTACTGCTGCAGGGTTTATATACTGTATTACTGCTGCAGGGTTTATATACTGTATTACTGCTGCAGGGTTTATATACTGTATTACTGCTGCAGGGTATATATACTGTATTACTGCTGCAGGGTTTATATACTGTTATACTGATACAGGGTATATATACTGTATTACTGCTGCAGGGTTTATATACTGTATTACTGCTGCAGGGTTTATATACTGTATTACTGCTGCAGGGTTTATATACTGTATTACTGCTGCAGGGTTTATATACTGTATTACTGCTGCAGGGTTTATATATTACTGCTGCAGAGTTTATATACTGTATTACTGCTACAGGGTTTATATACTGTATTACTGCTACAGGGTATATATACTGTATTACTGCTGCAGGGTTTATATATTACTGCTGCAGGTGTTTATATACTGTATTACTGCTGCAGGGTTTATATACTGTATTACTGCTGCAGGGTTTATATATTACTGCTGCAGGGTTTATATACTGTATTACTGCTGCAGGGTTTATATATTACTGCTACAGGGTTTATATATTACTGCTGCAGGGTTTATATACTGTATTACTGCTGCAGGGTTTATATATTACTGCTACAGGGTTTATATATTACTGCTGCAGGGTTTATATGCTGTATTACTGCTGCAGGGTTTATATACTGTATTACTGCTGCAGGGTATATATACTGTATTACTGCTGCAGGGTTTATATATTACTGCTGCAGGGTTTATATACTGTATTACTGCTGCAGGGGTTATATACTGTATTACTGCTGCAGGGTTTATATACTGTATTACTGCTACAGGGTATATATACTGTATTACTGCTGCAGGGTATATAAACTGTATTACTGCTGCAGGGTATATATACTACTGCTGCAGGGTTTATACATTACTGCAGCAGGGTTTATATATTACTGCTACTGGGTTTATATACTGTATTACTGCTGCAGGGTTTATATACTACTGCTGCAGGGTTTATATATTACTGCAGCAGGGTTTATATATTACTGCTGCAGGGTTTATATACTGTATTACTTCTGCAGGGTTTATATACTGTATTACTGCTACAGGGTTTATATACTGTATTACTGCTGCAGGGTTTATATACTGTATTACTGCTGCAGGGTATACATACTGTATTACTGCTACAGGGTTTATATACTGTATTACTGCTGCAGGGTTTATATATTACTGCTGCAGGGTTTATATACTGTATTACTGCTGCAGGGTTTATATATTACTGCTGCAGGGTTTATATACTGTATTACTGCTGCAGGGTTTATATACTGTATTACTGCTGCAGGGTTTATATACTGTATTACTGCTGCAGGGTTTATATACTGTATTACTGCTACAGGGTTTATATACTGTATTACTGCTGCAGGGTATATATACTGTATTACTGCTGCAGGGTTTATATACTGTATTACTGCTGCAGGGTTTATATACTGTATTACTGCTGCAGGGTTTATATACTGTATTACTGCTGCAGGGTTTATATACTGTATTACTGCTACAGGGTTTATATATTACTGCTACAGGGTTTATATACTGTATTACTGCTGCAGGGTTTATATACTGTATTACTGCTGCAGGGTTTATATATTACTGCTACAGGGTTTATATACTGTATTACTGCTGCAGGGTTTATATACTGTATTACTGCTACAGGGTTTATATACTGTATTACTGCTGCAGGGTTTATATACTGTATTACTGCTACAGGGTTTATATATTACTGCTACAGGGTTTATATACTGTATTACTGCTGCAGGGTTTATATACTGTATTACTGCTGCAGGGTTTATATATTACTGCTACAGGGTTTATATACTGTATTACTGCTGCAGGGTTTATATACTGTATTACTGCTGCAGGGTTTATATACTGTATTACTGCTGCAGGGTTTATATACTGTATTACTGCTGCAGGGTTTATATACTGTATTACTGCTACAGGGTTTATATATTACTGCTACAGGGTATATATACTGTATTACTGCTGCAGGGTTTATATACTGTATTACTGCTGCAGGGTTTATATATTACTGCTACAGGGTTTATATACTGTATTACTGCTGCAGGGTTTATATACTGTATTACTGCTGCAGGGTTTATATACTGTATTACTGCTGCAGGGTTTATATACTGTATTACTGCTGCAGGGTTTATATACGGTATTACTGCTACAGGGTTTATATACTGTATTACTGCTACAGGGTTTATATACTGTATTACTGCTGCAGGGTTTATATATTACTGCTACAGGGTTTATATACTGTATTACTGCTGCAGGGTTCATATACGGTATTACTGCTACAGGGTTTATATACTGTATTACTGCTGCAGGGTTTATATACTGTATTACTGCTACAGGGTATATATACTGTATTACTGCTACAGGGTTTATATACTGTATTACTGCTACAGGGTTTATATACTGTATTATTGCCACAGGGTTTATATACTGTATTACTGCTACAGGGTTTATATACTGTATTACTGCTGCAGGGTATATATACTGTATTACTGCTACAGGGTTTATATACTGTATTACTGCTACAGGGTATATATACTGTATTACTGCTACAGGGTTTATATACTGTATTACTGCTGCAGGGTATATATACTGTATTACTGCTACAGGGTTTATATACTGTATTACTGCTACAGGGTTTATATACTGTATTACTGCTACAGGGTATATATACTGTATTACTGCTGCAGGGTTTATATACTGTATTACTGCTGCAGGGTTTATATACTGTATTACTGCTGCAGGGTATATATACTGTATTACTGCTACAGGGTTTATATACTGTATTACTGCTACAGGGTTTATATACTGTATTACTGCTACAGGGTATACATACTGTATTACTGCTACAGGGTTTATATACTGTATTACTGCTGCAGGGTTTATATACTGTATTACTGCTGCAGGGTTTATATACTGTATTACTGCTACAGGGTTTATATACTGTATTACTGCTGCAGGGTTTATATACTGTATTACTGCTACAGGGTTTATATACTGTATTACTGCTACAGGGTATATATACTGTATTAGAATGTTTCATTACAGCCTATGACTGGGCATCAGAATGTTTCATTACAGCCTATGACTGGGATATAGAATGTTTCATTACAGCCTATGACTGGGCTATAGAATGTTTCATTACAGCCTATGACTGGGATATAGAATGTTTCATTACAGCCTATGACTGGGCTATAGAATGTTTCATTACAGCCTATGACTGGGCTATAGAATGTTTCATTACAGCCTATGACTGGGCTTTAGAATGTTTCATTACAGCCTATGACTGAGCTATAGAATGTTTCATTACAGCCTATGACTGGGATATAGAATGTTTCATTACAGCCTATGACTGGGCTATAGAATGTTTCATTACAGCCTATGACTGGGCTATAGAATGTTTTATTTTACAATTTGTATCATGTTAAATATTAGCCACTATCGGGAGCCACCGTCCGTAAAACCCAAATGCATTTATAACTGTCACGTTAGTGTTAGTTTTCTTCAATTTGTATCTTCAATTTGTATCTTCCATTCCGTTGTCCTTTCTTTCCTCTGTCATGTCAGTGTATTTGTTCCTGAGGATCACTGGCATTACCATATTAGACTAAGGTTGTGCAATAATATAGGACATGTAGCCTGTTGAATCAGTATGGAACTAAGACCACATCCACCAGGTTAAACCTGGAGACTGGTGCATGGTTCACCATGACTGGACCGCTGTCATACAGCTCCATGATTAGTGAGGATCAGGGTAGATTTACAGGACTACTGTTTAACCCCTATCACAGTTCCATGATTAGTGAGGATCAGGGTAGATTTACAGGACTACTGTTTAACCCCTATTACAGATCCATGATTAGTGAGGATCAGGGTAGATTAATAGGACTACTGTTTAACCCCTATCACAGTTCCATGATTAGTGAGGATCAGGGTAGATTAATAGGACTACTGTTTAACCCCTATTACAGTTCCATGATTAGTGAGGATCAGGGTAGATTTACAGGACTACTGTTTAACCCCTATCACAGTTCCATGATTAGTGAGGATCAGGGTAGATTAATAGGACTACTGTTTAACCCCTATTACAGTTCCATGATTAGTGAGGATCAGGGTAGATTTATAGGACTACTGTTTAACCCCTATTACAGCTCCATGATTAGTGAGGATCAGGGTAGATTTACAGGACTACTGTTTAACCCCTATCACAGTTCCATGATTAGTGAGGATCAGGGTAGATTTACAGGACTACTGTTTAACCCCTATTACAGATCCATGATTAGTGAGGATCAGGGTAGATTAATAGGACTACTGTTTAACCCCTATTACAGTTCCATGATTAGTGAGGATCAGGGTAGATTTATAGGACTACTGTTTAACCCCTATTACAGCTTCATGATTAGTGAGGATCAGGGTAGATTTATAGGACTACTGTTTAACCCCTATTACAGATCCATGATTAGTGAGGATCAGGGTAGGTTTATAGGACTACTGTTTAACCCCTATTACAGCTCCATGATTAGTGAGGATCAGGGTAGATTTACAGGACTACTGTTTAACCCCTATTACAGTTCCATGATTAGTGAGGATCAGGGTAGATTTATAGGACTACTGTTTAACCCCTATTACAGTTCCATGATTAGTGAGGATCAGGGTAGATTTATAGGACTACTGTTTAACCCCTATTACAGTTCCATGATTAGTGAGGATCAAGGTAGATTTATAGGACTACTGTTTAACCCCTATTACAGCTCCATGAATAGTGAGGATCAGGGTAGATTTATAGGACTACTGTTTAACCCCTATTACAGCTTCATGATTAGTGAGGATCAGGGTAGATTTATAGGACTACTGTTTAACCCCTATTACAGATCCATGATTAGTGAGGATCAGGGTAGGTTTATAGGACTACTGTTTAACCCCTATTACAGCTCCATGATTAGTGAGGATCAGGGTAGATTTACAGGACTACTGTTTAACCCCTATTACAGTTCCATGATTAGTGAGGATCAGGGTAGATTTATAGGACTACTGTTTAACCCCTATTACAGTTCCATGATTAGTGAGGATCAGGGTAGATTTATAGGACTACTGTTTAACCCCTATTACAGCTCCATGATTAGTGAGGATCAGGGTAGATTTACAGGACTACTGTTCAACCCCTATTACAGCTCCATGATTAGTGAGGATCAGGGTAGATTTATAGGACTACTGTTTAACCCCTATTACAGCTCCATGATTAGTGAGGATCAGGGTAGATTTATAGGACTACTGTTTAACCCCTATTACAGCTCCATGAATAGTGAGGGATCAGGGTAGATTTATAGGACTACTGTTTAACCCCTATTACAGCTCCATGATTTGTGAGAATCAGGGTAGATTTACAGGACTACTGTTTAACCCCTATTACAGATCCATGATTAGTGAGGATCAGGGTAGATTTACAGGACTACTGTTCAACCCCTATTACAGCTCCATGATTAGTGAGGATCAGGGTAGATTTACAGGACTACTGTTTAACCCCTATTACAGCTCCATGATTAGTGAGGATCAGGGTAGATTTACAGGACTACTGTTCAACCCCTATTACAGCTCCATGAATAGTGAGGGATCAGGGTAGATTTATAGGACTACTGTTTAACCCCTATTACAGCTCCATGATTTGTGAGAATCAGGGTAGATTTACAGGACTACTGTTTAACCCCTATTACAGATCCATGATTAGTGAGGATCAGGGTAGATTTACAGGACTACTGTTCAACCCCTATTACAGCTCCATGATTAGTGAGGATCAGGGTAGATTTACAGGACTACTGTTTAACCCCTATTACAGCTCCATGATTAGTGAGGATCAGGGTAGATTTACAGGACTACTGTTCAACCCCTATTGTACACTTTTATCCACCTTCCAATATTTCTTGGATTAAATTTAATATGACCATTTTCAGGATGATTCAAACCACTGTATTTTATACTCGTCAATATGACAACTCTCAGGATGACTCAAACCACTGTATTTTATACTCGTCAATATGACAACTCTCAGGATGATTCAAACCACTGTATTTTATACTCATCAATATGACAACTCTCAGGATGACTCAAACCACTGTATTTTATACTCATCAATATGACAACTCTCAGGATGATTCAAACCACTGTATTTTATACTCATCAATATGACAACTCTCAGGATGATTCAAACCATTGTATTTTAAACTCATCAATATGACAACTCTCAGGATGATTCAAACCACTGTATTTTATACTCGTCAATATGACAACTCTCAGGATGATTCAAACCACTGTATTTTATACTCATCAATATGACAACTCTCAGGATGATTCAAACCACTGTATTTTATACTCATCAATATGACAACTCTCAGGATGATTCAAACCACTGTATTATTCTGAAAACGTTCTGTCCATGTACGTCCCTTTATTCTGAACACGTTCTGTCCATGTACGTCCCTTTATTCTGAACACGTTCTGTCCATGTACGTCCCTTTATTCTGAACACGTTCTGTCCATGTACGTCCCTTTATTCTGAACACGTTCTGTCCATGTACGTCCCTTTATTCTATACACGTTCTGTCCATTTACGTCCCTTTATTCTGTATCCCGTTCTGTCCATGTACGTCCCTTTATTCTGAACCCGTTCTGTCCATTTACGTCCCTTTATTCTGAACACGTTCTGTCCATGTACGTCCCTTTATTCTGAACCTGTTCTGTCCATGTACGTCCCTTTATTCTGTAACCTGTTCTGTCCATGTACGTCCCTTTATTCTGAACCCGTTCTGTCCATGTACGTCCCTTTATTCTGAACACGTTCTGTCCATGTACGTCCCTTTATTCTGAACACGTTCTGTCCATGTACGTCCCTTTATTCTGTAACCTGTTCTGTCCATGTACGTCCCTTTATTCTGAACCCGTTCTGTCCATGTACGTCCCTTTATTCTGAACACGTTCTGTCCATGTACGTCGCTTTATTCTGAACCCGTTCTGTCCATGTACGTCCCTTTATTCTGAACACGTTCTGTCCATGTACGTCCCTTTATTCTGAACCCGTTCTGTCCATGTACGTCCCTTTATTCTGGACCCGTTCTGTCCATGTACGTCCCTTTATTCTGAACCCGTTCTTTCCATGTACGTCCCTTTATTCTGAACCCGTTCTGTCCATGTACGTCCCTATATTCTGAACACGTTCTGTCCATGTACGTCCCTTTATTCTGTAACCCGTTCTGTTCATGTACGTCCCTTTATTCTGAACCCGTTCTGTCCATGTACGTCCCTTTATTCTGAACACGTTCTGTCCATGTACGTCCCTTTATTCTGTAACCTGTTCTGTCCATGTACGTCCCTTTATTCTGAACACGTTCTGTCCATGTACGTCCCTTTATTCTATACACGTTCTGTCCATGTACGTCCCTTTATTCTGAACACGTTCTGTCCATGTACGTCCCTTTATTCTGAACACGTTCTGTCCATGTACGTCCCTTTATTCTGGACCCGTTCTGTCCATGTACGTCCCTTTATTCTGTATCCTGTTCTGTCCATGTACGTCCCTTTATTCTGAACCCGTTCTGTCCATGTACGTCCCTTTATTCTGTAACCCGTTCTGTCCATGTACGTCCCTTTATTCTGAACCCGTTCTGTCCATGTACGTCCCTTTATTCTGAACACGTTCTGTCCATGTACGTCCCTTTATTCTGTAACCTGTTCTGTCCATGTACGTCCCTTTATTCTGAACCCGTTCTGTCCATGTACGTCCCTTTATTCTGAACACGTTCTGTCCATGTACGTCCCTTTATTCTGGACCCGTTCTGTCCATGTACGTCCCTTTATTCTGAACCCGTTCTGTCCATGTACGTCCCTTTATTCTGAACCCGTTCTGTCCATGTACGTCCCTTTATTCTGAACACGTTCTGTCCATGTACGTCCCTTTATTCTGTAACCCGTTCTGTCCATGTACGTCCCTTTATTCTGAACACGTTCTGTCCATGTACGTCCCTTTATTCTGTAACCTGTTCTGTCCATGTACGTCCCTTTATTCTGAACACGTTCTGTCCATGTACGTCCCTTTATTCTGAACCCGTTCTGTCCATGTACGTCCCTTTATTCTGGACCCGTTCTGTCCATGTACGTCCCTTTATTCTGTAACCCGTTCTGTCCATGTACGTCCCTTTATTCTGGACCCGTTCTGTCCATGTACGTCCCTTTATTCAGGACCCGTTCTGTCCATGTACGTCCCTTTATTCTGTAACCCGTTCTGTCCATGTACGTCCCTTTATTCTGGAACCCGTTCTGTCCAGGTACGTCCCTTTATTCTGGAACCCGTTCTGTCCATGTACGTCCCTTTATTCTGAACCCGTTCTGTCCATGTACGTCCCTTTATTCTGGAACCCGTTCTGTACATGTACGTCCCTTTATTCTGTAACCTGTTCTGTCCATGTACGTCCCTTTATTCTGGAACCCGTTCTGTCCATGTACGTCCCTTTATTCTGGAACCCGTTCTGTCCATGTACGTCCCTTTATTCTGTAACCTGTTCTGTCCATGTACGTCCCTTTATTCTGAACCCGTTCTGTCCATGTACGTCCCTTTATTCTGAACACGTTCTGTCCATGTACGTCCCTTTATTCTGAACCCGTTCTGTCCATGTACGTCCCTTTATTCTGAACCCGTTCTGTCCATGTACGTCCCTTTATTCTGAACCCATTCTGTCCATGTACGTCCCTTTATTCTGTAACACGTTCTGTCCATGTACGTCCCTTTATTCTGAACACGTTCTGTCCATGTACGTCCCTTTATTCTGAACCCGTTCTGTTCATGTACGTCCCTTTATTCTGAACCCGTTCTGTCCATGTACGTCCCTTTATTCTGAACCCGTTCTGTCCATGTACGTCCCTTTATTCTGAACCCATTCTGTCCATGTACGTCCCTTTATTCTGTAACACGTTCTGTCCATGTACGTCCCTTTATTCTGAACACGTTCTGTCCATGTACGTCCCTTTATTCTGAACCCGTTCTGTCCATGTACGTCCCTTTATTCTGAACCCGTTCTGTCCATGTACGTCCCTTTATTCTGGACCTGTTCTGTCCATGTACGTCCCTTTATTCTGAACACGTTCTGTCCATGTACGTCCCTTTATTCTGAACCCGTTCTGTCCATGTACGTCCCTTTATTCTGGACCCGTTCTGTCCATGTACGTCCCTTTATTCTGAACCCGTTCTGTCCATGTATGTCCCTTTATTCTGAACCCGTTCTGTCCATGTACGTCCCTATATTCTGAACACGTTCTGTCCATGTACGTCCCTTTATTCTGTAACCCGTTCTGTTCATGTACGTCCCTTTATTCTGAACCCGTTCTGTCCATGTACGTCCCTTTATTCTGAACACGTTCTGTCCATGTACGTCCCTTTATTCTGTAACCTGTTCTGTCCATGTACGTCCCTTTATTCTGAACACGTTCTGTCCATGTACGTCCCTTTATTCTGAACACGTTCTGTCCATGTACGTCCCTCTATTCTGGACCCGTTCTGTCCATGTACGTCCCTTTATTCTGTATCCTGTTCTGTCCATGTACGTCCCTTTATTCTGAACCCGTTCTGTCCATGTACGTCCCTTTATTCTGTAACCCGTTCTGTCCATGTACGTCCCTTTATTCTGAACCCGTTCTGTCCATGTACGTCCCTTTATTCTGAACACGTTCTGTCCATGTACGTCCCTTTATTCTGTAACCTGTTCTGTCCATGTACGTCCCTTTATTCTGAACCCGTTCTGTCCATGTACGTCCCTTTATTCTGAACACGTTCTGTCCATGTACGTCCCTTTATTCTGGACCCGTTCTGTCCATGTACGTCCCTTTATTCTGAACCCGTTCTGTCCATGTACGTCCCTTTATTCTGAACCCGTTCTGTCCATGTACGTCCCTTTATTCTGAACACGTTCTGTCCATGTACGTCCCTTTATTCTGTAACCCGTTCTGTCCATGTACGTCCCTTTATTCTGAACACGTTCTGTCCATGTACGTCCCTTTATTCTGTAACCTGTTCTGTCCATGTACGTCCCTTTATTCTGAACACGTTCTGTCCATGTACGTCCCTTTATTCTGAACCCGTTCTGTCCATGTACGTCCCTTTATTCTGGACCCGTTCTGTCCATGTACGTCCCTTTATTCTGTAACCCGTTCTGTCCATGTACGTCCCTTTATTCTGGACCCGTTCTGTCCATGTACGTCCCTTTATTCTGGACCCGTTCTGTCCATGTACGTCCCTTTATTCTGTAACCCGTTCTGTCCATGTACGTCCCTTTATTCTGAACCCGTTCTGTCCATGTACGTCCCTTTATTCTGGAACCCGTTCTGTCCATGTACGTCCCTTTATTCTGAACCCGTTCTGTCCATGTACGTCCCTTTATTCTGGAACCCGTTCTGTCCATGTACGTCCCTTTATTCTGTAACCTGTTCTGTCCATGTACGTCCCTTTATTCTGGAACCCGTTCTGTCCATGTACGTCCCTTTATTCTGGAACCCGTTCTGTCCATGTACGTCCCTTTATTCTGTAACCTGTTCTGTCCATGTACGTCCCTTTATTCTGAACCCGTTCTGTCCATGTACGTCCCTTTATTCTGAACACGTTCTGTCCATGTACGTCCCTTTATTCTGAACCCGTTCTGTCCATGTACGTCCCTTTATTCTGAACCCGTTCTGTCCATGTACGTCCCTTTATTCTGAACCCATTCTGTCCATGTACGTCCCTTTATTCTGTAACACGTTCTGTCCATGTACGTCCCTTTATTCTGAACACGTTCTGTCCATGTACGTCCCTTTATTCTGAACCCGTTCTGTTCATGTACGTCCCTTTATTCTGAACCCGTTCTGTCCATGTACGTCCCTTTATTCTGAACCCGTTCTGTCCATGTACGTCCCTTTATTCTGAACCCATTCTGTCCATGTACGTCCCTTTATTCTGTAACACGTTCTGTCCATGTACGTCCCTTTATTCTGAACACGTTCTGTCCATGTACGTCCCTTTATTCTGAACCCGTTCTGTCCATGTACGTCCCTTTATTCTGAACCCGTTCTGTCCATGTACGTCCCTTTATTCTGGACCTGTTCTGTCCATGTACGTCCCTTTATTCTGAACACGTTCTGTCCATGTACGTCCCTTTATTCTGGATCCGTTCTGTCCATGTACGTCCCTTTATTCTGAACCCGTTCTGTCCATGTACGTCCCTTTATTCTGTAACCTGTTCTGTCCATGTACGTCCCTTTATTCTGAACCCGTTCTGTCCATGTACGTCCCTTTATTCTGTAACCTGTTCTGTCCATGTACGTCCCTTTATTCTGAACCCGTTCTGTCCATGTACGTCCCTTTATTCTGAACCCGTTCTGTCCATGTACGTCCCTTTATTCTGGACCCGTTCTGTCCATGTACGTCCCTGTATTCTGAACCCGTTCTGTCCATGTACGTCCCTTTATTCTGTATCCTGTTCTGTCCATGTACGTCCCTTTATTCTGAACCCGTTCTGTCCATGTACGTCCCTTTATTCTGGACCCGTTCTGTCCATGTACGTCCCTGTATTCTGGACACATTCTGTCCATGTACGTCCCTTTATTCTATACACGTTCTGTCCATGTACGTCCCTTTATTCTGAACCCGTTCTGTCCATGTACGTCCCTTTATTCTGGACCCGTTCTGTCCATGTACGTCCCTGTATTCTGAACCCGTTCTGTCCATGTACGTCCCTTTATTCTGAACACGTTCTGTCCATGTACGTCCCTTTATTCTGGACCCGTTCTGTCCATGTACGTCCCTTTATTCTGAACCCGTTCTGTCCATGTACGTCCCTTTATTCTGAACCCGTTCTGTCCATGTACATCCCTTTATTCTGGACCCGTTCTGTCCATGTACGTCCCTGTATTCTGAACACGTTCTGTCCATGTACGTCCCTGTATTCTGAACACGTTCTGTCCATGTACGTCCCTTTATTCTATACACGTTCTGTCCATGTACGTCCCTTTATTCTATACACGTTCTGTCCATGTACGTCCCTTTATTCTGAACACGTTCTGTCCATGTACGTCCCTTTATTCTATACACGTTCTGTCCATGTACGTCCCTTTATTCTGAACACGTTCTGTCCATGTACGTCCCTTTATTCTGAACACGTTCTGTCCATGTACGTCCCTTTATTCTGAACCCGTTCTGTCCATGTACGTCCCTTTATTCTGTCACCCGTTCTGTCCATGTACGTCCCTGTATTCTGAACCCGTTCTGTCCATGTACGTCCCTTTATTCTGAACACGTTCTGTCCATGTACGTCCCTTTATTCTAAACCCGTTCTGTCCATGTACGTCCCTTTATTCTGAACCTGTTCTGTCCATGTACGTCCCTTTATTCTGAACCCGTTCTGTCCATGTACGTCCCTTTATTCTGAACATGTTCAGTCCATGTACGTCCCTTTATTCTAAACCCGTTCTGTCCATGTACGTCCCTTTATTCTGAACCCGTTCTGTCCATGTACGTCCCTTTATTCTGAACACGTTCTGTCCATGTACGTCCCTTTATTCTATACACGTTCTGTCCATGTACGTCCCTTTATTCTGAAGACGTTCTGTCCATGTACGTCCCTTTATTCTGAACACGTTCTGTCCATGTACGTCCCTTTATTCTGAACCTGTTCTGTCCATGTACGTCCCTTTATTCTGTAACCCGTTCTGTCCATGTACGTCCCTTTATTCTGAACCCGTTCTGTCCATGTACGTCCCTTTATTCTGAACCCGTTCTGTCCATGTACGTCCCTGTATTCTGAACCCGTTCTGTCCATGTACGTCCCTTTATTCTGGACCCGTTCTGTCCATGTACGTCCCTGTATTCTGGATCCGTTCTGTCCATGTACGTCCCTGTATTCTGAACACGTTCTGTCCATGTACGTCCCTTTATTCTGAACCCGTTCTGTCCATGTACGTCCCTGTATTCTGAACACGTTCTGTCCATGTACGTCCCTTTATTCTATACACGTTCTGTCCATGTACGTCCCTTTATTCTGAACACGTTCTGTCCATGTACGTCCCTTTATTCTGAACACGTTCTGTCCATGTACGTCCCTTTATTCTGGACCCGTTCTGTCCATGTACGTCCCTTTATTCTGTATCCTGTTCTGTCCATGTACGTCCCTTTATTCTGTATCCTGTTCTGTCCATGTACGTCCCTTTATTCTGAACCCGTTCTGTCCATGTACGTCCCTTTATTCTGTAACCCGTTCTGTCCATGTACGTCCCTTTATTCTGAACACGTTCTGTCCATGTACGTCCCTTTATTCTGAACCCGTTCTGTCCATGTACGTCCCTTTATTCTATACACGTTCTGTCCATGTACGTCCCTTTATTCTGAACACGTTCTGTCCATGTACGTCCCTTTATTCTGAACACGTTCTGTCCATGTACGTCCCTTTATTCTGAACCCGTTCTGTCCATGTACGTCCCTTTATTCTATACACGTTCTGTCCATGTACGTCCCTTTATTCTGAACACGTTCTGTCCATGTACGTCCCTTTATTCTATACACGTTCTGTCCATGTACGTCCCTTTATTCTGAACACGTTCTGTCCATGTACGTCCCTTTATTCTATACACGTTCTGTCCATGTACGTCCCTTTATTCTGAACACGTTCTGTCCATGTACGTCCCTTTATTCTATACACGTTCTGTCCATGTACGTCCCTTTATTCTGAACACGTTCTGTCCATGTACGTCCCTTTATTCTGAACACGTTCTGTCCATGTACGTCCCTTTATTCTATACACGTTCTGTCCATGTACGTCCCTTTATTCTGAACACGTTCTGTCCATGTACGTCCCTTTATTCTGAACACGTTCTGTCCATGTACGTCCCTTTATTCTGAACCCGTTCTGTCCATGTACGTCCCTTTATTCTGAACCCGTTCTGTCCATGTACGTCCCTTTATTCTGAACCCGTTCTGTCCATGTACGTCCCTTTATTCTATACACGTTCTGTCCATGTACGTCCCTTTATTCTGAACACGTTCTGTCCATGTACGTCCCTTTATTCTATACACGTTCTGTCCATGTACGTCCCTTTATTCTGAACACGTTCTGTCCATGTACGTCCCTTTATTCTGAACACGTTCTGTCCATGTACGTCCCTTTATTCTGAACCCGTTCTGTCCATGTACGTCCCTTTATTCTGAACCCGTTCTGTCCATGTACGTCCCTTTATTCTGAACCCGTTCTGTCCATGTACGTCCCTTTATTCTGAACACGTTCTGTCCATGTACGTCCCTTTATTCTATACACGTTCTGTCCATGTACGTCCCTTTATTCTGAACACGTTCTGTCCATGTACGTCCCTTTATTCTGAACCCGTTCTGTCCATGTACGTCCCTTTATTCTGAACCCGTTCTGTCCATGTACGTCCCTTTATTCTGTAACACGTTCTGTCCATGTACGTCCCTTTATTCTGAACACGTTCTGTCCATGTACGTCCCTTTATTCTATACACGTTCTGTCCATGTACGTCCCTTTATTCTGAACACGTTCTGTCCATGTACGTCCCTTTATTCTGAACCCGTTCTGTCCATGTACGTCCCTTTATTCTGAACCCGTTCTGTCCATGTACGTCCCTGTATTCTGAACACGTTCTGTCCATGTACGTCCCTGTATTCTGAACACGTTCTGTCCATGTACGTCCCTTTATTCTGAACACGTTCTGTCCATGTACGTCCCTTTATTCTGAACACGTTCTGTCCATGTACGTCCCTTTATTCTGAACCCGTTCTGTCCATGTACGTCCCTGTATTCTGAACCCGTTCTGTCCATGTACGTCCCTTTATTCTGAACACGTTCTGTCCATGTACGTCCCTTTATTCTGTAACCCGTTCTGTCCATGTACGTCCCTGTATTCTGAACACGTTCTGTCCATGTACGTCCCTTTATTCTGAACCTGTTCTGTCCATGTACGTCCCTTTATTCTGAACCCGTTCTGTCCATGTACGTCCCTGTATTCTGAACACGTTCTGTCCATGTACGTCCCTTTATTCTGAACCCGTTCTGTCCATGTACGTCCCTTTATTCCATACACGTTCTGTCCATGTACGTCCCTTTATTCTGAACACGTTCTGTCCATGTACGTCGCTTTATTCTATACACGTTCTGTCCATGTACGTCCCTTTATTCTGAACACGTTCTGTCCATGTACGTCCCTTTATTCTGAACACGTTCTGTCCATGTACGTCCCTTTATTCTGAACCCGTTCTGTCCATGTACGTCCCTTTATTCTGAACACGTTCTGTCCATGTACGTCCCTTTATTCTGAACCCGTTCTGTCCATGTACGTCCCTTTATTCTGTCACCCGTTCTGTCCATGTACGTCCCTGTATTCTGAACCCGTTCTGTCCATGTACGTCCCTTTATTCTGAACCCGTTCTGTCCATGTACGTCCCTTTATTCTGAACCCGTTCTGTCCATGTACGTCCCTGTATTCTGGACCCGTTCTGTCCATGTACGTCCCTTTATTCTGAACCCGTTCTGTCCATGTACGTCCCTGTATTCTGAACCCGTTCTGTCCATGTACGTCCCTGTATTCTGAACCCGTTCTGTCCATGTACGTCCCTTTATTCTGAACCCGTTCTGTCCATGTACGTCCCTGTATTCTGGACCCGTTCTGTCCATGTACGTCCCTTTATTCTGAACCCGTTCTGTCCATGTACGTCCCTTTATTCTGAACCCGTTCAGTCCATGTACGTCCCTTTATTCTGTAACCTGTTCTGTCCATGTACGTCCCTTTATTCTGAACCCGTTCTGTCCATGTACGTCCCTTTATTCTGTAACCTGTTCTGTCCATGTACGTCCCTTTATTCTGAACCCGTTCTGTCCATGTACGTCCCTTTATTCTGAACCCGTTCTGTCCATGTACGTCCCTTTATTCTGAACCCGTTCTGTCCATGTACGTCCCTTTATTCTGAACCCGTTCTGTCCATGTACGTCCCTTTATTCTGAACACGTTCTGTCCATGTACGTCCCTTTATTCTGAACCTGTTCTGTCCATGTACGTCCCTTTATTCTGAACCCGTTCTGTCCATGTACGTCCCTTTATTCTGAACCCGTTCTGTCCATGTACGTCTGTCGACAGAATTCTAATTTAAGGCGCACCGTATTTAAAGGGATGGCTTAACATAAATGTATTGAAACCCGAATTGAATGAAAACTGCACAAGAAAACAAGGGTTTTCGGCAGTTGGATTACATTTATTCAGCGGGAACTGTGCCTGCAAAGCCCGTTACACACCTTCATACGGTCAGTCTGAATACCGACTAGTGAGAAGATCACACACCTTCATAAGGTCAGTCTGAATACCAACTAGTGAGAAGTTCACACACCTTCATAAGGTCAGTCTGAATACCGACTAGTGAGAAGATCACACACCTTCATAAGGTCAGTCTGAATACCAACTAGTGAGAAGTTCACACACCTTCATCAGGTCAGTCTGAATACCCACTAGTGAGAAGTTCACACACCTTCATAAGGTCAGTCTGAATACCGACTAGTGAGAAGTTCACACACCTTCATAAGGTCAGTCTGAATACCCACTAGTGAGAAGTTCACACACCTTCATAAGGTCAGTCTGAATACCCACTAGTGAGAAGTTCACACACCTTCATAAGGTCAGTCTGAAAACCGACTAGTGAGAAGATCACACACCTTCATAAGGTCAGTCTGAATACCAACTAGTGAGAAGTTCACACACCTTCATCAGGTCAGTCTGAATACCCACTAGTGAGAAGTTCACACACCTTCATAAGGTCAGTCTGAATACCGACTAGTGAGAAGTTCACACACCTTCATAAGGTCAGTCTGAATACCCACTAGTGAGAAGTTCACACACCTTCATCAGGTCAGTCTGAATACCAACTAGTGAGAAGTTCACACACCTTCATAAGGTCAGTCTGAATACCAACTAGTGAGAAGTTCACACACCTTCATCAGGTCAGTCTGAATACCAACTAGTGAGAAGTTCACACACCTTCATCAGGTCAGTCTGAATACCAACTAGTGAGAAGTTCACACACCTTCATAAGGTCAGTCTGAATACCGACTAATGAGAAGTTCACACACCTTCATAAGGTCAGTCTGAATACCAACTAGTGAGAAGTTCACACACCTTCATAAGGTCAGTCTGAATACCAACTAGTGAGAAGTTCACACACCTTCATACGGTCAGTCTGAATACCAACTAGTGAGAAGTTCACACACCTTCATAAGGTCAGTCTGAATACCGACTAATGAGAAGTTCACACACCTTCATAAGGTCTGTCTGAATACCAACTAGTGAGAAGTTCACACACCTTCATAAGGTCAGTCTGAATACCAACTAGTGAGAAGTTCACACACCTTCATACGGTCAGTCTGAATACCAACTAGTGAGAAGTTCACACACCTTCATAAGGTCAGTCTGAATACCGACTAGTGAGAAGTTCACACACCTTCATAAGGTCAGTCTGAATACCAACTAGTGAGAAGTTCACACACCTTTATAAGGTCAGTCTGAATACCGACTAGTGAGAAGTTCACACACCTTCATAAGGTCAGTCTGAATACCGACTAGTGAGAAGTTCACACACCTTCATACGGTCAGTCTGAATACCGACTAGTGAGAAGTTCACACACCTTCATAAGGTCAGTCTGAATACCAACTAGTGAGAAGTTCACACACCTTCATAGGGTCAGTCTGAATACCGACTAGTGAGAAGTTCACACACCTTCATAGGGTCAGTCTGAATTCCGACTAGTGCCAAGTGTGTAGGAAAGGCCTAACAGTCGGAATCGGTCCCCATGTGTGGAATGCCGTTCACCTATTTAACTTGGCATCGCCTTTAAGCACGGCACAATACTGCACATTCCTCATGTTGTTTAACCTGTGGGCTCACTGTTGCAATTATCACTTTCCTCTCTCTCAACCAATGGGCCTTCTCTCTCAACCAATGGACCTCCTCTCTCTCAACCATTGGGCCTTCTCTCTCTCAACCAATGGGCCTTCTCTCTCAACCAATGGGCCTTCTCTCTCAACCAATGGACCTCCTCTCTCTCAACCATTGGGCCTTCTCTCTCTCAACCAATGGGCCTCCTCTCTCAACCAATGGGCCTTCTCTCTCAACCAATGGACCTCCTCTCTCTCAACCATTGGGCCTTCTCTCTCTCAACCAATGGGCCTCCTCTCTCAACCAATGGGCCTCCTCTCTCAACCAATGGGCCTTCTCTCTCTCAACCATTGGGCCTTCTCTCTCTCAACCAATGGGCCTCCTCTCTCAACCAATGGGCCTTCTCTCTCAACCAATGGACCTCCTCTCTCTCAACCAATGGGCCTCCTCTCTCAACCAATGGGCCTTCTCTCTCTCAACCAATGGGCCTCCTCTCTCAACCAATGGGCCTTCTCTCTCAACCAATGGACCTCCTCTCTCTCAACCAATGGACCTCCTCTCTCTCAACCATTGGGCCTTCTCTCTCTCAACCAATGGGCCTCCTCTCTCAACCAATGGGCCTCCTCTCTCAACCAATGGGCCTTCTCTCTCTCCACCAATGGGCCTTCTCTCTCTCCACCAATGGGCCTCCTCTCTCAACCAATGGGCCTCCTCTCTCAACCAATGGGCCTTCTCTCTCTCCACCAATGGGCGTGAAGGTTGGGATGTATTGATATGTTAATGTCCCCCTAGTTCTCTCACCTGATGCTTTCCTCCTCCACCTTCCCACAACCACCAGCTTTAATAACCTTAAGGCTCCTTTCCCCCCCCAGCGGGGGAGGGGGGGTTTCCTCCTCCACCTTCCCACAACCACCAGCTTTAATAACCTTAAGGCTCCTTTCCCCCAGCGGGGGAGGGGGGGTTTCCTCCTCCACCTTCCCACAACCACCAGCTTTAATAACCTTAAGGCTCCTTTCCCCCCCAGCGGGGGAGGGGGGGTTTCCTCCTCCACCTTCCCACAACCACCAGCTTTAATAACCTTAAGGCTCCTTTCCCCCCCCAGCGGGGGAGGGGGGGTTTCCTCCTCCACCTTCCCACAACCACCAGCTTTAATAACCTTAAGGCTCCTTTCCCCCAGCGGGGGAGGGGGGGTTTCCTCCTCCACCTTCCCACAACCACCAGCTTTAATAACCTTAAGGCTCCTTTCCCCCCCCAGCGGGGGAGGGGGGGGTTTCCTCCTCCACCTTCCCACAACCACCAGCTTTAATAACCTTAAGGCTCCTTTCCCCCCCCAGCGGGGGAGGGGGGGTTTCCTCCTCCACCTTCCCACAACCACCAGCTTTAATAACCTTAAGGCTCCTTTCCCCCCCCAGCGGGGGAGGGGGGGTTTCCTCCTCCACCTTCCCACAACCACCAGCTTTAATAACCTTAAGGCTCCTTTCCCCCCCCCCAGCGGGGGAGGGGGGGTTTCCTCCTCCACCTTCCCACAACCACCAGCTTTAATAACCTTAAGGCTCCTTTCCCCCAGCGGGGGAGGGGGGGTTTCCATGACAGCTGCCCAGCATAGGTGTACCTGTCATCACATCATCTGGCTCTGAGGATCTTCCGTTGGAGGCGAGGCCATTCCCCAAACGATCTCATAAAATGTTGTATTGCATTCCGCCTTCGTTGTTCATTCAGCTAAGCCTGCCTGTACAGGACTGACCTTTACTCTACTGTAGTAGAACACAGTCCCCATCCCTCCAGTCAGTCTACCTACACTACAGATATAATGTCCATATCCTTTACTCTACTGTAGTAGAACACAGTCCCCATCCCTCCAGTCAGTCTATCTACACTACAGATATAATGTCCATATCCTTTACTCTACTGTAGTAGAACACAGTCCCCATCCCTCCAGTCAGTCTACCTACACTACAGATATAATGTCCATATCCTTTACTCTACTGTAGTAGAACACAGTCCCCATCCCTCCAGTCAGTCTACCTACACTACAGATATAATGTCCATAGAACACAGTCCCCATCCCTCCAGTCAGTCTACCTACACTACAGATATAATGTCCATATCCTTTACTCTACTGTAGTAGAACACAGTCACCATCCCTCCAGTCAGTCTATCTACACTACAGATATAATGTCCATATCCTTTACTCTACTGTAGTAGAACACAGTCACCATCCCTCCAGTCAGTCTATCTACACTACAGATATAATGTCCATATCCTTTACTCTACTGTAGTAGAACACAGTCACCATCCCTCCAGTCAGTCTATCTACACTACAGATATAATGTCCATATCCTTTACTCTACTGTAGTAGAACACAGTCACCATCCCTCCAGTCAGTCTATCTACACTACAGATATAATGTCCATATCCTTTACTCTACTGTAGTAGAACACAGTCCCCATCCCTCCAGTCAGTCTATCTACACTACAGAGATATAATGTCCATATCTACACTACAGATATAATGTCCATATCTACACTACAGATATAATGTCCATATCTACACTACAGAGATTATTATATAGATATAATGTCCATATCTACACTACAGAGATTATTATATAGATATAATGTCCATATCTACATACAGATATAATGTCCATATTTACACTACAGATATAATGTCCATATCTACACTACAGAGATTATTATATAGATATAATGTCCATATCTACACTACAGATATAATGTCCATATCTACACTACAGATATAATGTCCATATCTACACTACAGATATAATGTCCATATCTACACTACAGATATAATGTCCATATCTACACTACAGAGATTATTATATAGATATAATGTCCATATCTACACTACAGATATAATGTCCATATCTACACTACAGATATAATGTCCATATCTACACTACAGATATAATGTCCATATCTACACTACAGAGATTATTATATAGATATAATGTCCATATCTACACTACAGATATAATGTCCATATCTACACTACAGAGATTATTATATAGATATAATGTCCATATCTACACTACAGAGATTATTATATAGATATAATGTCCATATCTACACTACAGATATAATGTCCATATCTACACTACAGATATAATGTCCATATCTACACTACAGATATAATGTCCATATCTACACTACAGATATAATGTCCATATCTACACTACAGATATAATGTCCATATCTACACTACAGAGATTATTATATAGATATAATGTCCATATCTACACTACAGAGATTATTATATAGATATAATCACTACGTCAGCCTCCTCTATGTCCTCACTGTGATTGTTCTCTGTTCTGGGGCGTCATGTGATGGGACTGCAGCAATATGTGGTCCTTCACCTTCAGACCACATGATGTTTCCCTGCTCTGCTCTGCACCTCAGGACACACACCAACACACTGACACACCAACACACCAACACACTGACACCCACAGCAGTATGAGGGTATAACTGTGTCCCTGTATGGTTCAATATGTAATGTGCATGTTACTCTAGAGTCTCTAGAGGTCCTATACGTGTGGAAACCATTGTGACTGGGCCTTGGCCAGGTATGCCCACTACAATAGCCTGGTTCTGGTGCCAAGCTGGTTCTGCTCTCTTGCCCAGTACACATGTCATGTTTGGCTTTACAGTGACATTAGTGACGTTGACAGCCATGGAGCTGGCAAGAGCACAAACAGATCTGGGACCAGACAGTCTACTGCTACAATACAAACAGATCTGGGACCAGTCAGTCTACTGCTGTAATACAAACAGATCTGGGACCAGGCTAGTCAGTCTACTGCTGTAATACAAACAGATCTGGGACCAGGCTAGTCAGTCTACTGCTGCAATACAAACAGATCTGGGACCAGTCAGTCTACTGCTGCAATACAAACAGATCTGGGACCAGGCTAGTCAGTCTACTGCTGCAATACAAACAGATCTGGGACCAGTCAGTCTACTGCTGTAATACAAACAGATCTGGGACCAGTCAGTCTACTGCTACAATACAAACAGATCTGGGACCAGTCAGTCTACTGCTGCAATACAAACAGATCTGGGACCAGTCAGTCTACTGCTACAATACAAACAGATCTGGGACCAGTCAGTCTACTGCTGCAATACAAACAGATCTGGGACCAGACAGTCTACTGCTGCAATACAAACAGATCTGGGACCAGTCAGTCTACTGCTGCAATACAAACAGATCTGGGACCAGGCTAGTCAGTCTACTGCTACAATACAAACAGATCTGGGACCAGACTAGTCAGTCTACTGCTGCAATACAAACAGATCTGAGACCAGGCTAGTCAGTCTATTGCTGCAATACAAACAGATCTGGGACCAGGCTAGTTAGTCTACTGCTGCAATACAAACAGATCTGGGACCAGTCAGTCTACTGCTGCAATACAAACAGATCTGGGACCAGTCAGTCTACTGCTGCAATACAAACAGATCTGGGACCAGTCAGTCTACTGCTGCAATACAAACAGATCTGGGACCAGGCTAGTCAGTCTACTGCTGCAATACAAACAGATCTGGGACCAGGCTAGTCAGTCTATTGCTGTAATACAAACAGATCTGGGACCAGACTAGTCAGTCTATTGCTGCAATACAAACAGATCTGGGACCAGTCAGTCTACTGCTGTAATACAAACAGATCTGGGACCAGGCTAGTCAGTCTATTGCTGCAATACAAACAGATCTGGGACCAGGCTAGTCAGTCTACTGCTGCAATACAAACAGATCTGGGACCAGGCTAGTCAGTCTACTGCTGCAATACAAACAGATCTGGGACCAGGTTAGTCAGTCTACTGCTGCAATACAAACAGATCTGGGACCAGGCTAGTCAGTCTACTGCTACAATACAAACAGATCTGGGACCAGTCAGTCTACTGCTACAATACAAACAGATCTGGGACCAGTCAGTCTACTGCTGTAATACAAACAGATCTGGGACCAGTCAGTCTACTGCTGTAATACAAACAGATCTGGGACCAGACTAGTCAGTCTACTGCTGCAATACAAACAGATCTGGGACCAGGCTAGTCAGTCTACTGCTGCAATACAAACAGATCTGGGACCAGTCAGTCTACTGCTACAATACAAACAGATCTGGGACCAGTCAGTCTACTGCTGTAATACAAACAGATCTGGGACCAGTCAGTCTACTGCTGTAATACAAACAGATCTGGGACCAGTCAGTCTACTGCTGCAATACAAACAGATCTGGGACCAGACTAGTCAGTCTACTGCTGCAATACAAACAGATCTGGGACCAGGCTAGTCAGTCTACTGCTGCAATACAAACAGATCTGGGACCAGTCAGTCTACTGCTACAATACAAACAGATCTGGGACCAGACTAGTCAGTCTACTGCTGTAATACAAACAGATCTGGGACCAGTCAGTCTACTGCTACAATACAAACAGATCTGGGACCAGACTAGTCAGTCTACTGCTGCAATACAAACAGATCTGGGACCAGTCAGTCTACTGCTACAATACAAACAGATCTGGGACCAGACTAGTCAGTCTACTGCTGCAATACAAACAGATCTGGGACCAGGCTAGTCAGTCTACTGCTGCAATACAAACAGATCTGGGACCAGTCAGTCTACTGCTGCAATACAAACAGATCTGGGACCAGTCAGTCTACTGCTACAATACAAACAGATCTGGTACCAGACTAGTCAGTCTACTGCTACAATACAAACAGATCTGGGACCAGGCTAGTCAGTCTACTGCTGCAATACAAACAGATCTGGGACCAGGCTAGTCAGTCTACTGCTGCAATACAAACAGATCTGGGACCAGGCTAGTCAGTCTACTGCTGCAATACAAACAGATCTGGGACCAGGCTAGTCAGTCTACTGCTGTAATACAAACAGATCTGGGACCAGTCAGTCTACTGCTGTAATACAAACAGATCTGGGACCAGGCTAGTCAGTCTACTGCTGTAATACAAACAGATCTGGGACCAGTCAGTCTACTGCTGCAATACAAACAGATCTGGGACCAGGCTAGTCAGTCTACTGCTGCAATACAAACAGATCTGGGACCAGGCTAGTCAGTCTACTGCTGTAATACAAACAGATCTGGGACCAGTCAGTCTACTGCTGCAATACAAACAGATCTGGGACCAGGCTAGTGAGTCTACTGCTGTAATACAAACAGATCTGGGACTAGTCAGTCTACTGCTGTAATACAAACAGATCTGGGACCAGTCAGTCTACTGCTGCAATACAAACAGATCTGGGACCAGGCTAGTCAGTCTACTGCTGCAATACAAACAGATCTGGGACCAGTCTAGTCAGTCTACTGCTACAATACAAACAGATCTGGGACCAGGCTAGTCAGTCTACTGCTGTAATACAAACAGATCTGGGACCAGTCAGTCTACTGCTGCAATACAAACAGATCTGGGACCAGTCAGTCTACTGCTGTAATACAAACAGATCTGGGACCAGTCAGTCTACTGCTGCAATACAAACAGATCTGGGACCAGGCTAGTCAGTCTACTGCTGTAATACAAACAGATCTGGGACCAGGCTAGTCAGTCTACTGCTGTAATACAAACAGATCTGGGACCAGGCTAGTCAGTCTACTGCTACAATACAAACAGATCTGGGACCAGTCTAGTCAGTCTACTGCTACAATACAAACAGATCTGGGACCAGGCTAGTCAGTCTACTGCTACAATACAAACAGATCTGGGACCAGGCTAGTCGGTCTACTGCTGTAATACAAACAGATCTGGGACCAGGCTAGTCAGTCTACTGCTACAATACAAACAGATCTGGGACCAGTCAGTCTACTGCTGCAATACAAACAGATCTGGGACCAGGCTAGTCAGTCTACTGCTGTAATACAAACAGATCTGGGACCAGGCTAGTCAGTCTACTGCTACAATACAAACAGATCTGGGACCAGTCTAGTCAGTCTACTGCTACAATACAAACAGATCTGGGACCAGTCAGTCTACTGCTGCAATACAAACAGATCTGGGACCAGTCAGTCTACTGCTGCAATACAAACAGATCTGGGACCAGTCAGTCTACTGCTACAATACAAACAGATCTGGGACCAGGCTAGTCAGTCTACTGCTGCAATACAAACAGATCTGGGACCAGGCTAGTCAGTCTACTGCTGCAATACAAACAGATCTGGGACCAGGCTAGTCAGTCTACTGCTACAATACAAACAGATCTGGGACCAGGCTAGTCAGTCTACTGCTGCAATACAAACAGATCTGGGACCAGGCTAGTCAGTCTACTGCTACAATACAAACAGATCTGGGACCAGTCAGTCTACTGCTACAATACAAACAGATCTGGGATCAGACTAGTCAGTCTACTGCTACAATACAAACAGATCTGGGACCAGACTAGTCAGTCTACTGCTGCAATACAAACAGATCTGGGACCAGTCAGTCTACTGCTGCAATACAAACAGATCTGGGACCAGGCTAGTCAGTCTACTGCTGTAATACAAACAGATCTGGGACCAGGCTAGTCAGTCTACTGCTACAATACAAACAGATCTGGGACCAGTCTAGTCAGTCTACTGCTACAATACAAACAGATCTGGGACCAGTCAGTCTACTGCTGCAATACAAACAGATCTGGGACCAGTCAGTCTACTGCTGCAATACAAACAGATCTGGGACCAGGCTAGTCAGTCTACTGCTGTAATACAAACAGATCTGGGACCAGGCTAGTCAGTCTACTGCTACAATACAAACAGATCTGGGACCAGTCTAGTCAGTCTACTGCTACAATACAAACAGATCTGGGACCAGTCAGTCTACTGCTGCAATACAAACAGATCTGGGACCAGTCAGTCTACTGCTACAATACAAACAGATCTGGGACCAGGCTAGTCAGTCTACTGCTGCAATACAAACAGATCTGGGACCAGGCTAGTCAGTCTACTGCTGCAATACAAACAGATCTGGGACCAGGCTAGTCAGTCTACTGCTACAATACAAACAGATCTGGGACCAGTCAGTCTACTGCTGCAATACAAACAGATCTGGGACCAGGCTAGTCAGTCTACTGCTGCAATACAAACAGATCTGGGACCAGGCTAGTCAGTCTACTGCTACAATACAAACAGATCTGGGACCAGTCAGTCTACTGCTACAATACAAACAGATCTGGGATCAGACTAGTCAGTCTACTGCTACAATACAAACAGATCTGGGACCAGACTAGTCAGTCTACTGCTGCAATACAAACAGATCTGGGACCAGTCAGTCTACTGCTGTAATACAAACAGATCTGGGACCAGACTAGTCAGTCTACTGCTGTAATACAAACAGATCTGGGACCAGGCTAGTCAGTCTACTGCTACAATACAAACAGATCTGGGACCAGTCTAGTCAGTCTACTGCTACAATACAAACAGATCTGGGACCAGGCTAGTCAGTCTACTGCTACAATACAAACAGATCTGGGACCAGGCTAGTCAGTCTACTGCTGTAATACAAACAGATCTGGGACCAGGCTAGTCAGTCTACTGCTACAATACAAACAGATCTGGGACCAGTCAGTCTACTGCTGCAATACAAACAGATCTGGGACCAGGCTAGTCAGTCTACTGCTGTAATACAAACAGATCTGGGACCAGGCTAGTCAGTCTACTGCTACAATACAAACAGATCTGGGACCAGTCTAGTCAGTCTACTGCTACAATACAAACAGATCTGGGACCAGTCAGTCTACTGCTGCAATACAAACAGATCTGGGACCAGTCAGTCTACTGCTGCAATACAAACAGATCTGGGACCAGTCAGTCTACTGCTACAATACAAACAGATCTGGGACCAGGCTAGTCAGTCTACTGCTGCAATACAAACAGATCTGGGACCAGGCTAGTCAGTCTACTGCTGCAATACAAACAGATCTGGGACCAGGCTAGTCAGTCTACTGCTACAATACAAACAGATCTGGGACCAGTCAGTCTACTGCTGCAATACAAACAGATCTGGGACCAGGCTAGTCAGTCTACTGCTGCAATACAAACAGATCTGGGACCAGGCTAGTCAGTCTACTGCTACAATACAAACAGATCTGGGACCAGTCAGTCTACTGCTACAATACAAACAGATCTGGGACCAGTCAGTCTACTGCTGCAATACAAACAGATCTGGGACCAGGCTAGTCAGTCTACTGCTGCAATACAAACAGATCTGGGACCAGGCTAGTCAGTCTACTGCTACAATACAAACAGATCTGGGACCAGTCAGTCTACTGCTGCAATACAAACAGATCTGGGACCAGTCAGTCTACTGCTGCAATACAAACAGATCTGGGACCAGTCAGTCTACTGCTACAATACAAACAGATCTGGGACCAGGCTAGTCAGTCTACTGCTGCAATACAAACAGATCTGGGACCAGGCTAGTCAGTCTACTGCTGCAATACAAACAGATCTGGGACCAGGCTAGTCAGTCTACTGCTACAATACAAACAGATCTGGGACCAGTCAGTCTACTGCTGCAATACAAACAGATCTGGGACCAGGCTAGTCAGTCTACTGCTGCAATACAAACAGATCTGGGACCAGGCTAGTCAGTCTACTGCTACAATACAAACAGATCTGGGACCAGTCAGTCTACTGCTACAATACAAACAGATCTGGGACCAGGCTAGTCAGTCTACTGCTACAATACAAACAGATCTGGGACCAGTCAGTCTACTGCTGCAATACAAACAGATCTGGGACCAGACTAGTCAGTCTACTGCTGCAATACAAACAGATCTGGGACCAGACTAGTCAGTCTACTGCTGCAATACAAACAGATCTGGGACCAGGCTAGTCAGTCTACTGCTGCAATACAAACAGATCTGGGACCAGTCAGTCTACTGCTGCAATACAAACAGATCTGGGACCAGTCAGTCTACTGCTACAATACAAACAGATCTGAGACCAGGCTAGTCAGTCTACTGCTGCAATACAAACAGATCTGGGACCAGACTAGTCAGTCTACTGCTGTAATACAAACAGATCTGGGACCAGACTAGTCAGTCTACTGCTGCAATACAAACAGATCTGGGACCAGGCTAGTCAGTCTATTGCTGCAATACAAACAGATCTGGGACCAGGCTAGTTAGTCTATTGCTGCAATACAAACAGATCTGAGACCAGGCTAGTCAGTCTATTGCTGCAATACAAACAGATCTGGGACCAGACTAGTCAGTCTACTGCTGTAATACAAACAGATCTGGGACCAGTCAGTCTACTGCTGCAATACAAACAGATCTGGGACCAGTCAGTCTACTGCTGCAATACAAACAGATCTGGGACCAGGCTAGTCAGTCTACTGCTGCAATACAAACAGATCTGGGACCAGGCTAGTCAGTCTACTGCTGTAATACAAACAGATCTGGGACCAGGCTAGTCAGTCTACTGCTACAATACAAACAGATCTGGGACCAGTCAGTCTACTGCTACAATACAAACAGATCTGGGACCAGTCAGTCTACTGCTACAATACAAACAGATCTGGGACCAGTCAGTCTACTGCTACAATACAAACAGATCTGGGACCAGGCTAGTCAGTCTACTGCTGTAATACAAACAGATCTGGGACCAGGCTAGTCAGTCTACTGCTGCAATACAAAAAGATCTGGGACCAGGATAGTCAGTCTACTGCTGCAATACAAACAGATCTGGGACCAGTCAGTCTACTGCTGCAATACAAACAGATCTGGGACCAGTCAGTCTACTGCTGCAATACAAACAGATCTGGGACCAGGCTAGTCAGTCTACTGCTGCAATACAAACAGATCTGGGACCAGACTAGTCAGTCTACTGCTGTAATACAAACAGATCTGGGACCAGTCAGTCTACTGCTGCAATAGAAACAGATCTGGGACCAGTCAGTCTACTGCTGCAATACAAACAGATCTGGGACCAGACTAGTCAGTCTACTGCTGCAATACAAACAGATCTGGGACCAGACTAGTCAGTCTACTGCTGCAATACAAACAGATCTGGGACCAGACCAGTCAGTCTACTGCTGTAATACAAACAGATCTGGGACCAGGCTAGTCAGTCTACTGCTACAATACAAACAGATCTGGGACCAGTCAGTCTACTGCTACAATACAAACAGATCTCGGACCAGTCAGTCTACTGCTACAATACAAACAGATCTGGGACCAGTCAGTCTACTGCTACAATACAAACAGATCTGGGACCAGGCTAGTCAGTCTACTGCTGTAATACAAACAGATCTGGGACCAGGCTAGTCAGTCTACTGCTGCAATACAAAAAGATCTGGGACCAGGCTAGTCAGTCTACTGCTGCAATACAAACAGATCTGGGACCAGTCAGTCTACTGCTGCAATACAAACAGATCTGGGACCAGTCAGTCTACTGCTGCAATACAAACAGATCTGGGACCAGGCTAGTCAGTCTACTGCTGCAATACAAACAGATCTGGGACCAGACTAGTCAGTCTACTGCTGTAATACAAACAGATCTGGGACCAGTCAGTCTACTGCTGCAATAGAAACAGATCTGGGACCAGTCAGTCTACTGCTGCAATACAAACAGATCTGGGACCAGACTAGTCAGTCTACTGCTGCAATACAAACAGATCTGGGACCAGACCAGTCAGTCTACTGCTGCAATACAAACAGATCTGGGACCAGGCTAGTCAGTCTACTGCTGCAATACAAACAGATCTGGGACCAGGTTAGTCAGTCTACTGCTGTAATACAAATAGATCTGGGACCAGGCTAGTCAGTCTACTGCTGCAATACAAACAGATCTGGGACCAGTCAGTCTACTGCTACAATACAAACAGATCTGGGACCAGTCAGTCTACTGCTGCAATACAAACAGATCTGGGACCAGGCTAGTCAGTCTACTGCTACAATACAAACAGATCTGGGACCAGTCAGTCTACTGCTGCAATACAAACAGATCTGGGACCAGTCAGTCTACTGCTGCAATACAAACAGATCTGGGACCAGTCAGTCTACTGCTACAATACAAACAGATCTGGGACCAGGCTAGTCAGTCTACTGCTGCAATACAAACAGATCTGGGACCAGGCTAGTCAGTCTACTGCTGCAATACAAACAGATCTGGGACCAGGCTAGTCAGTCTACTGCTACAATACAAACAGATCTGGGACCAGTCAGTCTACTGCTGCAATACAAACAGATCTGGGACCAGGCTAGTCAGTCTACTGCTGCAATACAAACAGATCTGGGACCAGGCTAGTCAGTCTACTGCTACAATACAAACAGATCTGGGACCAGTCAGTCTACTGCTACAATACAAACAGATCTGGGATCAGACTAGTCAGTCTACTGCTACAATACAAACAGATCTGGGACCAGACTAGTCAGTCTACTGCTGCAATACAAACAGATCTGGGACCAGTCAGTCTACTGCTGTAATACAAACAGATCTGGGACCAGACTAGTCAGTCTACTGCTGCAATACAAACAGATCTGGGACCAGGCTAGTCAGTCTACTGCTGCAATACAAACAGATCTGGGACCAGGCTAGTCAGTCTACTGCTACAATACAAACAGATCTGGGACCAGTCAGTCTACTGCTACAATACAAACAGATCTGGGACCAGACTAGTCAGTCTACTGCTGTAATACAAACAGATCTGGGACCAGGCTAGTCAGTCTACTGCTGCAATACAAACAGATCTGGGACCAGGCTAGTCAGTCTACTGCTGCAATACAAACAGATCTGGGACCAGTCAGTCTACTGCTGCAATACAAACAGATCTGGGACCAGTCAGTCTACTGCTACAATACAAACAGATCTGAGACCAGGCTAGTCAGTCTACTGCTGCAATACAAACAGATCTGGGACCAGACTAGTCAGTCTACTGCTGTAATACAAACAGATCTGGGACCAGACTAGTCAGTCTACTGCTGCAATACAAACAGATCTGGGACCAGGCTAGTCAGTCTATTGCTGCAATACAAACAGATCTGGGACCAGGCTAGTTAGTCTATTGCTGCAATACAAACAGATCTGGGACCAGTCAGTCTACTGCTGCAATACAAACAGATCTGAGACCAGGCTAGTCAGTCTATTGCTGCAATACAAACAGATCTGAGACCAGGCTAGTCAGTCTATTGCTGCAATACAAACAGATCTGGGACCAGACTAGTCAGTCTACTGCTGTAATACAAACAGATCTGGGACCAGTCAGTCTATTGCTGCAATACAAACAGATCTGAGACCAGGCTAGTCAGTCTACTGCTGTAATACAAACAGATCTGGGACCAGGCTAGTCAGTCTATTGCTGCAATACAAACAGATCTGGGACCAGACTAGTCAGTCTACTGCTGTAATACAAACAGATCTGGGACCAGTCAGTATACTGCTGCAATACAAACAGATCTGGGACCAGTCAGTCTACTGCTGCAATACAAACAGATCTGGGACCAGGCTAGTCAGTCTACTGCTGCAATACAAACAGATCTGGGACCAGGCTTGTCAGTCTACTGCTGTAATACAAACAGATCTGGGACCAGGCTAGTCAGTCTACTGCTGTAATACAAACAGATCTGGGACCAGGCTAGTCAGTCTACTGCTACAATACAAACAGATCTGGGACCAGTCAGTCTACTGCTACAATACAAACAGATCTGGGACCAGTCAGTCTACTGCTACAATACAAACAGATCTGGGACCAGTCAGTCTACTGCTACAATACAAACAGATCTGGGACCAGGCTAGTCAGTCTACTGCTGTAATACAAACAGATCTGGGACCAGGCTAGTCAGTCTACTGCTGCAATACAAAAAGATCTGGGACCAGGCTAGTCAGTCTACTGCTGCAATACAAACAGATCTGGGACCAGTCAGTCTACTGCTGCAATACAAACAGATCTGGGACCAGTCAGTCTACTGCTGCAATACAAACAGATCTGGGACCAGGCTAGTCAGTCTACTGCTGCAATACAAACAGATCTGGGACCAGACTAGTCAGTCTACTGCTGTAATACAAACAGATCTGGGACCAGTCAGTCTACTGCTGCAATACAAACAGATCTGGGACCAGTCAGTCTACTGCTGCAATACAAACAGATCTGGGACCAGACTAGTCAGTCTACTGCTGCAATACAAACAGATCTGGGACCAGACTAGTCAGTCTACTGCTGCAATACAAACAGATCTGGGACCAGACCAGTCAGTCTACTGCTGCAATACAAACAGATCTGGGACCAGGCTAGTCAGTCTACTGTTGCAATACAAACAGATCTGGGACCAGGTTAGTCAGTCTACTGCTGTAATACAAACAGATCTGGGACCAGGCTAGTCAGTCTACTGCTGCAATACAAACAGATCTGGGACCAGTCAGTCTACTGCTACAATACAAACAGATCTGGGACCAGTCAGTCTACTGCTGCAATACAAACAGATCTGGGACCAGTCAGTCTACTGCTGCAATACAAACAGATCTGGGACCAGGCTAGTCAGTCTACTGCTGCAATACAAACAGATCTGGGACCAGGCTAGTCAGTCTACTGCTGCAATACAAACAGATCTGGGACCAGTCAGTCTACTGCTGTAATACAAACAGATCTGGGACCAGTCAGTCTACTGCTACAATACAAACAGATCTGGGACCAGGCTAGTCAGTCTACTGCTACAATACAAACAGATCTGGGACCAGGCTAGTCAGTCTACTGCTACAATACAAACAGATCTGGGACCAGGCTAGTCAGTCTACTGCTGTAATACAAACAGATCTGGGACCAGGCTAGTCAGTCTACTGCTACAATACAAACAGATCTGGGACCAGGCTAGTCAGTCTACTGCTGCAATACAAACAGATCTGGGACCAGGTTAGTCAGTCTACTGCTGCAATACAAACAGATCTGGGACCAGGCTAGTCAGTCTACTGCTACAATACAAACAGATCTGGGACCAGGCTAGTCAGTCTACTGCTACAATACAAACAGATCTGGGACCAGGCTAGTCAGTCTACTGCTGTAATACAAACAGATCTGGGACCAGTCAGTCTACTGCTGCAATACAAACAGATCTGGGACCAGGCTAGTCAGTCTACTGCTGCAATACAAAAAGATCTGGGACCAGGCTAGTCAGTCTACTGCTGCAATACAAACAGATCTGGGACCAGTCAGTCTACTGCTGCAATACAAACAGATCTGGGACCAGTCAGTCTACTGCTGTAATACAAACAGATCTGGGACCAGGCTAGTCAGTCTACTGCTGCAATACAAACAGATCTGGGACCAGTCAGTCTACTGCTACAATACAAACAGATCTGGGACCAGTCAGTCTACTGCTGCAATACAAACAGATCTGGGACCAGTCAGTCTACTGCTGCAATACAAACAGATCTGGGACCAGGCTAGTCAGTCTACTGCTGCAATACAAACAGATCTGGGACCAGGCTAGTCAGTCTACTGCTGCAATACAAACAGATCTGGGACCAGTCAGTCTACTGCTGTAATACAAACAGATCTGGGACCAGTCAGTCTACTGCTACAATACAAACAGATCTGGGACCAGGCTAGTCAGTCTACTGCTACAATACAAACAGATCTGGGACCAGGCTAGTCAGTCTACTGCTACAATACAAACAGATCTGGGACCAGGCTAGTCAGTCTACTGCTGTAATACAAACAGATCTGGGACCAGGCTAGTCAGTCTACTGCTACAATACAAACAGATCTGGGACCAGGCTAGTCAGTCTACTGCTGCAATACAAACAGATCTGGGACCAGGTTAGTCAGTCTACTGCTGCAATACAAACAGATCTGGGACCAGGCTAGTCAATCTACTGCTACAATACAAACAGATCTGGGACCAGGCTAGTCAGTCTACTGCTACAATACAAACAGATCTGGGACCAGGCTAGTCAGTCTACTGCTGTAATACAAACAGATCTGGGACCAGTCAGTCTACTGCTGCAATACAAACAGATCTGGGACCAGGCTAGTCAGTCTACTGCTGCAATACAAAAAGATCTGGGACCAGGCTAGTCAGTCTACTGCTGCAATACAAACAGATCTGGGACCAGTCAGTCTACTGCTGCAATACAAACAGATCTGGGACCAGTCAGTCTACTGCTGCAATACAAACAGATCTGGGACCAGGCTAGTCAGTCTACTGCTGCAATACAAACAGATCTGGGACCAGACTAGTCAGTCTACTGCTGTAATACAAACAGATCTGGGACCAGTCAGTCTACTGCTGCAATACAAACAGATCTGGGACCAGGCTAGTCAGTCTACTGCTACAATACAAACAGATCTGGGACCAGTCAGTCTACTGCTGTAATACAAACAGATCTGGGACCAGTCAGTCTACTGCTGCAATACAAACAGATCTGGGACCAGACTAGTCAGTCTACTGCTGCAATACAAACAGATCTGGGACCAGACTAGTCAGTCTACTGCTGCAATACAAACAGATCTGGGACCAGACCAGTCAGTCTACTGCTGCAATACAAACAGATCTGGGACCAGGCTAGTCAGTCTACTGCTGCAATACAAACAGATCTGGGACCAGGCTAGTCAGTCTACTGCTGTAATACAAACAGATCTGGGACCAGGCTAGTCAGTCTACTGCTGCAATACAAACAGATCTGGGACCAGTCAGTCTACTGCTACAATACAAACAGATCTGGGACCAGTCAGTCTACTGCTGCAATACAAACAGATCTGGGACCAGGCTAGTCAGTCTACTGCTACAATACAAACAGATCTGGGACCAGGCTAGTCAGTCTACTGCTACAATACAAACAGATCTGGGACCAGTCAGTCTACTGCTGCAATACAAACAGATCTGGGACCAGGCTAGTCAGTCTACTGCTACAATACAAATAGATCTGGGACCAGTCAGTCTACTGCTGTAATACAAACAGATCTGGGACCAGTCAGTCTACTGCTGCAATACAAACAGATCTGGGACCAGACTAGTCAGTCTACTGCTGCAATACAAACAGATCTGGGACCAGACTAGTCAGTCTACTGCTGCAATACAAACAGATCTGGGACCAGGCTAGTCAGTCTACTGCTACAATACAAACAGATCTGGGACCAGGCTAGTCAGTCTACTGCTACAATACAAACAGATCTGGGACCAGGCTAGTCAGTCTACTGCTGTAATACAAACAGATCTGGGACCAGTCAGTCTACTGCTACAATACAAACAGATCTGGGACCAGGCTAGTCAGTCTACTGCTACAATACAAACAGATCTGGGACCAGGCTAGTCAGTCTACTGCTACAATACAAACAGATCTGGGACCAGGCTAGTCAGTCTACTGCTGTAATACAAACAGATCTGGGACCAGGCTAGTCAGTCTACTGCTACAATACAAACAGATCTGGGACCAGGCTAGTCAGTCTACTGCTACAATACAAACAGATCTGGGACCAGGCTAGTCAGTCTACTGCTGCAATACAAACAGATCTGGGACCAGGTTAGTCAGTCTACTGCTGTAATACAAACAGATCTGGGACCAGGCTAGTCAGTCTACTGCTGCAATACAAACAGATCTGGGACCAGGCTATTCAATCTACTGCTACAATACAAACAGATCTGGGACCAGGCTAGTCAGTCTACTGCTACAATACAAACAGATCTGGGACCAGGCTAGTCAGTCTACTGCTGCAATACAAACAGATCTGGGACCAGGCTATTCAATCTACTGCTACAATACAAACAGATCTGGGACCAGGCTAGTCAGTCTACTGCTACAATACAAACAGATCTGGGACCAGGCTAGTCAGTCTACTGCTGTAATACAAACAGATCTGGGACCAGTCAGTCTACTGCTGCAATACAAACAGATCTGGGACCAGGCTAGTCAGTCTACTGCTGTAATACAAACAGATCTGGGACCAGTCAGTCTACTGCTGCAATACAAACAGATCTGGGACCAGACTAGTCAGTCTACTGCTGCAATACAAACAGATCTGGGACCAGGCTAGTCAGTCTACTGCTGTAATACAAACAGATCTGGGACCAGGCTAGTCAGTCTACTGCTGTAATACAAACAGATCTGGGACCAGTCAGTCTACTGCTACAATACAAACAGATCTGGGACCAGGCTAGTCAGTCTACTGCTGCAATACAAACAGATCTGGGACCAGGCTAGTCAGTCTACTGCTGCAATACAAACAGATCTGGGACCAGGCTAGTCAGTCTACTGCTGTAATACAAACAGATCTGGGACCAGTCAGTCTACTGCTACAATACAAACAGATCTGGGACCAGGCTAGTCAGTCTACTGCTGTAATACAAACAGATCTGGGACCAGGCTAGTCAGTCTACTGCTGTAATACAAACAGATCTGGGACCAGTCAGTCTACTGCTGCAATACAAACAGATCTGGGACCAGTCAGTCTACTGCTGCAATACAAACAGATCTGGGACCAGTCAGTCTACTGCTGCAATACAAACAGATCTGGGACCAGTCAGTCTACTGCTGCAATACAAACAGATCTGGGACCAGGCTAGTCAGTCTACTGCTGCAATACAAACAGATCTGGGACCAGGCTAGTCAGTCTACTGCTGCAATACAAACAGATCTGGGACCAGGCTAGTCAGTCTACTGCTGTAATACAAACAGATCTGGGACCAGTCAGTCTACTGCTACAATACAAACAGATCTGGGACCAGGCTAGTCAGTCTACTGCTGTAATACAAACAGATCTGGGACCAGGCTAGTCAGTCTACTGCTGTAATACAAACAGATCTGGGACCAGTCAGTCTACTGCTGCAATACAAACAGATCTGGGACCAGTCAGTCTACTGCTGCAATACAAACAGATCTGGGACCAGTCAGTCTACTGCTGCAATACAAACAGATCTGGGACCAGTCAGTCTACTGCTGCAATACAAACAGATCTGGGACCAGTCAGTCTACTGCTACAATACAAACAGATCTGGGACCAGGCTAGTCAGTCTACTGCTGCAATACAAACAGATCTGGGACCAGGCTAGTCAGTCTACTGCTGTAATACAAACAGATCTGGGACCAGGCTAGTCAGTCTACTGCTGTAATACAAACAGATCTGGGACCAGGCTAGTCAGTCTACTGCTACAATACAAACAGATCTGGGACCAGGCTAGTCAGTCTACTGCTGTAATACAAACAGATCTGGGACCAGGCTAGTCAGTCTACTGCTGTAATACAAACAGATCTGGGACCAGTCAGTCTACTGCTGCAATACAAACAGATCTGGGACCAGTCAGTCTACTGCTGCAATACAAACAGATCTGGGACCAGTCAGTCTACTGCTGCAATACAAACAGATCTGGGACCAGTCAGTCTACTGCTGCAATACAAACAGATCTGGGACCAGGCTAGTCAGTCTACTGCTACAATACAAACAGATCTGGGACCAGTCAGTCTACTGCTACAATACAAACAGATCTGGGACCAGTCAGTCTACTGCTACAATACAAACAGATCTGGGACCAGTCAGTCTACTGCTGCAATACAAACAGATCTGGGACCAGTCAGTCTACTGCTGCAATACAAACAGATCTGGGACCAGGCTAGTCAGTCTACTGCTACAATACAAACAGATCTGGGACCAGTCAGTCTACTGCTACAATACAAACAGATCTGGGACCAGGCTAGTCAGTCTACTGCTGCAATACAAACAGATCTGAGACCAGGCTAGTCAGTCTACTGCTGCAATACAAACAGATCTGAGACCAGGCTAGTCAGTCTACTGCTGCAATACAAACAGATCTGAGACCAGGCTAGTCAGTCTACTGCTGCAATACAAACAGATCTGAGACCAGGCTAGTCAGTCTACTGCTGCAATACAAACAGATCTGGGACCAGGCTAGTCAGTCTACTGCTGCAATACAAACAGATCTGAGACCAGGCTAGTCAGTCTACTGCTGCAATACAAACAGATCTGGGACCAGGCTAGTCAGTCTACTGCTGCAATACAAACAGATCTGGGACCAGTCAGTCTACTGCTGCAATACAAACAGATCTGGGACCAGTCAGTCTACTGCTACAATACAAACAGATCTGGGACCAGTCAGTCTACTGCTGTAATACAAACAGATCTGGGACCAGGCTAGTCAGTCTACTGCTGTAATACAAACAGATCTGGGACCAGGCTAGTCAGTCTACTGCTGTAATACAAACAGATCTGGGACCAGGCTAGTCAGTCTACTGCTGCAATACAAACAGATCTGGGACCAGTCAGTCTACTGCTGCAATACAAACAGATCTGGGACCAGTCAGTCTACTGCTGCAATACAAACAGATCTGGGACCAGGCTAGTCAGTCTACTGCTGCAATACAAACAGATCTGGGACCAGTCAGTCAGTCTACTGCTACAATACAAACAGATCTGGGACCAGGCTAGTCAGTCTACTGCTACAATACAAACAGATCTGGGACCAGTCAGTCTACTGCTACAATACAAACAGATCTGGGACCAGTCAGTCTACTGCTACAATACAAACAGATCTGGGACCAGTCAGTCTACTGCTGCAATACAAACAGATCTGGGACCAGGCTAGTCAGTCTACTGCTGTAATACAAACAGATCTGGGACCAGGCTAGTCAGTCTACTGCTGTAATACAAACAGATCTGGGACCAGTCAGTCTACTGCTACAATACAAACAGATCTGGGACTAGTCAGTCTACTGCTGTAATACAAACAGATCTGGGACCAGTCAGTCTACTGCTGCAATACAAACAGATCTGGGACCAGGCTAGTCAGTCTACTGCTACAATACAAACAGATCTGGGACCAGTCAGTCTACTGCTGCAATACAAACAGATCTGGGACCAGTCAGTCTACTGCTACAATACAAACAGATCTGGGACCAGGCTAGTCAGTCTACTGCTGCAATACAAACAGATCTGGGACCAGGCTAGTCAGTCTACTGCTGTAATACAAACAGATCTGGGACCAGTCAGTCTACTGCTACAATACAAACAGATCTGGGACTAGTCAGTCTACTGCTACAATACAAACAGATCTGGGACCAGTCAGTCTACTGCTACAATACAAACAGATCTGGGACTAGTCAGTCTACTGCTGTAATACAAACAGATCTGGGACCAGTCAGTCTACTGCTGCAATACAAACAGATCTGGGACCAGGCTAGTCAGTCTACTGCTACAATACAAACAGATCTGGGACCAGTCAGTCTACTGCTGCAATACAAACAGATCTGGGACCAGTCAGTCTACTGCTACAATACAAACAGATCTGGGACCAGGCTAGTCAGTCTACTGCTGCAATACAAACAGATCTGGGACCAGGCTAGTCAGTCTACTGCTGTAATACAAACAGATCTGGGACCAGGCTAGTCAGTCTACTGCTGCAATACAAACAGATCTGGGACCAGTCAGTCTACTGCTGCAATACAAACAGATCTGGGACCAGTCAGTCTACTGCTGCAATACAAACAGATCTGGGACCAGGCTAGTCAGTCTACTGCTACAATACAAACAGATCTGGGACCAGTCAGTCTACTGCTACAATACAAACAGATCTGGGACCAGTCAGTCTACTGCTACAATACAAACAGATCTGGGACCAGTCAGTCTACTGCTGCAATACAAACAGATCTGGGACCAGGCTAGTCAGTCTACTGCTGTAATACAAACAGATCTGGGACCAGGCTAGTCAGTCTACTGCTGCAATACAAACAGATCTGAGACCAGGCTAGTCAGTCTACTGCTGCAATACAAACAGATCTGAGACCAGGCTAGTCAGTCTACTGCTGCAATACAAACAGATCTGGGACCAGGCTAGTCAGTCTACTGCTGCAATACAAACAGATCTGAGACCAGGCTAGTCAGTCTACTGCTGCAATACAAACAGATCTGGGACCAGGCTAGTCAGTCTACTGCTGCAATACAAACAGATCTGGGACCAGTCAGTCTACTGCTGCAATACAAACAGATCTGGGACCAGTCAGTCTACTGCTACAATACAAACAGATCTGGGACCAGTCAGTCTACTGCTGTAATACAAACAGATCTGGGACCAGGCTAGTCAGTCTACTGCTGTAATACAAACAGATCTGGGACCAGGCTAGTCAGTCTACTCCTGTAATACAAACAGATCTGGGACCAGGCTAGTCAGTCTACTGCTGCAATACAAACAGATCTGGGACCAGTCAGTCTACTGCTGCAATACAAACAGATCTGGGACCAGTCAGTCTACTGCTGCAATACAAACAGATCTGGGACCAGGCTAGTCAGTCTACTGCTGCAATACAAACAGATCTGGGACCAGTCAGTCTACTGCTACAATACAAACAGATCTGGGACCAGGCTAGTCAGTCTACTGCTACAATACAAACAGATCTGGGACCAGTCAGTCTACTGCTACAATACAAACAGATCTGGGACCAGTCAGTCTACTGCTACAATACAAACAGATCTGGGACCAGTCAGTCTACTGCTGCAATACAAACAGATCTGGGACCAGGCTAGTCAGTCTACTGCTGTAATACAAACAGATCTGGGACCAGGCTAGTCAGTCTACTGCTGTAATACAAACAGATCTGGGACCAGTCAGTCTACTGCTACAATACAAACAGATCTGGGACTAGTCAGTCTACTGCTGTAATACAAACAGATCTGGGACCAGTCAGTCTACTGCTGCAATACAAACAGATCTGGGACCAGGCTAGTCAGTCTACTGCTACAATACAAACAGATCTGGGACCAGTCAGTCTACTGCTGCAATACAAACAGATCTGGGACCAGTCAGTCTACTGCTACAATACAAACAGATCTGGGACCAGGCTAGTCAGTCTACTGCTGCAATACAAACAGATCTGGGACCAGGCTAGTCAGTCTACTGCTGTAATACAAACAGATCTGGGACCAGTCAGTCTACTGCTACAATACAAACAGATCTGGGACTAGTCAGTCTACTGCTACAATACAAACAGATCTGGGACCAGTCAGTCTACTGCTACAATACAAACAGATCTGGGACTAGTCAGTCTACTGCTGTAATACAAACAGATCTGGGACCAGTCAGTCTACTGCTGCAATACAAACAGATCTGGGACCAGGCTAGTCAGTCTACTGCTACAATACAAACAGATCTGGGACCAGTCAGTCTACTGCCGCAATACAAACAGATCTGGGACCAGTCAGTCTACTGCTACAATACAAACAGATCTGGGACCAGGCTAGTCAGTCTACTGCTGCAATACAAACAGATCTGGGACCAGGCTAGTCAGTCTACTGCTGTAATACAAACAGATCTGGGACCAGGCTAGTCAGTCTACTGCTGCAATACAAACAGATCTGGGACCAGTCAGTCTACTGCTGCAATACAAACAGATCTGGGACCAGTCAGTCTACTGCTGCAATACAAACAGATCTGGGACCAGGCTAGTCAGTCTACTGCTACAATACAAACAGATCTGGGACCAGTCAGTCTACTGCTACAATACAAACAGATCTGGGACCAGTCAGTCTACTGCTACAATACAAACAGATCTGGGACCAGTCAGTCTACTGCTGCAATACAAACAGATCTGGGACCAGGCTAGTCAGTCTACTGCTGTAATACAAACAGATCTGGGACCAGGCTAGTCAGTCTACTGCTGTAATACAAACAGATCTGGGACCAGTCAGTCTACTGCTACAATACAAACAGATCTGGGACTAGTCAGTCTACTGCTGTAATACAAACAGATCTGGGACCAGTCAGTCTACTGCTGTAATACAAACAGATCTGGGACCAGGCTAGTCAGTCTACTGCTACAATACAAACAGATCTGGGACCAGTCAGTCTACTGCTGCAATACAAACAGATCTGGGACCAGTCAGTCTACTGCTACAATACAAACAGATCTGGGACCAGGCTAGTCAGTCTACTGCTGTAATACAAACAGATCTGGGACCAGGCTAGTCAGTCTACTGCTGTAATACAAACAGATCTGGGACCAGGCTAGTCAGTCTACTGCTGCAATACAAACAGATCTGGGACCAGTCAGTCTACTGCTGCAATACAAACAGATCTGGGACCAGTCAGTCTACTGCTGCAATACAAACAGATCTGGGACCAGGCTAGTCAGTCTACTGCTACAATACAAACAGATCTGGGACCAGTCAGTCTACTGCTACAATACAAACAGATCTGGGACCAGTCAGTCTACTGCTACAATACAAACAGATCTGGGACCAGTCAGTCTACTGCTGCAATACAAACAGATCTGGGACCAGGCTAGTCAGTCTACTGCTGTAATACAAACAGATCTGGGACCAGGCTAGTCAGTCTACTGCTGTAATACAAACAGATCTGGGACCAGTCAGTCTACTGCTACAATACAAACAGATCTGGGACTAGTCAGTCTACTGCTGTAATACAAACAGATCTGGGACCAGTCAGTCTACTGCTGTAATACAAACAGATCTGGGACCAGGCTAGTCAGTCTACTGCTACAATACAAACAGATCTGGGACCAGTCAGTCTACTGCTGCAATACAAACAGATCTGGGACCAGTCAGTCTACTGCTACAATACAAACAGATCTGGGACCAGGCTAGTCAGTCTACTGCTGTAATACAAACAGATCTGGGACCAGGCTAGTCAGTCTACTGCTGCAATACAAACAGATCTGGGACCAGGCTAGTCAGTCTACTGCTACAATACAAACAGATCTGGGACCAGTCAGTCTACTGCTGCAATACAAACAGATCTGGGACCAGTCAGTCTACTGCTACAATACAAACAGATCTGGGACCAGGCTAGTCAGTCTACTGCTACAATACAAACAGATCTGGGACCAGGCTAGTCAGTCTACTGCTGCAATACAAACAGATCTGGGACCAGACTAGTCAGTCTACTGCTGCAATACAAACAGATCTGGGACCAGTCAGTCTACTGCTGTAATACAAACAGATCTGGGACCAGGCTAGTCAGTCTACTGCTGTAATACAAACAGATCTGGGACCAGGCTAGTCAGTCTACTGCTGTAATACAAACAGATCTGGGACCAGGCTAGTCAGTCTACTGCTGTAATACAAACAGATCTGGGACCAGGCTAGTCAGTCTACTGCTGCAATACAAACAGATCTGGGACCAGGCTAGTCAGTCTACTGCTGTAATACAAACAGATCTGGGACCAGTCAGTCTACTGCTACAATACAAACAGATCTGGGACCAGTCAGTCTACTGCTACAATACAAACAGATCTGGGACCAGTCAGTCTACTGCTGTAATACAAACAGATCTGGGACCAGTCAGTCTACTGCTACAATACAAACAGATCTGGGACCAGTCAGTCTACTGCTACAATACAAACAGATCTGGGACCAGGCTAGTCAGTCTACTGCTGTAATACAAACAGATCTGGGACCAGTCAGTCTACTGCTGCAATACAAACAGATCTGGGACCAGTCAGTCTACTGCTGCAATACAAACAGATCTGGGACCAGGCTAGTCAGTCTACTGCTGTAATACAAACAGATCTGAGACCAGTCAGTCTACTGCTGCAATACAAACAGATCTGGGACCAGGCTAGTCAGTCTACTGCTACAATACAAACAGATCTGGGACCAGGCTAGTCAGTCTACTGCTGCAATACAAACAGATCTGGGACCAGGCTAGTCAGTCTACTGCTGTAATACAAACAGATCTGGGACCAGGCTAGTCAGTCTACTGCTGTAATACAAACAGATCTGGGACCAGTCAGTCTACTGCTACAATACAAACAGATCTGGGACCAGTCAGTCTACTGCTGTAATACAAACAGATCTGGGACCAGGCTAGTCAGTCTACTGCTGCAATACAAAAGTTATTCTTGTAAACTTCCCAGAGAGCTTAGTTCATGGTTTCTGGTACAGTAGGTCACATGAGCTGTGTCTGACATACATACCACCCTGTCTTCAACGTTCCTCTCCTATCACATAGTTTGGTCAATTGAATTCCATTTGCCATTTGAAGATAACTTAGGGCTCGATTCAATCAGATCCGCTTTAGCCACTGACTGACTGTATTGTCCCCATGGGGAAATGTTGTTGCAGTGTCATGTACACGTTTAAAGTGGCGTTTAAATACAAAACAAAACTCACAATACAACTTTCATAACAGTTACATACCAATAAAACATTTAAAAAAAGAAAGACTAGCCTGCTGGCCTTACTGAGTCTATAGGAACATTAGCCTGCTGGTCTTACTGAGTCTATAGGAACATTAGCCTGCTGGTCTTACTGGGTGGATAGGTACATTAGCCTGCTGGTCTTACTGAGTGGATAGGAACATTAGCCTGCTGGCCTTACTGAGTGGATAGGAACATTAGCCTGCTGGTCTTACTGAGTGGATAGGAACATTAGCCTGCTGGTCTTACTGAGTCTATAGGAACATTAGCCTGCTGGTCTTACTGAGTCTATAGGAACATTAGCCTGCTGGTCTTACTGAGTCTATAGGAACATTAGCCTGCTGGTCTTACTGAGTCTATAGGAACATTAGCCTGCTGGTCTTACTGAGTCTATAGGAACATTAGCCTGCTGGTCTTACTGGGTGGATAGGAACATTAGCCTGCTGGCCTTACTGAGTGGATAGGAACATTAGCCTGCTGGTCTTACTGAGTGGATAGGAACATTAGCCTGCTGGTCTTACTGAGTGGATAGGAACATTAGCCTGCTGGTCTTACTGAGTCTATAGGAACATTAGCCTGCTGGTCTTACTGGGTCTATAGGAACATTAGCCAGCTGGCCTTACTGAGTCTATAGGAACATTAGCCAGCTGGTCTTACTGGGTCTATAGGAACATTAGCCTGCTGGCCTTACTGAGTCTATAGGAACATTAGCCTGCTGGTCTTACTGAGTCTATAGGAACATTAGCCTGCTGGTCTTACTGGGTCTATAGGAACATTAGCCAGCTGGCCTTACTGAGTCTATAGGAACATTAGCCTGCTGGCCTTACTGAGTCTATAGGAACATTAGCCTGCTGGCCTTACTGAGTCTATAGGAACATTAGCCTGCTGGCCTTTCTGAGTCTATAGGAACATTAGCCTGCTGGCCTTACTGGGTCTATAGGAACATTAGCCTGCTGGCCTTACTGAGTCTATAGGAACATTAGCCTGCTGGCCTTACTGGGTCTATAGGAACATTAGCCTGCTGGCCTTACTGAGTCTATAGGAACATTAGCCAGCTGGCCTTACTGAGTCTATAGGAACATTAGCCTGCTGGCCTTACTGAGTCTATAGGAACATTAGCCTGCTGGCCTTTCTGAGTCTATAGGAACATTAGCCTGCTAGTCTTACTGAGTCTATAGGAACATTAGCCTGCTGGTCTTACTGAGTCTATAGGAACATTAGCCTGCTGGCCTTACTGAGTGGACAGGAACATTAGCCTGCTGGCCTTACTGAGTCTATAGGAACATTAGCCTGCTGGCCTTACTGGGTCAATAGGAACATTAGCCTGCTGGTCTTACTGGGTCTATAGGAACATTAGCCTGCTGGCCTTACTGAGTGGATAGGAACATTAGCCTGCTGGTCTTACTGGGTGGATAGGAACATTAGCCTGCTGGTCTTACTGGGTCTATAGGAACATTAGCCTGCTGGTCTTACTGAGTCTATAGGAACATTAGCCTGCTGGCCTTACTGGGTGGATAGGAACATTAGCCTGCTGGTCTTTCTGGGTCTATAGGAACATTAGCCTGCTGTCCTTACTGAGTGGATAGGAACATTAGCCTGCTGGTCTTACTGAGTCTATAGGAACATTAGCCTGCTGGTCTTACTGGGTCTATAGGAACATTAGCCTGCTGGTCTTACTGAGTCTATAGGAACATTAGCCTGCTGGTCTTACTGAGTCTATAGGAACATTAGCCTGCTGGTCTTACTGGGTCTATAGGAACATTAGCCTGCTGGCCTTACTGAGTCTATAGGAACATTAGCCTGCTGGTCTTACTGAGTCTATAGGAACATTAGTCTGCTGGTCTTACTGAGTCTATAGGAACATTAGCCTGCTGTCCTTACTGAGTGGATAGGAACATTAGCCTGCTGGTCTTTCTGGGTCTATAGGAACATTAGCCTGCTGTCCTTACTGAGTCTATAGGAACATTAGCCTGCTGGCATTACTGAGTCTATAGGAACATTAGCCTGCTGGCCTTACTGAGTCTATAGGAACATTAGCCTGCTGGCCTTTCTGAGTCTATAGGAACATTAGCCTGCTGGCCTTACTGGGTCTATAGGAACATTAGCCTGCTGGCCTTACTGAGTCTATAGGAACATTAGCCAGCTGGCCTTACTGAGTCTATAGGAACATTAGCCTGCTGGTCTTACTGAGTCTATAGGAACATTAGCCTGCTGGTCTTACTGGGTCTATAGGAACATTAGCCTGCTGGTCTTACTGAGTCTACAGGAACATTAGCCTGTTGGCCTTACTGAGTCTATAGGAACATTAGCCTGCTGGTCTTTCTGAGTCTATAGGAACATTAGCCTACTGGTCTTACTGAGTCTATAGGAACATTAGCCTGCTGGTCTTACTGAGTCTACAGGAACATTAGCCTGCTGGCCTTACTGAGTGGACAGGAACATTAGCCTGCTGGCCTTACTGAATCTATAGGAACATTAGCCAGCTGGCCTTACTGAGTCTATAGGAACATTAGCCTGCTGGCCTTACTGAGTCTATAGGAACATTAGCCTGCTGGTCTTACTGAGTCTATAGGAACATTAGCCTGCTGGTCTTACTGAGTCTATAGGAACATTAGCCTGCTGGCCTTTCTGAGTCTATAGGAACATTAGCCTACTGGTCTTACTGAGTCTATAGGAACATTAGCCTGCTGGTCTTACTGAGTCTATAGGAACATTAGCCTGCTGGCCTTACTGAGTCTATAGGAACATTAGCCTACTGGTCTTACTGAGTCTATAGGAACATTAGCCTGCTGGCCTTTCTGAGTCTATAGGAACATTAGCCTGCTGGCCTTACTGAGTCTATAGGAACATTAGCCTGCTGGCCTTACTGGGTCAATAGGAACATTAGCCTGCTGGTCTTACTGGGTCTATAGGAACATTAGCCTGCTGGCCTTACTGAGTGGATAGGAACATTAGCCTGCTGGTCTTACTGGGTGGATAGGAACTTTAGCCTGCTGGTCTTACTGGGTCTATAGGAACATTAGCCTGCTGGTCTTACTGAGTTTATAGGAACATTAGCCTGCTGGCCTTACTGGGTGGATAGGAACATTAGCCTGCTGGTCTTTCTGGGTCTATAGGAACATTAGCCTGCTGGCCTTACTGAGTCTATAGGAACATTAGTCTGCTGGCCTTTCTGAGTCTATAGGATCATTAGCCTGCTGGCCTTACTGGGTCTATAGGAACATTAGCCAGCTGGCCTTACTGAGTCTATAGGAACATTAGCCTGCTGGCCTTACTGGGTCTATAGGAACATTAGCCTGCTGGCCTTACTGAGTCTATAGGAACCTTAGCCAGCTGGCCTTACTGAGTCTATAGGAACATTAGCCTGCTGGCCTTACTGAGTCTATAGGAACATTAGCCTGCTGGCCTTTCTGAGTCTATAGGAACATTAGCCTACTGGTCTTACTGAGTCTATAGGAACATTAGCCTGCTGGTCTTACTGAGTCTACAGGAACATTAGCCTGCTGGCCTTACTGAGTGGACAGGAACATTAGCCTGCTGGCCTTACTGAGTCTATAGGAACATTAGCCTGCTGGCCTTACTGGGTCAATAGGAACATTAGCCTGCTGGTCTTACTGAGTCTATAGGAACATTAGCCTGCTGGTCTTACTGAGTCTATAGGATCATTAGCCTGCTGGTCTTACTGAGTCTATAGGAACATTAGCCTGCTGGTCTTACTGAGTCTATAGGAACATTAGCCTGCTGGTCTTACTGAGTCTATAGGAACATTAGCCTGCTGGCCTTACTGAGTGGATAGGAACATTAGCCTGCTGGCCTTACTGAGTGGATAGGAACATTAGCCTGCTGGTCTTACTGAGTGGATAGGAACATTAGCCTGCTGGTCTTACTGAGTGGATAGGAACATTAGCCTGCTGGTCTTACTGAGTGGATAGGAACATTAGCCTGCTGGTCTTACTGAGTCTATAGGAACATTAGCCTGCTGGTCTTACTGGGTCTATAGGAACATTAGCCTGCTGGTCTTACTGGGTCTATAGGAACATTAGCCTGCTGGTCTTACTGGGTGGATAGGAACATTAGCCTACTGGTCTTACTGAGTCTATAGGAACATTAGCCTGCTGGTCTTACTAGGTCTATAGGAACATTAGCCTGCTGGCCTTACTGAGTGGATAGGAACATTAGCCTGCTGGTCTTACTGGGTGGAGAGGAACATTAGCCTGCTGGTCTTACTGAGTCTATAGGAACATTAGCCTGCTGGTCTTACTGAGTCTATAGGAACATTAGCCTGCTGGCCTTACTGGGTGGATAGGAACATTAGCCTGCTGGTCTTTCTGGGTCTATAGGAACATTAGCCTGCTTGTCTTATTGAGTGGATAGGAACATTAGCCTGCTGTCCTTACTGAGTGGATAGGAACATTAGCCTGCTGGTCTTACTGAGTCTATAGGAACATTAGCCTGCTGGTCTTACTGGGTCTATAGGAACATTAGCCTGCTGGCCTTACTGAGTCTATAGGAACATTAGCCTGCTGGTCTTACTGAGTCTATAGGAACATTAGCCTGCTGGTCTTACTGAGTCTATAGGAACATTAGCCTGCTGGTCTTACTGGGTGGATAGGAACATTAGCCTGCTGTCCTTACTGAGTGGATAGGAACATTAGCCTGCTGGTCTTACTGAGTCTATAGGAACATTAGCCTGCTGGTCTTACTGGGTCTATAGGAACATTAGCCAGCTGGCCTTACTGAGTGGATAGGAACATTAGCCTGCTGGTCTTACTGGGTGGATAGGAACATTAGCCTGCTGGTCTTACTGGGTCTATAGGAACATTAGCCTGCTGGTCTTACTGAGTCTATAGGAACATTAGCCTGCTGGCCTTACTGGGTGGATAGGAACATTAGCCTGCTGGTCTTTCTGGGTCTATAGGAACATTAGCCTGCTGTCCTTACTGAGTGTATAGGAACATTAGCCTGCTGGTCTTACTGAGTCTATAGGAACATTAGCCTGCTGGTCTTACTGGGTCTATAGGAACATTAGCCTGCTGGCCTTACTGAGTCTATAGGAACATTAGCCTGCTGGCCTTACTGAGTCTATAGGAACATTAGCCTGCTGGTCTTACTGAGTCTATAGGAACATTAGCCTGCTGGTCTTACTGAGTCTATAGGAACATTAGCCTGCTGTCCTTACTGAGTGGATAGGAACATTAGCCTGCTGGTCTTACTGAGTCTATAGGAACATTAGCCTGCTGGTCTTACTGGGTCTATAGGAACATTAGCCAGCTGGCCTTACTGAGTCTATAGGAACATTAGCTTGCTGGCCTTACTGAGTCTATAGGAACATTAGCCTGCTGGCCTTACTGAGTCTATAGGAACATTAGTCTGCTGGCCTTTCTGAGTCTATAGGAACATTAGCCTGCTGGCCTTACTGGGTCTTTAGGAACATTAGCCTGCTGGCCTTACTGGGTCTTTAGGAACATTAGCCAGCTGGCCTTACTGGGTCTATAGGAACATTAGCCTGCTGGCCTTACTGAGTCTATAGGAACATTAGCCTGCTGGCCTTACTGAGTCTATTGGAACATTAGCCTGCTGGCCTTTCTGAGTCTATAGGAACATTAGCCTACTGGTCTTACTGAGTCTATAGGAACATTAGCCTGCTGGTCTTACTGAGTCTACAGGAACATTAGCCTGCTGGCCTTACTGAGTGGACAGGAACATTAGCCTGCTGGCCTTACTGAGTCTATAGGAACATTAGCCTGCTGGCCTTACTGGGTCAATAGGAACATTAGCCTGCTGGTCTTACTGAGTCTATAGGAACATTAGCCTGCTGGTCTTACTGAGTCTATAGGAACATTAGCCTGCTGGTCTTACTGAGTCTATAGGAACATTAGCCTGCTGGCCTTACTGAGTGGATAGGAACATTAGCCTGCTGGCCTTACTGAGTGGATAGGAACATTAGCCTGCTGGTCTTACTGAGTGGATAGGAACATTAGCCTGCTGGTCTTACTGAGTGGATAGGAACATTAGCCTGCTGGTCTTACTGAGTGGATAGGAACATTAGCCTGCTGGTCTTACTGAGTCTATAGGAACATTAGCCTGCTGGTCTTACTGGGTCTATAGGAACATTAGCCTGCTGGTCTTACTGAGTCTATAGGAACATTAGCCTGCTGGTCTTACTGGGTCTATAGGAACATTAGCCTGCTGGCCTTACTGGGTCTATAGGAACATTAGCCTGCTGGCCTTACTGGGTCTATAGGAACATTAGCCTGCTGGTCTTACTGAGTCTATAGGAACATTAGCCTGCTGGTCTTACTGAGTCTATAGGAACATTAGCCTGCTGGTCTTACTGGGTGGATAGGAACATTAGCCTGCTGGTCTTACTGAGTCTATAGGAACATTAGCCTGCTGGTCTTACTGGGTCTATAGGAACATTAGCCTGCTGGCCTTACTGAGTGGATAGGAACATTAGCCTGCTGGTCTTACTGGGTGGATAGGAACATTAGCCTGCTGGTCTTACTGAGTCTATAGGAACATTAGCCTGCTGGTCTTACTGAGTCTATAGGAACATTAGCCTGCTGGCCTTACTGGGTGGATAGGAACATTAGCCTGCTGGTCTTTCTGGGTCTATAGGAACATTAGCCTGCTGGTCTTACTGAGTGGATAGGAACATTAGCCTGCTGGTCTTACTGAGTCTATAGGAACATTAGCCTGCTGGTCTTACTGGGTCTATAGGAACATTAGCCAGCTGGCCTTACTGAGTCTATAGGAACATTAGCCTGCTGGCCTTACTGAGTCTATAGGAACATTAGCCTGCTGGTCTTACTGATTGGATAGGAACATTAGCCTGCTGGCCTTACTGAGTCTATAGGAACATTAGCCTGCTGGCCTTACTGAGTGGATAGGAACAATAGCCTGCTGGTCTTACTGAGTCTATAGGAACATTAGCCTGCTGGTCTTACTGAGTGGATAGGAACATTAGCCTGCTGGTCTTACTGAGTCTATAGGAACATTAGCCTGCTGGTCTTACTGAGTCTATAGGAACATTAGCCTGCTGGCCTTACTGGGTGGATAGGAACATTAGCCTGCTGGTCTTACTGAGTCTATAGGAACATTAGCCTGCTGGTCTTACTGAGTGGATAGGAACATTAGCCTGCTGGTCTTACTGAGTGGATAGGAACATTAGCCTGCTGGTCTTACTGAGTCTATAGGAACATTAGCCTTCTGGTCTTACTGAGTGGAGAGGAACATTAGCCTGATGGTCTTACTGGGTCTATAGGAACATTAGCCTTCTGGTCTTACTGGGTCTATAGGAACATTAGCCTTCTGGTCTTACTGAGTGGATAGGAACATTAGTCTGCTGGTCTTACTGGGTCTATAGGAACATTAGCCTTCTGGTCTTACTGAGTGGATAGGAACATTAGCCTGCTGGTCTTACTGAGTGGATAGGAACATTAGCCTGCTGGTCTTACTGAGTGGATAGGAATATTAGCCTGCTGGTCTTACTGAGTGGATAGGAACATTATCCTGCTGGTCTTACTGAGTGGATAGGAATATTAGCCTGCTGGTCTTACTGAGTGGATAGGAACATTAGCCTGCTGGTCTTACTGGGTCTATAGGAACATTAGCCTGCTGGTCTTACTGGGTGGATAGGAACATTAGCCTGCTGGTCTTACTGAGTCTATAGGAACATTAGCCTGCTGGCCTTACTGAGTGGATAGGAACATTAGCCTGCTGGTCTTACTGAGTCTATAGGAACATTAGCCTGCTGGCCTTACTGAGTCTATAGGAACATTAGCCTGCTGGCCTTACTGAGTCTATAGGAACATTAGCCTGCTGGTCTTACTGAGTCTATAGGAACATTAGCCTGCTGGTCTTACTGAGTCTATAGGAACATTAGCCTGCTGGCCTTACTGAGTGGATAGGAACATTAGCCTGCTGGTCTTACTGAGTGGATAGGAACATTAGCCTGCTGGTCTTACTGAGTCTATAGGAACATTAGCCTGCTGGTCTTACTGGGTGGATAGGAACATTAGCCTGCTGGTCTTACTGAGTCTATAGGAACATTAGCCTGCTGGTCTTACTGAGTCTATAGGAACATTAGCCTGCTGGTCTTACTGAGTCTATAGGAACATTAGCCTGCTGGTCTTACTGGGTGGATAGGAACATTAGCCTGCTGGTCTTACTGAGTCTATAGGAACATTAGCCTGCTGGTCTTACTGAGTCTATAGGAACATTAGCCTGCTGGTCTTACTGAGTCTATAGGAACATTAGCCTGCTGGTCTTACTGGGTGGATAGGAACATTAGCCTGCTGGTCTTACTGAGTCTATAGGAACATTAGCCTGCTGGTCTTACTGAGTCTATAGGAACATTAGCCTGCTGGTCTTACTGAGTCTATAGGAACATTAGCCTGCTGGTCTTACTGGGTGGATAGGAACATTAGCCTGCTGTCCTTACTGAGTCTATAGGAACATTAGCCTGCTGGTCTTACTGGGTGGATAGGAACATTAGCCTGCTGTCCTTACTGAGTCTATAGGAACATTAGCCTGCTGGTCTTACTGAGTGGATAGGAATATTAGCCTGCTGGTCTTACTGAGTGGATAGGAACATTAGCCTGCTGGTCTTACTGGGTCTATAGGAACATTAGCCTGCTGGTCTTACTGGGTGGATAGGAACATTAGCCTGCTGGTCTTACTGGGTCTATAGGAACATTAGCCTGCTGGCCTTACTGAGTGGATAGGAACATTAGCCTGCTGGTCTTACTGAGTCTATAGGAACATTAGCCTGCTGGTCTTACTGAGTCTATAGGAACATTAGCCTGCTGGTCTTACTGGGTGGATAGGAACATTAGCCTGCTGGTCTTACTGAGTCTATAGGAACATTAGCCTGCTGGTCTTTCTGAGTCTATAGGAACATTAGCCTGCTGGTCTTACTGAGTCTATAGGAACATTAGCCTGCTGGTCTTACTGGGTGGATAGGAACATTAGCCTGCTGGTCTTACTGAGTCTATAGGAACATTAGCCTGCTGGTCTTACTGAGTCTATAGGAACATTAGCCTGCTGGTCTTACTGAGTCTATAGGAACATTAGCCTGCTGGTCTTACTGGGTGGATAGGTACATTAGCCTGCTGGTGTTACTGAGTCTATAGGAACATTAGCCTGCTGGTCTTACTGAGTCTATAGGAACATTAGCCTGCTGGTCTTACTGAGTCTATAGGAACATTAGCCTGCTGGTCTTACTGGGTGGATAGGAACATTAGCCTGCTGGTCTTACTGAGTCTATAGGAACATTAGCCTGCTGGTCTTACTGGGTGGATAGGAACATTAGCCTGCTGTCCTTACTGAGTCTATAGGAACATTAGCCTGCTGGTCTTACTGGGTGGATAGGAACATTAGCCTGCTGTCCTTACTGAGTCTATAGGAACATTAGCCTGCTGTCCTTACTGGGTGGATAGGAACATTAGCCTGCTGGCCTTACTGAGTGGATAGGATCATTAGCCTGCTGGCCTTAATTAGTGGATAGGAACATTAGCCTGCTGGTCTTACTGGGTCTATAGGAACATTAGCCCGAGCTATTTAGGAGGGATATCACACCTGGCACAAATTATTGTCTAGTTGTGTTTTTCCTGCGGAGGGGTGCCCTATACCTGCGCCCAGGGGGGAGTAGTTCAAAATCCGGGTACAGGGGGTGGCTTGGGTCTAAAATGATTCTGTGAGCCTTGCGGAGGGCCCTGACCTTAAAGATCTCCTCCAGGCCTGTCAGAATGTGATGTAATCTACACCTCCATTAGGATCACAGACATCCTCATTATTACATCAGAATGTGATGTAATCTACACCTCCATTAGGATCACAGACATCCTCATTATTACACCAGAATGTGATGTAATCTACACCTCCATTAGGATCACAGACATCCTCATTATTACATCAGAATGTGATGTAATCTACACCTCCACCACCTCAGAGACCTGGCCGGGTGGTGCCAGAATAACAACTTATCCCTCAAAGTAACCAAGACTAAGGAGATGATTATGGACTACAGGGAAAGGAGCACCGAGCATGCCCCCATTCTCATAGGCTGCAGTGGAGCAGGTTGAGAGCTTCAAGTTCCTTGGTGTCCACATCACCAACAAACTAGAATGGTCCAAACACACCAAGACAGTCGTGAAGAGGGCACGACAAAGCATATTCCCCCTCAGGAGAAAAAGATTTGGCATGGGTCCTGAGATCCTCAAAAGGTTCTACAGCTGCAACATCGAGAGCATCCTGACCGGTTGCATCACTGCCTGGTACGGCAATTGCTCGGCCTCCGACCGCAAGGCACTACAGAGGGTAGTGGGTACGGCCCAGTACATCACTGGGGCTAAGCTGCCTGCCATCCAGGACCTCTACACCAGGGGGTGTCAGAGGAAGACCCTAAAAATTGTCGAAGACCCCAGCCACCCAAGTCATAGACTGTTCTCTCTACTACCGCATGGCAAGCGGTACCGGAGTGCCAAGTGTAGGACAAAAAGGCTCCTCAACAGTTTTTACCCCCAAGCCATAAGACTCCTGAACAGGTAATCAAATGGCTACCCGGACTATTTGCATTGTGTGCCCCCCCCCCAACCCCTCTTTTACGCTGCTGCTACTCTCTGTTAATCTTACACGCATAGTCACTTTAACTATACATTCATGTACATACTACCTCAATTGGCCCGACCAACCAGTGCCCCCGCACATTGGTTAACCGGGCTATCTGCATTGTGTCCCACCACCCACCACGCCCCTCTTTACGCTACTGCTACTCTCTGTTCATCATATATGCATAGTCACTTTAACCATATCTACATACTACCTCATCAGCCTGACTCACCGGTGTCTGTATATAGCCTTGCTATTCTTATTTTCAAATCTATTTTTACTGTTGTTTTATTTCTTTACTTACACACACACACACACACACACACACACACACACACACACACACACACACACACACACACACACACACACACACACACACACACACACACACACACACACACACACACACACACACAGACACACAGACACAGACACACACACACACACACTGGCTGTCTGCTACCACTGTTGGTTAGAACCTGTAAGTAATCATTTCACTGTTGTATTCGGCGCACGTGACAATTAAACTTCGATTTGATTAGGATCATAGACATCATCATTATTTATTTTCAGGATTTTTCCATTTGAGCGTAATTATTTATATTTATAAACTGGGTGGTTCAAGCCCTGAATGCTGATTGGCTGAAAGCCGTGGTATATTACACCATATACCATTGGTATAAAAAAAAAAGTACTATTTACTGGTCTAATTATGCTAGTTACCAGTTTATAATAGCAATAAGGCACCTCAGGAGTTGCCATATATCACAGCTAAGGGCCGTATCCAGGCACTCCACATTGTGTCATGTGTGACCACATAGCACACGTCATCGGCCTTATTGCTTAAATAGCCTGCCTACACTTTCTAACGCGAGTGGGAGGGGCGTGTGGCTTGATCCCAAGAGCAGCTGCTAACCAATTGGATAACTCCAACCTCGACACCACCAAAATACCCCTATGCCAGTGTTTACTTTCTTGACTATGACGTGGTATGGGCTACAGTAATGTGGATATGGTGTGGTAGTCTAGGGCCTACCAGCTACTGGCTCTGTATAATGTGGTGAGGTTACTGTAGACAGGGCCAGGCTGTGCAGTACTGTACTGGTGTGGTCTAGGGCCAGGCTGTGCAGTACTGTACTGGTGTGGTCTAGGGCCAGGCTGTGCAGTACTGTACTGGTGTGGTCTAGGGCCAGGCTGTGCTGTACTGTACTGGTGTAGTCTAGGGCCAGGCTGTGCAGTACTGTACTGGTGTGGTCTAGGGCCAGGCTGTGCAGTACTGTACTGGTGTGGTCTAGGGCCAGGCTGTGCTGTACTGTACTGGTGTAGTCTAGGGCCAGGCTGTGCAGTACTGTACTGGTGTGGTCTAGGGCCAGGCTGTGCTGTACTGTACTGGTGTGGTCTAGGGCCAGGCTGTGCAGTACTGTACTGGTGTGGTCTAGGGCCAGGCTGTGCAGTACTGTACTGGTGTGGTCTAGGGCCAGGCTGTGCTGTACTGTACTGGTGTGGTCTAGGGCCAGGCTGTGCAGTACTGTACTGGTGTAGTCTAGGGCCAGGCTGTGCAGTACTGTACTGGTGTGGTCTAGGGCCAGGCTGTGCAGTACTGTACTGGTGTGGTCTAGGGCCAGGCTGTGCTGTACTGTACTGGTGTGGTCTAGGGCCAGGCTGTGCAGTACTGTACTGGTGTAGTCTAGGGCCAGGCTGTGCAGTACTGTACTGGTGTAGTCTAGGGCCAGGCTGTGCAGTACTGTACTGGTGTGGTCTAGGACCAGGCTGTGCTGTACTGTACTGGTGTGGTCTATGGCCAGGCTGTGCTGTACTGTACTGGTGTGGTCTAGGACCAGGCTGTGCAGTACTGTACTGGTGTGGTCTAGGGCCAGGCTGTGCTGTACTGTACTGGTGTAGTCTAGGACCAGGCTGTACTGTACTGTCCTGGTGTGGTCTAGGGCTAGGCTGTGCTGTACTGTACTGGTGTGGTCTAGGGCCAGGCTGTGCTGTACTGTACTGGTGTAGTCTAGGGCCAGGCTGTGCAGTACTGTACTGGTGTGGTCTAGGGCCAGGCTGTGCAGTACTGTACTGGTGTGGTCTAGGGCCAGGCTGTGCTGTACTGTACTGGTGTGGTCTAGGGCCAGGCTGTGCGGTACTGTACTGGTGTGGTCTAGGGCCAGGCTGTGCAGTACTGTACTGGTGTGGTCTAGGGCCAGGCTGTGCAGTACTGTACTGGTGTGGTCTAGGGCCAGGCTGTGCTGTACTGTACTGGTGTGGTCTAGGGCCAGGCTGTGCAGTACTGTACTGGTGTAGTCTAGGGCCAGGCTGTGCAGTACTGTACTGGTGTAGTCTAGGGCCAGGCTGTGCAGTACTGTACTGGTGTGGTCTAGGGCCAGGCTGTGCTGTACTGTACTGGTGTGGTCTAGGGCCAGGCTGTGCTGTACTGTACTGGTGTGGTCTAGGGCCAGGCTGTGCAGTACTGTACTGGTGTGGTCTAGGACCAGGCTGTGCTGTACTGTACTGGTGTGGTCTAGGGCCAGGCTGTGCTGTACTGTACTGGTGTGGTCTAGGACCAGGCTGTGCAGTACTGTACTGGTGTGGTCTAGGGCCAGGCTGTGCTGTACTGTACTGGTGTAGTCTAGGACCAGGCTGTACTGTACTGTCCTGGTGTGGTCTAGGGCTAGGCTGTGCTGTACTGTACTGGTGTGGTCTAGGGCCAGGCTGTGCTGTACTGTACTGGTGTAGTCTAGGGCCAGGCTGTGCAGTACTGTACTGGTGTGGTCTAGGGCCAGGCTGTGCAGTACTGTACTGGTGTGGTCTAGGGCCAGGCTGTGCTGTACTGTACTGGTGTGGTCTAGGGCCAGGCTGTGCAGTACTGTACTGGTGTAGTCTAGGGCCAGGCTGTGCAGTACTGTACTGGTGTAGTCTAGGGCCAGGCTGTGCAGTACTGTACTGGTGTGGTCTAGGGCCAGGCTGTGCTGTACTGTACTGGTGTGGTCTAGGGCCAGGCTGTGCTGTACTGTACTGGTGTGGTCTAGGGCCAGGCTGTGCAGTACTGTACTGGTGTGGTCTAGGGCCAGGCTGTGCAGTACTGTACTGGTGTGGTCTAGGGCCAGGCTGTGCAGTACTGTACTGGTGTGGTCTAGGGCCAGGCTGTGCTGTACTGTACTGGTGTGGTCTAGGGCCAGGCTGTGCAGTACTGTACTGGTGTAGTCTAGGGCCAGGCTGTGCAGTACTGTACTGGTGTAGTCTAGGGCCAGGCTGTGCAGTACTGTACTGGTGTGGTCTAGGGCCAGGCTGTGCTGTACTGTACTGGTGTGGTCTAGGGCCAGGCTGTGCTGTACTGTACTGGTGTAGTCTAGGGCCAGGCTGTGCAGTACTGTACTGGTGTGGTCTAGGGCCAGGCTGTGCAGTACTGTACTGGTGTGGTCTAGGGCCAGGCTGTGCTGTACTGTACTGGTGTAGTCTAGGACCAGGCTGTACTGTACTGTCCTGGTGTGGTCTAGGGCTAGGCTGTGCTGTACTGTACTGGTGTGGTCTAGGGCCAGGCTGTGCTGTACTGTACTGGTGTGGTCTAGGGCCAGGCTGTGCTGTACTGTACTGGTGTGGTCTAGGGCCAGGCTGTGCTGTACTGTACTGGTGTGGTCTAGGGCCAGGCTGTGCAGTACTGTACTGGTGTGGTCTAGGGCCAGGCTGTGCTGTACTGTACTGGTGTGGTCTAGGGCCAGGCTGTGCAGTACTGTACTGGTGTGGTCTAGGGCCAGGCTGTGCAGTACTGTACTGGTGTGGTCTAGGGCCAGGCTGTGCAGTACTGTACTGGTGTGGTCTAGGGCCAGGCTGTGCTGTACTGTACTGGTGTGGTCTAGGGCCAGGCTGTGCTGTACTGTACTGGTGTGGTCTAGGGCCAGGCTGTGCAGTACTGTACTGGTGTGGTCTAGGGCCAGGCTGTGCAGTACTGTACTGGTGTGGTCTAGGGCCAGGCTGTGCAGTACTGTACTGGTGTGGTCTAGGGCCAGGCTGTGCAGTACTGTACTGGTGTGGTCTAGGGCCAGGCTGTGCTGTACTGTACTGGTGTAGTCTAGGGCCAGGCTGTGCAGTACTGTACTGGTGTGGTCTAGGGCCAGGCTGTGCTGTACTGTCCTGGTGTGGTCTAGGGCCAGGCTGTGCTGTACTGTACTGGTGTGGTCTAGGACCAGGCTGTGCTGTACTGTACTGGTGTGGTCTAGGGCCAGGCTGTGCTGTACTGTACTGGTGTGGTCTAGGGCCAGGCTGTGCAGTACTGTACTGGTGTGGTCTAGGGCCAGGCTGTGCTGTACTGTACTGGTGTGGTCTAGGGCCAGGCTGTGCAGTACTGTACTGGTGTGGTCTAGGGCCAGGCTGTGCAGTACTGTACTGGTGTGGTCTAGGGCCAGGCTGTGCAGTACTGTACTGGTGTGGTCTAGGGCCAGGCTGTGCTGCACTGTACTGGTGTGGTCTAGGGCCAGGCTGTGCTGTACTGTACTGGTGTGGTCTAGGGCCAGGCTGTGCAGTACTGTACTGGTGTGGTCTAGGGCCAGGCTGTGCTGTACTGTACTGGTGTGGTCTAGGGCCAGGCTGTGCTGTACTGTACTGGTGTGGTCTAGGGCCAGGCTGTGCAGTACTGTACTGGTGTGGTCTAGGGCCAGGCTGTGCTGTACTGTACTGGTGTGGTCTAGGGCCAGGCTGTGCAGTACTGTACTGGTGTGGTCTAGGGCCAGGCTGTGCTGTACTGTCCTGGTGTGGTCTAGGGCCAGGCTGTGCTGTACTGTACTGGTGTGGTCTAGGACCAGGCTGTGCTGTACTGTACTGGTGTAGTCTAGGGCCAGGCTGTGCAGTACTGTACTGGTGTGGTCTAGGGCCAGGCTGTGCTGTACTGTCCTGGTGTGGTCTAGGGCCAGGCTGTGCTGTACTGGTGTGGTCTAGGGCCAGGCTGTGCTGTACTGTACTGGTGTGGTCTAGGACCAGGCTGTGCTGTACTGTCCTGGTGTGGTCTAGGACCAGGCTGTGCTGTACTGTACTGGTGTGGTCTAGGACCAGGCTGTGCTGTACTGTCCTGGTGTGGTCTAGGACCAGGCTGTGCTGTACTGTACTGGTGTGGTCTAGGGCCAGGCTGTACTGTACTGGTGTGGTCTATGCTGTGGCCATTTGCTGCCCTGTTGAACCACTCATCTTAAATCCCAGTGCTCCTCAGATCAGATGCGCTCTGCATCAAACCCAGTATTTAACAGATGCGGTATAGGTCTGTAGTCTGAAGTAGAAGTCGTATCCCTACAACGCTGTACCAGACACAGGACCACCCTGACGCTGCGCCGGAGGCCCGGTCAGACCGAACAAACTGACCGCGGAAACTACCAGGGAACCGGTTCTCTCTCCCTCGAGCCACATTATGAACACTTCACCAGCACCCGAGGCAGGGCAATAGCCAATCCCGTGTATTCCTCAGATTTGCGGGATTATCCATTTCAGGGATTGTCTGCTATCTCTGGCTGTGTTTAGTGCAACCTACCGGCACACCAAAGGGAAGCCGATGGTGAAAATAAAGCATCATTTGAAGGGTTCTGGAACCGTAATTTAACATTCCACATTATAACATTCAAAGAACTCCTCACTGCGCATCACGCAGACGCAAATATTGTATATAGACTTATTTTTTCTACTGTATTATTGACTGTATGTTTGTTTTACTCCATGTGTAACTCTGTGTTGTTGTATGTGTCGAACTGCTTTGCTTTATCTTGGCCAGGTCGCAGTTGTAAATAAGAACTTGTTCTCAACTATCCTACCTGGTTAAATAAAGGTTAAATTAAAAAAAATGAAAATAAATGTTTCCCGGGACAGGGTGCCCGTTGGCGCAAGATATAATGTTCACTTTCTCCCGCACAAAGACTGTTGAGCTGCCAGACACACTGACAGATTGGCAGGCTGAACGCATTATGCCTTATTGTTTCAGTTGTAGAGACATACTGACTTTAATTCCCCTGTGAGAGCGTCAGGGAAGTTGGATGTTTGATTCAGTTCATTTAGCGCGACCAGGAATTCCACAACATATGTACTCTATGTACACTAGTCTCCTTCATATTCTTCCGTTGAACATGATATATTGTGTGTGTATGGCAGGCTACGTGTTAGAATAGCTGAGCAGCAGACCAGCCCTGTCTATTGTCTACCTGAGGTATAGAAGGAGTGTATTCCCGGGGAGGTAAGGAGTGAATTTGCCCGTACTGGTTTTGTGTTCGCCCCCGGGCAGCGCTCAGCGCATAGCATTACACATTCCGACTGAATCTACCCATATTGGATGGGGTTCATTTACCAAGCCTCAAAACACATTCTGCCAAAAACTAGGCTATTATTCAACTGTCTTATTGAAGGAAATATATCATTTATAATTCAAACCCTTCCATGTATCCAAACCACACGTTGAGATGTGGTTTTCCAACAGTTTGACAACAGTACAACCTGTACTAGATCAGCTGCAGCGGTAGCTACCAACTTCACAACAGATCATGTTGATATATTTTACTCTTTGGTTGTTTTCCTCGTTGTATTTCTACTTTCTCCTTGATACGCGCCGCTCTGTCTGTCACTCAAGACACGGCCGTGTCACACCGACTGAGTTACAATTCAAAACAAGATCAGATGAGCCAGTAAAGTAGTTTTGTAAACGTGTCTTACCGTAATAAAGGTAACCATAGCATCGGTGTGTAAATATCCAGCAGAGCCGACATGAAGGTGCTGATATATACAGAATCCTTTTCGAAACTTCCCACTTTAAAGCGCACCGCCTGTGCGTGCTACTACAGTCCTGCTATCGCGAAGAGAGTAGTGCTCTCTCTCTCTCCCTCTCTCTCTCTCTGTCTCTCTCTCTCTCTGGTTGCATTCGTAATCTGCAGCTCTGACGGACAGATGGCTGCTGGCGTATGTGCTTTAGAGAGGCACACGCCTGCCCGCTAGAGCTATGGACATGGACTTGGATAGATACAGATAACTAACTCCTGTATATACAGTATACAGTAGGGCTCTCCCTATCCCTAACATCCAGGGCTATCTCTAACCCTAACATCCAGGGCTATCTCTAACCCTAACATCCAGGGCTATCTCTAACCCTAACATCCAGAGCTATCTCTAACCCTAACATCCAGGGCTATCTCTAACCCTAACATCCAGGGCTATCTCTAACCCTAACATCCAGGGCTATCTCTAACCCTAACATCCAGGGCTATCTCTAACCCTAACATCCAGGGCTATCTCTAACCCTAACATCCAGGGCTATGTCTAACCCTAACATCCAGGGCTATCTCTAACCCTAACATCCAGGGCTATCTCTAACCCTAACATCCAGAACTATCTCTAACCCTAACATCCAGGGCTCTCCCTATCCCTAACATCCAGGGCTATCTCTAACCCTAACATCCAGAGCTATCCCTATCCCTAACATCCAGGGCTATCTCTAACCCTAACATCCAGAGCTATCCCTATCCCTAACATCTAGAGCTATCTCTAACCCTAACATCCAGGGCTATCTCTAACCCTAACATCCAGAGCTATCCCTATCCCTAACATCCAGGGCTATCTCTAACCCTAACATCCAGGGCTATCTCTAACCCTAACATCCAGAGCTATCCCTATCCCTAACATCCAGGGCTATCTCTATCCCTAACATCCAGAGCTATCTCTAACCCTAACATCCAGACCTATCTCTAACCCTAACATCCAGAGCTATCTCTAACCCTAACATCCAGGGCTATCTCTAACCCTAACATCCAGGGCTATCTCTAACCCTAACATCCAGAGCTATCTCTAACCCTAACGTCCAGGGCTATCTCTATCCCTAACATCCAGAGCTATCTCTAACCCTAACATCCAGAGCTATCTCTAACCCTAACATCCAGGGCTATCTCTAACCCTAACATCCAGAGCTATCTCTAACCCTAACATCCAGGGCTATCTCTACCCTAACATCCAGGGATATCTCTAACCCTAACATCCAGGGCTATCTCTAACCCTAACATCCAGGGCTATCTCTAACCCTAACATCCAGGGCTATCTCTAACCCTAACATCCAGGGCTATCTCTAACCCTAACATCCAGAGCTATCCCTATCCCTAACATCCAGGGCTATCTCTATCCCTAACATCCAGAGCTATCTCTAACCCTAACATCCAGACCTATCTCTAACCCTAACATCCAGAGCTTTCTCTAACCCTAACATCCAGGGCTATCTCTAACCCTAACATCCAGGGCTATCTCTAACCCTAACATCCAGGGCTATCTCTAACCCTAACATCCAGAGCTATCTCTAACCCTAACATCCAGGGCTATCTCTAACTCTAACATCCAGGGCTATCTCTAACCCTAACATCCAGGGCTATCTCTAACATCCAGAGCTATCTCTAACCCTAACATCCAGGGCTATCTCTAACCCTAACATCCAGAGCTATCCCTAACGTCCAGAGCTATCTCTAACCCTAACATCCAGGGCTATCTCTAACCCTAACATCCAGGGCTATCTCTAACATCCAGAGCTATCTCTAACCCTAACATCCAGGGCTATCTCTAACCCTAACATCCAGAGCTATCCCTAACATCCAGGGCTATCTCTAACCCTAACATCCAGAGCTATCTCTAACCCTAACATCCAGGGCTATCTCTAACCCTAACATCCAGAGCTATCTCTAACCCTAACATCCAGAGCTATCTCTAACCCTAACATCCAGAGCTATCTCTAACCCTAACATCCAGAGCTATCTCTAACCCTAACATCCAGAGCTATCTCTAACCCTAACATCCAGGGCTATCCCTAACCCTAACATCAAGAGCTATCTCTAACCCTAACATCCAGGGCTATCTCTAACCCTAACATCCAGAGCTATCTCTAACCCTAACATCCAGGACTATCTCTAACCCTAACATCCAGGGCTATCTCTAACCCTAACATCCAGGGCTATCTCTAACCCTAACATCCAGGGCTATCCCTAACCCTAACATCCAGAGCTATCTCTAACCCTAACATCCAGGGCTATCCCTAACTCTAACATCCAGGACTCCACTGGTCTCTATCTAGGACTCTACTGGTATATATAAGGACTCTGCTGGTATCTATCAGGACTCTGCTGGTATCTATCAGGACTCTGCTGGTATCTATCAGGACTCTGCTGGTATCTATCAGGACTCTGCTGGTATCTATCAGGACTCTACTGGTATCTATCAGGACTCTGCTGGTATCTATCAGGACTCTGCCGGTATATATCAGGACTCTACTGGTATCTATCAGGACTCTGCTGGTATCTATCAGGACTCTACTGGTATCTATCAGGACTCTACTGGTATCTATCAGGACTCTGCTGGTATCTATCAGGACTCTACTGGTATCTATCAGGACTCTACTGGTATCTATCAGGACTCTACTGGTATCTATCAGGACTCTGCTGGTATCTATCAGGACTCTGCTGGTATCTATCAGGACTCTGCTGGTATCTATCTGGACTCTACTGGTATCTATCAGGACTCTCCTGGTATCTATCAGGACTCTACTGGTATCTATCAGGACTCTGCTGGTATCTATAAGGACTATGCTGGTATCTATCAGGACTCTGCTGGTATATATCAGGACTCTGCTGGTATTTATCAGGTCTCTGCTGGTATCTATCAGGACTCTACTGGTATCTATCAGGACTCTACTGGTATCTATCAGGACTCTACTGGTATCTATCAGGACTCTACTGGTATCTATCAGTTCTCTGGTGGTATCTATCAGGACTCTACTGGTATCTATCAGGACTCTACTGGTATCTATCAGGACTCTGCTGGTATCTATCAGGACTCTACTGGTATCTATCAGGACTCTACTGGTATCTATCAGGACTCTGCTGGTATCTATCAGTTATCTGGTGGTATCTATCAGGACTCTACTGGTATCTATCAGGACTCTACTGGTATATATCAGGACTCTACTGGTATCTATCAGGACTCTGCTGGTATCTATCAGGACTCTGCTGGTATCTATCAGGACTCTGCTGGTATCTATCAGTTCTCTGGTGGTATCTATCAGGACTCTACTGGTATCTATCAGGACTCTACTGGTATCTATCAGGACTCTACTGGTATCTATCAGGACTCTGCTGGTATCTATCAGGACTCTGCTGGTATCTATCAGGACTCTGCTGGTCTCTATCAGAACTCTGGTGGTATCTATCAGGACTCTGCTGGTATCTATCAGGACTCTGCTGGTCTCTATCAGAACTCTGGTGGTATCTATCAGGACTCTACTGGTATCTATCAGGACTCTACTGGTATCTATCAGGACTCTGCTGGTATCTATCAGGACTCTGCTGGTCTCTATCAGAACTCTGGTGGTCTCTATCAGAACTCTGGTGGTATCTATCAGGACTCTACTGGTATCTATCAGGACTCTGGTGGTATCTATCAGGACTCTACTGGTATCTATCAGGTCTCTACTGGTATCTATCAGGACTCTACTGGTATCTCTTCTACTGTATTTAGTGGGCCTGAGGCTGACAGTACTGATATTCTCAATCTCTCACACATCATTCTGTCATCATCTATATCTTGTAGCTTCGTCCGTTTTTAACATGAAGAGAACCTGGAAAGTTACAAAAATGTAGAAAGTTAATTTCTTGGTTTTACTGTGCGTGTGTGTGTGAGTCTGTCTGTGTGCGTGTGTGTGCGTGCGTGTGTGTATGTTTGAGTGTGTGTGTCAGGTCAGCAGACCAGAATCAGCAGGTTCCAGTAATAACTACATTCAACATCTCACTTAGAAGACATGTTGAAAAATGCATGCTCTAGAGAAGTCCATTCTGCTAGCTCCCTTCTCTCCTCGTTTCTCTCACCTCTCCCTTCTCTCTCCCCAGCCCCACCTGAACCTTAACCCCCAACCCACTCCTCTCCCCCAGCCTCCCCAGCCCCACCCTAACCCTAAACCCCACTCCTCTCCCCAGCCCTCTGCAGGCGCCAACCTGATTCACTCATAAATATCACTGTGGTCTGAAATACCGTCATCAAATATGTATCAGTGTTGATGAGAGGGAGAGAGGAAGGGAGAGGGAGAGAGGGAGAGAGGAAGGGAGAGGGAGAGAGGAAGGGAGAGGGAGAGAGGAAGGGAGAGGGAGAGAGGAAGGGAGAGGGAGAGAGGTAGGGAGAGGGGGAGAGAGAGAGGAAGGGAGAGGGAGAGAGGAAGGGAGAGGGAGAGAGGAAGGGAGAGAGGAAGGGAGAGGGAGAGAGGAGAGAGGAAGGGAGAGGGAGAGAGGTAGGGAGAGGAAGGGAGAGGGAGAGAGGAAGGGAGAGAGGAAGGGAGAGGGAGAGAGGAAGGGAGAGAGGAAGGGAGAGGGAGAGAGAGGGAGAGGGAGAGAGGAAGGGAGAGGGAGAGAGGTAGGGAGAGGGAGAGGGGAGGGAGAGAGAGAGGGGAGGGAGAGGGAGAGAGGAAGGGAGAGGGAGAGAGGAAGGGAGAGGGAGCGAGGAAGGGAGAGGGAGAGAGGAAGGGAGAGGGAGAGAGGAAGGGAGAGGAAGAGAGGAAGGGAGAGGAAGAGAGGTAGGGAGAGGGAGAGATGAAGGGAGAGGGAGAGGGGAAGGGAGAGGAAGAGAGAGGAGAGGGAGAGGGAGGGAGAGGAAGGGAGAGGGAGAGGAGAGGAAGGGAGAGGGAGAGATGAAGGGAGATGGAGAGGGGAGGAAGATGAGAAGGAAGAGGCCAGCATGGCCGTCGATCCCATATAGAGGACTCGTCTTTGTATCTTTACCATAATGGCATCTGTGACAGCATGAGCAGCACCATTGACGCTGCCTCCATTTTAAAGTAGTCTTTAAAAAGAACATAAAGCTAATATTGGTGATGTACCGCCACCTGCAGTGCTGGAGTCCCGAACCAAATCTTGTCATTCATTTATTGTTTCAAGTTAAGTTTTCAAATCAAATCATAGTTTTAATGTTACGTGCACAAGTGCAGTGAAATGCCTTTCTTGCTAGCTCTATCATAACCACTAGATGGCTGTGATGTAGCTTCAAGCCGTTTCCAAATCATAGGCATCCCAATGTGAAGAAGATGACAATGCTCTGATCATTGACTGGTCGCTCCCAACCCTTTGGAATCCTCACCCAGTTGACTACTTTAAAATGCTGGAAACCCTCAATGTCCATGCTCAAAGGGGTTATATCCATCTACATCCTGTCTCTTAAAAAATATATATATATCACCTTTATTTAACCAGGTAGACCAGTTGAGAACAAGTTCTCATTTGCAACTGCGACTTGGCCAAGATAAAGCAAAGCAGTTCGACACAGACAACAACACAGAGTTACACATGGAATAAACAAACGTACAGTCAATAACACAATAGAAAAAAAAGAAAGTCTATATACAGTGTGTGCAAATTAGGTGAGATAAGGGAGGTAAGGCAATAAATATGCCATGGTGGCGAAGTAATTACAATATAGCAATTAAACACTGGAATGGTAGATGTGCAGAAGATGAATGTGCAAGTAGAGATACTGTGGTGCAAAGGAGCAAGATAAATAAATAAATACAGTATGGGAATGAGGTAGTTGGATGGGCTATTTACAGATGGGCTATGTACAAGTGCAGTGATCTGTGAGCTGCTCTGACAGCTGGTGCTTAAAGCTAGTGAGGGAGATATGAGTCTCCAGCTTTAGTGAATTTTCCAGTTAGTTCCAGTCATTGGCAGCAGAGAACTGGAAGGAAAGGCGCCCGAAGGAGGAATTGTCTTTGGGGGTGACCAGTGAGATATATCTGCTGGAGCACGTGCTACAAGTGGGTGTTACTATGGTGACCAGTGAGCTGAGATAAGGCGGGGCTTGCCTAGCAGAGACTTGTAGATGACCTGGAGCCAGTGGGTTTGGCGACGAGTATGAAGCGAGGGCCAACCAACGAGAGCATACAGGTTGCAGTGGTGGGTAGTATATGGGGCTTTGGTGACAGAAAGGATGGCAAATAGACTGCATCCAATTTGTTGAGTAGAGTATTGGAGGCTATTTTGTAAATGACATCGCCGAAGTCTAGGATCGGTAAAATAGTCAGTTTTACGAGGGTATGTTTGGCAACATGAGTGAAGAATGCTTTGTTGCGAAATAGGAAGCCGATTCTATGTTTATCTATCTCTATGGTCTGGACAGCAGCCAGAGGGAAGGCTGGAACGATAAGAGACAGAGGTCAGCTAGATTACAGACTACAGGCCTGAGCAGTGCTCTACCGTAGTACATGTAGTAGAACAGGCCTGAGCAGTGCTCTACCGTAGTACATGTAGTAGAACAGGCCTGAGCAGCGCTCTACCGTAGTACATGTAGTAGAACAGGCCTGAGCAGCGCTCTACCGTAGTACATGTAGTAGAACAGGCCTGAGCAGCGCTCTAATGGTCTGGACAGCAGCCAGAGGGAAGGCTGGAACGATAAGAGACAGAGGTCAGCTAGATTACAGACTACAGGCCTGAGCAGCGCTCTACCGTAGTACATGTAATAGAACAGGCCTGAGCAGCGCTCTACCGTAGTACATGTAGTAGAACAGGCCTGAGCAGCGCTCTACCGTAGTACATGTAATAGAACAGGCCTGAGCAGCGCTCTAATGGTCTGGACAGCAGCCAGAGGGAAGGCTGGAACGATAAGAGACAGAGGTCAGCTAGATTACAGACTACAGGCCTGAGCAGCGTTCTACCGTAGTACATGTAATAGAACAGGCCTGATCAGTGCTCTACCGTAGTACATGTAGTAGAACAGGCCTGAGCAGCGCTCTACCGTAGTACATGTAGTAGAACAGGCCTGAGCAGCGCTCTACCGTAGTACATGTAGTAGAACAGGCCTGAGCAGCGCTCTACCATAGTACATGTAGTAGAACAGGCCTGAGCAGTGCTCTACCGTAGTACATGTAGTAGAACAGGCCTGAGCAGCGCTCTACCGTAGTACATGTAGTAGAACAGGCCTGAGCAGTGCTCTACCGTAGTACATGTAGTAGAACAGGCCTGAGCAGCGCTCTACCGTAGTACATGTAGTAGAACAGGCCTGAGCAGCGCTCTACCGTAGTACATGTAGTAGAACAGGCCTGAGCAGCGCTCTACCGTAGTACATGTAATAGAACAGGCCTGAGCAGCGCTCTACCGTAGTACATGTAGTAGAACAGGCCTGAGCAGCGCTCTACCGTAGTACATGTAATAGAACAGGCCTGAGCAGCGCTCTACCGTAGTACATGTAATAGAACAGGCCTGAGCAGCGCTCTACCGTAGTACATGTAGTAGAACAGGCCTGAGCAGCGCTCTACCGTAGTACATGTAGTAGAACAGGCCTGAGCAGCGCTCTACCGTAGTACATGTAGTAGAACAGGCCTGAGCAGCGCTCTACCGTAGTACATGTAGTAGAACAGGCCTGAGCAGCGCTCTACCGTAGTACATGTAGTAGAACAGGCCTGAGCAGCGCTCTACCGTAGAACATGTAGTAGAACAGGCCTGAGCAGCGCTCTAACGTAGTACATGTAGTAGAACAGGCCTGAGCAGTGCTCTACCGTAGTACATGTAGTAGAACAGGCCTTAGCAGTGCTCTACCGTAGTACATGTAGTAGAACAGGCCTGAGCAGCGCTCTACCGTAGTACATGTAGTAGAACAGGCCTGAGCAGTGCTCTACCGTAGTACATGTAGTAGAACAGGCCTGAGCAGTGCACTACCGTAGTACATGTAGTAGAACAGGCCTGAGCAGTGCTCTACCGTAGTACATGTAGTAGAACAGGCCTGAGCAGCGCTCTACCGTAGTACATGTAGTAGAACAGGCCTGAGCAGCGCTCTACCGTAGTACATGTAGTAGAACAGGCCTGAGCAGTGCTCTACCGTAGTACATGTAGTAGAACAGGCCTGAGCAGTGCTCTACCGTAGTACATGTAGTAGAACAGGCCTGAGCAGTGCTCTACCGTAGTACATGTAGTAGAACAGGCCTGAGCAGTGCTCTACCGTAGTACATGTAGTAGAACAGGTCTGAGCAGCGCTCTACCGTAGTACATGTAGTAGAACAGGCCTGAGCAGTGCTCTACCGTAGTACATGTAGTAGAACAGGCCTGAGCAGCGCTCTACCGTAGTACATGTAGTAGAACAGGCCTGAGCAGCGCTCTACCGTAGTACATGTAGTAGAACAGGCCTGAGCAGCGCTCTACCGTAGTACATGTAGTAGAACAGGCCTGAGCAGCGCTCTACCGTAGTACATGTAGTAGAACAGGCCTGAGCAGCGCTCTACCGTAGTACATGTAGTAGAACAGGCCTGAGCAGCGCTCTAATGGTCTGGACAGCAGCCAGAGGGAAGGCTGGAACGATAAGAGACAGAGGTCAGCTAGATTACAGACTACAGGCCTGAGCAGCGCTCTACCGTAGTACATGTAATAGAACAGGCCTGAGCAGCGCTCTACCGTAGTACATGTAGTAGAACAGGCCTGAGCAGCGCTCTACCGTAGTACATGTAATAGAACAGGCCTGAGCAGCGCTCTAATGGTCTGGACAGCAGCCAGAGGTAAGGCTGGAACGATAAGAGACAGAGGTCAGCTAGATTACAGACTACAGGCCTGAGCAGTGCTCTACCGTAGTACATGTAGTAGAACAGGCCTGAGCAGCGCTCTACCGTAGTACATGTAATAGAACAGGCCTGAGCAGCGCTCTACCGTAGTACATGTAGTAGAACAGGCCTGAGCAGCGCTCTACCGTAGTACATGTAGTAGAACAGGCCTGAGCAGTGCTCTACCGTAGTACATGTAGTAGAACAGGCCTGAGCAGCGCTCTACCGTAGTACATGTAGTAGAACAGGCCTGAGCAGTGCTCTACCGTAGTACATGTAGTAGAACAGGCCTGAGCAGCGCTCTACCGTAGTACATGTAGTAGAACAGGCCTGAGCAGTGCTCTACCGTAGTACATGTAGTAGAACAGGCCTGAGCAGCGCTCTACCGTAGTACATGTAGTAGAACAGGCCTGAGCAGCGCTCTACCGTAGTACATGTAGTAGAACAGGCCTGAGCAGCGCTCTACCGTAGTACATGTAGTAGAACAGGCCTGAGCAGCGCTCTACCGTAGTACATGTAGTAGAACAGGCCTGAGCAGTGCTCTACCGTAGTACATGTAATAGAACAGGCCTGAGCAGCGCTCTACCGTAGTACATGTAGTAGAACAGGCCTGAGCAGTTTTCTACCGTAGTACATGTAATAGAACAGGCCTGAGCAGCGCTCTACCGTAGTACATGTAATAGAACAGGCCTGAGCAGCGCTCTACCGTAGTACATGTAGTAGAACAGGCCTGAGCAGTGCTCTACCGTAGTACATGTAGTAGAACAGGCCTGAGCAGCGCTCTACCGTAGTACATGTAGTAGAACAGGCCTGAGCAGTGCTCTACCGTAGTACATGTAATAGAACAGGCCTGAGCAGCGCTCTACCGTAGTACATGTAATAGAACAGGCCTGAGCAGCGCTCTACCGTAGTACATGTAGTAGAACAGGCCTGATCAGTGCTCTACCGTAGTACATGTAGTAGAACAGGCCTGATCAGTGCTCTACCGTAGTACATGTAGTAGAACAGGCCTGAGCAGCGCTCTACCGTAGTACATGTAGTAGAACAGGCCTGATCAGCGCTCTACCGTAGTACATGTAGTAGAACAGGCCTGATCAGTGCTCTACCGTAGTACATGTAGTAGAACAGGCCTGAGCAGTGCTCTACCGTAGTACATGTAGTAGAACAGGCCTGAGCAGCGCTCTACCGTAGTACATGTAGTAGAACAGGCCTGAGCAGTGCTCTACCGTAGTACATGTAGTAGAACAGGCCTGAGCAGCGCTCTACCGTAGTACATGTAGTAGAACAGGCCTGAGCAGCGCTCTACCGTAGTACATGTAGTAGAACAGGCCTGAGCAGTGCTCTACCGTAGTACATGTAGTAGAACAGGCCTTAGCAGTGCTCTATCGTAGTACATGTAGTATAACAGGACTTAGCAGTGCTCTACCGTAGTACATGTAGTATAACAGGCCTAAGCAGTGCTCTACCGTAGTACATGTAGTAGAACAGGCCTGAGCAGTGCACTACCGTAGTACATGTAGTAGAACAGGCCTGAGCAGCGCTCTACCGTAGTACATGTAGTAGAACAGGCCTGAGCAGCGCTCTACCGTAGTACATGTAGTAGAACAGGCCTGAGCAGCGCTCTACCGTAGTACATGTAGTAGAACAGGCCTGAGCAGTGCTCTACCGTAGTACATGTAGTAGAACAGGCCTGAGCAGTGCTCTACCGTAGTACATGTAGTAGAACAGGTCTGAGCAGTGCTCTACCGTAGTACATGTAGTAGAACAGGCCTGAGCAGTGCTCTACCGTAGTACATGTAGTAGAACAGGTCTGAGCAGCGCTCTACCGTAGTACATGTAGTAGAACAGGCCTGAGCAGCGCTCTACCGTAGTACATGTAGTAGAACAGGCCTGAGCAGCGCTCTACCGTAGTACATGTAGTAGAACAGGCCTGAGCAGCGCTCTACCGTAGTACATGTAGTAGAACAGGCCTGAGCAGCGCTCTACCGTAGTACATGTAGTAGAACAGGCCTGAGCAGCGCTCTACCGTAGTACATGTAGTAGAACAGGCCTGAGCAGCGCTCTACCGTAGTACATGTAGTAGAACAGGCCTGAGCAGCGCTCTACCGTAGTACATGTAGTAGAACAGGCCTGAGCAGCGCTCTACCGTAGTACATGTAGTAGAACAGGCCTGAGCAGTGCTCTACCGTAGTACATGTAGTAGAACAGGCCTGAGCAGCGCTCTACCGTAGTACATGTAATAGAACAGGCCTGAGAAGCGCTCTAATGGTCTGGACAGCAGCCAGAGGAAAGGCTGGAACGATAAGAGACAGAGGTCAGCTAGATTACAGACTACAGGCCTGAGCAGCGCTCTACCGTAGTACATGTAATAGAACAGGCCTGAGCAGCGCTCTACCGTAGTACATGTAGTAGAACAGGCCTGAGCAGCGCTCTACCGTAGTACATGTAATAGAACAGGCCTGAGAAGCGCTCTAATGGTCTGGACAGCAGCCAGAGGTAAGGCTGGAACGATAAGAGACAGAGGTCAGCTAGATTACAGACTACAGGCCTGAGCAGTGCTCTACCGTAGTACATGTAGTAGAACAGGCCTGAGCAGCGCTCTACCGTAGTACATGTAATAGAACAGGCCTGAGCAGCGCTCTACCGTAGTACATGTAGTAGAACAGGCCTGAGCAGCGCTCTACCGTAGTACATGTAGTAGAACAGGCCTGAGCAGTGCTCTACCGTAGTACATGTAGTAGAACAGGCCTGAGCAGCGCTCTACCGTAGTACATGTAGTAGAACAGGCCTGAGCAGCGCTCTACCGTAGTACATGTAGTAGAACAGGCCTGAGCAGCGCTCTACCGTAGTACATGTAGTAGAACAGGCCTGAGCAGTGCTCTACCGTAGTACATGTAGTAGAACAGGCCTGAGCAGCGCTCTACCGTAGTACATGTAGTAGAACAGGCCTGAGCAGTGCTCTACCGTAGTACATGTAGTAGAACAGGCCTGAGCAGCGCTCTACCGTAGTACATGTAGTAGAACAGGCCTGAGCAGCGCTCTACCGTAGTACATGTAGTAGAACAGGCCTGAGCAGTGCTCTACCGTAGTACATGTAATAGAACAGGCCTGAGCAGCGCTCTACCGTAGTACATGTAGTAGAACAGGCCTGAGCAGTTTTCTACCGTAGTACATGTAATAGAACAGGCCTGAGCAGCGCTCTACCGTAGTACATGTAATAGAACAGGCCTGAGCAGCGCTCTACCGTAGTACATGTAGTAGAACAGGCCTGAGCAGTGCTCTACCGTAGTACATGTAGTAGAACAGGCCTGAGCAGCGCTCTACCGTAGTACATGTAGTAGAACAGGCCTGAGCAGTGCTCTACCGTAGTACATGTAATAGAACAGGCCTGAGCAGCGCTCTACCGTAGTACATGTAATAGAACAGGCCTGAGCAGCGCTCTACCGTAGTACATGTAGTAGAACAGGCCTGATCAGTGCTCTACCGTAGTACATGTAGTAGAACAGGCCTGATCAGTGCTCTACCGTAGTACATGTAGTAGAACAGGCCTGAGCAGCGCTCTACCGTAGTACATGTAGTAGAACAGGCCTGAGCAGTGCACTACCGTAGTACATGTAGTAGAACAGGCCTGAGCAGCGCTCTACCGTAGTACATGTAGTAGAACAGGCCTGAGCAGCGCTCTACCGTAGTACATGTAGTAGAACAGGCCTGAGCAGCGCTCTACCGTAGTACATGTAGTAGAACAGGCCTGAGCAGTGCTCTACCGTAGTACATGTAGTAGAACAGGCCTGAGCAGTGCTCTACCGTAGTACATGTAGTAGAACAGGTCTGAGCAGTGCTCTACCGTAGTACATGTAGTAGAACAGGCCTGAGCAGTGCTCTACCGTAGTACATGTAGTAGAACAGGTCTGAGCAGCGCTCTACCGTAGTACATGTAGTAGAACAGGCCTGAGCAGTGCTCTACCGTAGTACATGTAGTAGAACAGGCCTGAGCAGCGCTCTACCGTAGTACATGTAGTAGAACAGGCCTGAGCAGCGCTCTACCGTAGTACATGTAGTAGAACAGGCCTGAGCAGCGCTCTACCGTAGTACATGTAGTAGAACAGGCCTGAGCAGCGCTCTACCGTAGTACATGTAGTAGAACAGGCCTGAGCAGCGCTCTACCGTAGTACATGTAGTAGAACAGGCCTGAGCAGCGCTCTACCGTAGTGCATGTAGTAGAACAGGCCTGAGCAGCGCTCTACCGTAGTACATGTAGTAGAACAGGCCTGAGCAGCGCTCTACCGTAGTACATGTAGTAGAACAGGCCTGAGCAGCGCTCTACCGTAGTACATGTAGTAGAACAGGCCTGAGCAGCGCTCTACCGTAGTACATGTAGTAGAACAGGCCCGAGCAGCGCTCTACCGTAGTACATGTAGTAGAACAGGCCTGAGCAGCGCTCTACCGTAGTACATGTAGTAGAACAGGCCTGAGCAGCGCTCTACCGTAGTACATGTAGTAGAACAGGCCTGAGCAGCGCTCTACCGTAGTACATGTAGTAGTACAGGCCTGAGCAGTGCTCTACCGTAGTACATGTAGTAGAACAGGCCTGAGCAGCGCTCTACCGTAGTACATGTAATAGAACAGGCCTGAGCAGCGCTCTAATGGTCTGGACAGCAGCCAGAGGAAAGGCTGGAACGATAAGAGACAGAGGTCAGCTAGATTACAGACTACAGGCCTGAGCAGCGCTCTACCGTAGTACATGTAGTAGAACAGGCCTGATCAGTGCTCTACCGTAGTACATGTAGTAGAACAGGCCTGAGCAGTGCTCTACCGTAGAACATGTAGTAGAACAGGCCTGAGCAGCGCTCTACCGTAGAACATGTAGTAGAACAGGCCTGAGCAGCGCTCTACCGTAGTACATGTAGTAGAACAGGCCTGAGCAGCGCTCTACCGTAGTACATGTAGTAGAACAGGCCTGAGCAGCGCTCTACCGTAGTACATGTAGTAGAACAGGCCTGAGCAGCGCTCTACCGTAGTACATGTAGTAGAACAGGCCTGAGCAGCGCTCTACCGTAGTACATGTAGTAGAACAGGCCTGAGCAGCGCTCTACCGTAGTACATGTAGTAGAACAGGCCTGAGCAGCGCTCTACCGTAGTACATGTAGTAGAACAGGCCTGAGCAGCGCTCTACCGTAGTACATGTAGTAGAACAGGCCTGAGAGTGCTCTACCGTAGTACATGTAGTAGAACAGGCCTGAGCAGCGCTCTACCGTAGTACATGTAGTAGAATAGGCCTGAGCAGCGCTCTACCGTAGTACATGTAGTAGAACAGGCCTGAGCAGCGCTCTACCGTAGTACATGTAGTAGAACAGGCCTGAGCAGCGCTCTACCGTAGTACATGTAGTAGAACAGGCCTTAGCAGCGCTCTACCGTAGTACATGTAGTAGAACAGGTCTGAGCAGTGCTCTACCGTAGTACATGTAGTAGAACAGGCCTGAGCAGCGCTCTACCGTAGTACATGTAGTAGAACAGGCCTGAGCAGTGCTCTACCGTAGTACATGTAGTAGAACAGGCCTGAGCAGCGCTCTAATGGTCTGGACAGCAGCCAGAGGGAAGGCTGGAACGATAAGAGACAGAGGTCAGCTAGATTACAGACTACAGGCCTGAGCAGCGCTCTACCGTAGTACATGTAATAGAACAGGCCTGAGCAGCGCTCTACCGTAGTACATGTAGTAGAACAGGCCTGAGCAGCGCTCTACCGTAGTACATGTAATAGAACAGGCCTGAGCAGCGCTCTAATGGTCTGGACAGCAGCCAGAGGTAAGGCTGGAACGATAAGAGACAGAGGTCAGCTAGATTACAGACTACAGGCCTGAGCAGTGCTCTACCGTAGTACATGTAGTAGAACAGGCCTGAGCAGCGCTCTACCGTAGTACATGTAATAGAACAGGCCTGAGCAGCGCTCTACCGTAGTACATGTAGTAGAACAGGCCTGAGCAGCGCTCTACCGTAGTACATGTAGTAGAACAGGCCTGAGCAGTGCTCTACCGTAGAACATGTAGTAGAACAGGCCTGAGCAGCGCTCTACCGTAGTACATGTAGTAGAACAGGCCTGAGCAGCGCTCTACCGTAGTACATGTAGTAGAACAGGCCTGAGCAGCGCTCTACCGTAGTACATGTAGTAGAACAGGCCTGAGCAGCGCTCTACCGTAGTACATGTAGTAGAACAGGCCTGAGCAGCGCTCTACCGTAGTACATGTAGTAGAACAGGCCTGAGCAGCGCTCTACCGTAGTACATGTAGTAGAACAGGCCTGAGCAGCGCTCTACCGTAGTACATGTAGTAGAACAGGCCTGAGCAGCGCTCTACCGTAGTACATGTAGTAGAACAGGCCTGAGCAGCGCTCTACCGTAGTACATGTAGTAGAACAGGCCTGAGCAGTGCTCTACCGTAGTACATGTAGTAGAACAGGCCTTAGCAGTGCTCTACCGTAGTACATGTAGTAGAACAGGCCTGAGCAGCGCTCTACCGTAGTACATGTAGTAGAACAGGCCTGAGCAGTGCTCTACCGTAGTACATGTAGTAGAACAGGCCTGAGCAGTGCACTACCGTAGTACATGTAGTAGAACAGGCCTGAGCAGCGCTCTACCGTAGTACATGTAGTAGAACAGGCCTGAGCAGCGCTCTACCGTAGTACATGTAGTAGAACAGGCCTGAGCAGCGCTCTACCGTAGTACATGTAGTAGAACAGGCCTGAGCAGTGCTCTACCGTAGTACATGTAGTAGAACAGGCCTGAGCAGTGCTCTACCGTAGTACATGTAGTAGAACAGGTCTGAGCAGTGCTCTACCGTAGTACATGTAGTAGAACAGGCCTGAGCAGTGCTCTACCGTAGTACATGTAGTAGAACAGGTCTGAGCAGCGCTCTACCGTAGTACATGTAGTAGAACAGGCCTGAGCAGTGCTCTACCGTAGTACATGTAGTAGAACAGGCCTGAGCAGCGCTCTACCGTAGTACATGTAGTAGAACAGGCCTGAGCAGCGCTCTACCGTAGTACATGTAGTAGAACAGGCCTGAGCAGCGCTCTACCGTAGTACATGTAGTAGAACAGGCCTGAGCAGCGCTCTACCGTAGTACATGTAGTAGAACAGGCCTGAGCAGCGCTCTACCGTAGTACATGTAGTAGAACAGGCCTGAGCAGCGCTCTACCGTAGTGCATGTAGTAGAACAGGCCTGAGCAGCGCTCTACCGTAGTACATGTAGTAGAACAGGCCTGAGCAGCGCTCTACCGTAGTACATGTAGTAGAACAGGCCTGAGCAGCGCTCTACCGTAGTACATGTAGTAGAACAGGCCTGAGCAGCGCTCTACCGTAGTACATGTAGTAGAACAGGCCTGAGCAGCGCTCTACCGTAGTACATGTAGTAGAACAGGCCTGAGCAGCGCTCTACCGTAGTACATGTAGTAGAACAGGCCTGAGCAGCGCTCTACCGTAGTACATGTAGTAGAACAGGCCTGAGCAGCGCTCTACCGTAGTACATGTAGTAGAACAGGCCTGAGCAGCACTCTACCGTAGTGCATGTAGTAGAACAGGCCTGAGCAGCGCTCTACCGTAGTACATGTAGTAGAACAGGCCTGAGCAGCGCTCTACCGTAGTACATGTAGTAGAACAGGCCTGAGCAGCGCTCTACCGTAGTACATGTAGTAGAACAGGCCTGAGCAGCGCTCTACCGTAGTACATGTAGTAGAACAGGCCCGAGCAGCGCTCTACCGTAGTACATGTAGTAGAACAGGCCCGAGCAGCGCTCTACCGTAGTACATGTAGTAGAACAGGCCTGAGCAGCGCTCTACCGTAGTACATGTAGTAGAACAGGCCTGAGCAGCGCTCTACCGTAGTACATGTAGTAGAACAGGCCTGAGCAGTGCTCTACCGTAGTACATGTAGTAGAACAGGCCTGAGCAGCGCTCTACCGTAGTACATGTAATAGAACAGGCCTGAGCAGCGCTCTAATGGTCTGGACAGCAGCCAGAGGAAAGGCTGGAACGATAAGAGACAGAGGTCAGCTAGATTACAGACTACAGGCCTGAGCAGCGCTCTACCGTAGTACATGTAGTAGAACAGGCCTGATCAGTGCTCTACCGTAGTACATGTAGTAGAACAGGCCTGAGCAGTGCTCTACCGTAGTACATGTAGTAGAACAGGTCTGAGCAGCGCTCTACCGTAGTACATGTAGTAGAATAGGCCTGAGCAGCGCTCTACCGTAGTACATGTAGTAGAACAGGCCTGAGCAGTGCTCTACCGTGCCACATAGTGATGTGTGTTGGTATCAGTTTATAGTGATGTGTGTTGATATCAGTTTATAGTGATGTGTGTTGATATCAGTTTATAGTGATGTGTGTTGGTATCAGTTTATAGTGATGTGTGTTGATATCAGTTTATAGTGATGTGTGTTGATATCAGTTTATAGTGATGTGTGTTGATATCAGTTTATAGTGATGTGTGTTGATATCAGTTTATAGTGATGTGTGTTGGTATCAGTTTATAGTGATGTGTGTAGATATCAGTTTATAGTGATGTGTGTTGAAATCAGTTTATAGTGATGTGTGTTGAAATCAGTTTATAGTGATGTGTGTTGATATCAGTTTATAGTGATGTGTGTTGATATCAGTTTATAGTGATGTGTGTGTTGATATCAGTTTATAGTGATGTGTGTTGATATCAGTTTATAGTGATGTGTGTTGATATCAGTTTATAGTGATGTGTGTTGATATCAGTTTATAGTGATGTGTGTTGATATCAGTTTATAGTGATGTGTGTGTTGATATCAGTTTATAGTGATGTGTGTTGATATCAGTTTATAGTGATGTGTGTTGATATCAGTTTATAGTGATGTGTGTGTTGATATCAGTTTATAGTGATGTGTGTTGATATCAGTTTATAGTGATGTGTGTTGATATCAGTTTATAGTGATGTGTGTGTTGATATCAGTTTATAGTGATGTGTGTTGATATCAGTTTATAGTGATGTGTGTTGATATCAGTTTATAGTGATGTGTGTTGATATCAGTTTATAGTGATGTGTGTTGATATCAGTTTATAGTGATGTGTGTGTTATCAGTTTATAGTGATGTGTGTTGATATCAGTTTATAGTGATGTGTGTTGATATCAGTTTATAGTGATGTTTGTTGATATCAGTTTATAGTGATGTGTGTTGATATCAGTTTATAGTGATGTGTGTTGATATCAGTTTATAGTGATGTGTGTTGATATCAGTTTATAGTGATGTGTGTTGGTATCAGTTTATAGTGATGTGTGTTGATATCAGTTTATAGTGATGTGTGTTGATATCAGTTTATAGTGATGTGTGTTGGTATCAGTTTATAGTGATGTGTGTTGATATCAGTTTATAGTGATGTGTGTTGATATCAGTTTATAGTGATGTGTGTTGATATCAGTTTATAGTGATGTGTGTTGATATCAGTTTATAGTGATGTGTGTTGGTATCAGTTTATAGTGATGTGTGTAGATATCAGTTTATAGTGATGTGTGTTGAAATCAGTTTATAGTGATGTGTGTTGATATCAGTTTATAGTGATGTGTGTTGATATCAGTTTATAGTGATGTGTGTTGATATCAGTTTATAGTGATGTGTGTTGATATCAGTTTATAGTGATGTGTGTTGATATCAGTTTATAGTGATGTGTGTGTTGATATCAGTTTATAGTGATGTGTGTTGATATCAGTTTATAGTGATGTGTGTTGATATCAGTTTATAGTGATGTGTGTGTTGATATCAGTTTATAGTGATGTGTGTTGATATCAGTTTATAGTGATGTGTGTTGATATCAGTTTATAGTGATGTGTGTGTTGATATCAGTTTATAGTGATGTGTGTTGATATCAGTTTATAGTGATGTGTGTTGATATCAGTTTATAGTGATGTGTGTTGATATCAGTTTATAGTGATGTGTGTTGATATCAGTTTATAGTGATGTGTGTTGATATCAGTTTATAGTGATGTGTGTTGATATCAGTTTATAGTGATGTGTGTTGATATCAGTTTATAGTGATGTGTGTTGGTATCAGTTTATAGTGATGTGTGTTGATATCAGTTTATAGTGATGTGTGTTGATATCAGTTTATAGTGATGTGTGTTGGTATCAGTTTATAGTGATGTGTGTTGATATCAGTTTATAGTGATGTGTGTTGATATCAGTTTATAGTGATGTGTGTTGATATCAGTTTATAGTGATGTGTGTTGATATCAGTTTATAGTGATGTGTGTTGGTATCAGTTTATAGTGATGTGTGTAGATATCAGTTTATAGTGATGTGTGTTGAAATCAGTTTATAGTGATGTGTGTTGATATCAGTTTATAGTGATGTGTGTTGATATCAGTTTATAGTGATGTGTGTTGATATCAGTTTATAGTGATGTGTGTGTTGATATCAGTTTATAGTGATGTGTGTTGATATCAGTTTATAGTGATGTGTGTTGATATCAGTTTATAGTGATGTGTGTTGATATCAGTTTATAGTGATGTGTGTTGATATCAGTTTATAGTGATGTGTGTGTTGATATCAGTTTATAGTGATGTGTGTTGATATCAGTTTATAGTGGTGTGTGTTGATATCAGTTTATAGTGGTGTGTGTGTTGATATCAGTTTATAGTGATGTGTGTTGATATCAGTTTATAGTGATGTGTGTTGATATCAGTTTATAGTGATGTGTGTGTTGATATCAGTTTATAGTGATGTGTGTTGATATCAGTTTATAGTGATGTGTGTTGATATCAGTTTATAGTGATGTGTGTTGATATCAGTTTATAGTGATGTGTGTTGATATCAGTTTATAGTGATGTGTGTAGATATCAGTTTATAGTGATGTGTGTTGATATCAGTTTATAGTGATGTGTGTTGATATCAGTTTATAGTGATGTGTGTGTTGATATTAGTTTATAGTGATGTGTGTTGATATCAGTTTATAGTGATGTGTGTTGATATCAGTTTATAGTGATGTGTGTTGATATCAGTTTATAGTGATGTGTGTGTTGATATCAGTTTATAGTGATGTGTGTTGATATCAGTTTATAGTGATGTGTGTTGATATCAGTTTATAGTGATGTGTGTTGATATCAGTTTATAGTGATGTGTGTTGGTATCAGTTTATAGTGATGTGTGTGTTGATATTAGTTTATAGTGATGTGTGTGTTGATATCAGTTTATAGTGATGTGTGTTGATATCAGTTTATAGTGATGTGTGTTGATATCAGTTTATAGTGATGTGTGTTGATATCAGTTTATAGCAATGTGTGTGTTGATATCAGTTTATAGTGATGTGTGTGTTGATATCAGTTTATAGTGATGTGTGTTGATATCAGTTTATAGTGATGTGTGTTGATATCAGTTTATAGTGATGTGTGTTGATATCAGTTTATAGTGATGTGTGTTGATATCAGTTTATAGTGATGTGTGTTGATATCAGTTTATAGTGATGTGTGTTGATATCAGTTTATAGTGATGTGTGTTGATATCAGTTTATAGTGATGTGTGTTGATATCAGTTTATAGTGATGTGTGTTGATATCAGTTTATAGTGATGTGTGTTGATATCAGTTTATAGTGATGTGTGTTGATATCAGTTTATAGTGATGTGTGTGTTGATATCAGTTTATAGTGATGTGTGTTGATATCAGTTTATAGTGATGTGTGTTGATATCAGTTTATAGTGATGTGTGTTGATATCAGTTTATAGTGATGTGTGTTGATATCAGTTTATAGTGATGTGTGTGTTGATATCAGTTTATAGTGATGTGTGTGTTGATATCAGTTTATAGTGATGTGTGTTGATATCAGTTTATAGTGATGTGTGTTGATATCAGTTTATAGTGATGTGTGTTGATATCAGTTTATAGTGATGTGTGTTGATATCAGTTTATAGTGATGTGTGTTGATATCAGTTTATAGTGATGTGTGTTGATATCAGTTTATAGTGATGTGTGTGTGTTGATATCAGTTTATAGTGATGTGTGTTGATATCAGTTTATAGTGATGTGTGTTGGTATCAGTTTATAGTGATGTGTGTGTTGATATCAGTTTATAGTGATGTGTGTTGATATCAGTTTATAGTGATGTGTGTTGGTATCAGTTTATAGTGATGTGTGTGTTGATATTAGTTTATAGTGATGTGTGTGTTGATATCAGTTTATAGTGATGTGTGTTGATATCAGTTTATAGTGATGTGTGTTGATATCAGTTTATAGTGATGTGTGTTGGTATCAGTTTATAGTGATGTGTGTGTTGATATTAGTTTATAGTGATGTGTGTGTTGATATCAGTTTATAGTGATGTGTGTTGATATCAGTTTATAGTGATGTGTGTTGATATCAGTTTATAGTGATGTGTGTGTTGATATTAGTTTATAGTGATGTGTGTGTTGATATCAGTTTATAGTGATGTGTGTTGATATCAGTTTATAGTGATGTGTGTTGATATCAGTTTATAGTGATGTGTGTTGGTATCAGTTTATAGTGATGTGTGTGTTGATATTAGTTTATAGTGATGTGTGTGTTGATATCAGTTTATAGTGATGTGTGTTGATATCAGTTTATAGTGATGTGTGTGTTGATATCAGTTTATAGTGATGTGTGTTGGTATCAGTTTATAGTGATGTGTGTGTTGATATCAGTTTATAGTGATGTGTGTGTTGATATCAGTTTATAGTGATGTGTGTTGATATCAGTTTATAGTGATGTGTGTTGGTATCAGTTTATAGTGATGTGTGTGTTGATATTAGTTTATAGTGATGTGTGTGTTGATATTAGTTTATAGTGATGTGTGTTGATATCAGTTTATAGTGATGTGTGTTGATATCAGTTTATAGTGATGTGTGTTGATATCAGTTTATAGTGACGTGTGTTGATATCAGTTTATAGTGATGTGTGTTGGTATCAGTTTATAGTGATGTGTGTGTTGATATCAGTTTATAGTGATGTGTGTGTTGATATCAGTTTATAGTGATGTGTGTTGATATCAGTTTATAGTGATGTGTGTTGATATCAGTTTATAGTGATGTGTGTTGATATCAGTTTATAGTGATGTGTGTTGATATCAGTTTATAGTGATGTGTGTGTGTTGTTACTGGCTGTCTGTGTCTCAGTCTTTGTTTACGTTCCGTTGTGTTGTCCTGCAGAGCTTCACAAGCTGCATGATCATTGGTCATTAGCAAGAGGGTGGTAACAGAACATCAACAGAGATAATATACACACAGCCTCACAACAAACAGCCCAGCAGACAACTAAACAGGGTGAATACGAGGGAGAGATGAGGGAAAGGAGGAAATGGACAGGAGGGGAGGTTTACTAGGCTGGTTTAAATAAATAAACAGAGTGAGGTGAGGAGAAAACTGATGGTACAGACACATAGCAAGCTGTCTGTCTCTCTCTCTCTCTCTGTCTCTCTCTGTCTCTCTCTCTCTCTCTCTGTCTCTGTATCTCTTTCTCTCTCTCTCCCTCTCTCTATCTTGCTCTCTATCTCTATCTCTCTCTCTGTGTCTCTCTCTCTGTCTCGCTGTCTCTCTCTCTCTCTCTCTCTCTCTCTGTCTCGCTGTCTCTCTCTTTCTCTCTCTCTCTCTCTGTATCTCTGTCTCTCTATCTCTCTCTCTCTAACTCTCTCTCTCTGTCTCTGTATCTCTGTCTCTCTCTCTCTCTCTATCTCTCGCTCTATATCTCTCTCTCTTTCTCTCTCTCTCTCTTTCTCTCTGTCTCTCTCCCTTTGTCTCTCTCTCTCTCTCTCTCTCTCTCCCTTTGTCTCTCTCTCTCCCTCCCTTTGTCTCTGTCTCTCCCTTTGTCTCTGTCTCTCCCTTTGTCTCTGTCTCTCCCTTTGTCTCTGTCTCTCCCTTTGTCTCTGTCTCTCCCTTTGTCTCTGTCTCTCCCTTTGTCTCTGTCTCTCCCTTTGTCTCTGTCTCTCCCTTTGTCTCTCTCTCTCCCTTTGTCTCTCTCTCTCCCTTTGTCTCTGTCTCTCCCTTTGTCTCTGTCTCTCCCTTTGTCTCTCTCTCTCCCTTTGTCTCTCTCTCTCCCTTTGTCTCTCTCTCTCCCTTTGTCTCTGTCTCTCCCTTTGTCTCTGTCTCTCCCTTTGTCTCTGTCTCTCCCTTTGTCTCTCTCTCTCCCTTTGTCTCTGTCTCTCCCTTTGTCTCTCTCTCTCCCTTTGTCTCTCTCTCTCCCTTTGTCTCTGTCTCTCCCTTTGTCTCTGTCTCTCCCTTTGTCTCTGTCTCTCCCTTTGTCTCTGTCTCTCTCTCACACACACACGGCACACACAGAAACATTCGAGGGCTTTATTGGCATGTGAACAAATGTTAACATTTCCAAAGCAAGTGAAATAGATAATAAAAAAAAGTGAAAAAAATAAATAAAAATGAACAGTAACGTTACACTCACAAAACTTCCCAAATAATAAAAGACATTTAAAATGTCATATTATGTCTATATATATTGTTGTAATGATGTGCAAACAGGGTAAATAAATGAATAATGAATGTAGGTTGTATTTACAATGGTGTTTGTTCTTCACTGGTTGCCCTTTTCTTGAGGCAACAGGTCACAAATCTTGCTTCTTTGATGGTATTTCACCCAGTAGATATGTGAGTTTATCAAAATTGGATTCGTTTTCAAATTCTTTGTGGGTCTATGTAATCTGAGGGAAAATATGTGTCTCTAATATGGTCATACATTTGGCAGGAGGTTAGGAAGTGCAGCTCAGTTTCCACCTCATTTTGTGGGCAGTGTGCACATAGCCTGTCTTCCCTTGAGAGTCAGGTCTGCCTACGGCGGCCTTTCTCAATAGCAAAGCTATGCTCACTGAGTCTGTACATAGTCAAAGCTTTCCTTAAGTTTGGGTCAGTCACAGTGGTCAGGTATTCTGCCACTGTGTACTCTCTGTTTAGGGCCAAATAGCATTCTAGTTTGCTCAGTTTTTTTTGTAAGTTATTTCCAATGTGTCAAGTAATCATCTTTTTGTTTTCTCATGATTTGGTTGGGTCTAATTGTGTTGCTGTCCTGGGGCTCTGTGGGGTCTGTTTGTGAACAGAGCCCCAGGACCAGCTTGCTCTGGGGACTCTTCTCCAGGTTCATCTCTCTGTAGGTGATGGCTTTGTTATGGAAGGTTTGGGAATCGCTTCCTTTTAGGTGGTTGTAGAATTTAACGACTCTTTTCTGGATTTTGATAATTCGGCCTAATTCTGCTCTGCGTGCATTATTTGGTGTTTTACGTTGTACACTGAGGATATTTTTGCAGAATTCTGCATGCAGAGTATCAATTTGGTGGTTGTCCCATTTTGTGAATTCTTGGTTGGTGTGCGGACCCCAGACCTCACAACCATAAAGGGCAATGGGTTCTATAACTGAGTCAAGTATTTTTTGCCAGATCCTAATTGGTATGTCCAATTTTATGTTCCTTTTGATGACATAGAGGGCCCTTCTTGCCTTGTCTCTCAGCTCGTTCACAGCTTTGTGGAAGTTGGCGCTGATGTGGCGCTGATGTTTAGGCCGAGGTATGTATAGTTTTTTGTGTGCTCTAGGGCAACGGTGTCAAGATGGAATTTGTATTTGTGGTCCTGGCAACTAGACCTTTTTTAGAACACAATTATTTTGGTCTTACTGAGATTTACTGTCAGGGCCCAGGTCTGACATAATCTGTACAGAAGATCTAGGTGCTGCTGTAGGCCCTCCTTGGTTGGTGACAGAAGCACCAGATCATCAGCAAACAGTAGACATTTGACCTCAGATTCTAGTAGGGTGAGGCCGGGTGCTGTAGACTGTTCTAGTGCCCTCGCCAATTAGTTGATATACTTTGAAGAGGGTGAAGTTTAAGCTGCATCCCTGTCTCACCCCACAGCACTTTGGAAAGAAATGTGTTTTTTGCCAATTTTAATAGCACACTTGTTGTTTGTTATAGAGCCAATCAGATTGGAGAAGTGGTTTATCCATACTTCTCTGGTTAGGATAGATACCTCTACATGTTGTTGTTATAGAGCCAATCAGATTGGAGAAGTGGTTTATCCATACTTCTCTGGTTAGGATGGATACCTCTACATGTTGTTGTTTGTTATAGAGCCAATCAGATTGGAGAAGTGGTTTATCCATACTTCTCTGGTTAGGATAGATACCTCTACATGTTGTTGTTTGTTATAGAGCCAATCAGATTGGAGAAGTGGTTTATCCATACTTCTCTGGTTAGGATAGATACCTCTACATGTTGTTGTTTGTTATTGAGCCAATCAGATTGGAGAAGTGGTTTATCCATACTTCTCTGGTTAGGATAGATACCTCTACATGTTGTTGTTATAGAGCCAATCAGATTGGAGAAGTGGTTTATCCATACTTCTCTGGTTAGGATAGATACCTCTACTTGTTGTTTGTTATAGAGCCAATCAGATTGGAGAAGTGGTTTATCCATACTTCTCTGGTTAGGATAGATACCTCTACATGTTGTTGTTTGTTATAGAGCCAATCAGATTGGAGAAGTGGTTTATCCATACTTCTCTGGTTAGGATAGATACCTCTACATGTTGTTGTTATAGAGCCAATCAGATTGGAGAAGTGGTTTATCCATACTTCTCTGGTTAGGATAGATACCTCTACATGTTGTTGTTTGTTATAGAGCCAATCAGATTGGAGAAGTGGTTTATCCATACTTCTCTGGTTAGGATAGATACCTCTACATGTTGTTGTTTGTTATAGAGCCAATCAGATTGGAGAAGTGGTTTATCCATACTTCTCTGGTTAGGATAGATACCTCTACATGTTGTTGTTATAGAGCCAATCAGATTGGAGAAGTGGTTTATCCATACTTCTCTGGTTAGGATGGATACCTCTACATGTTGTTTGTTATAGAGCCAATCAGATTGGAGAAGTGGTTTATCCATACTTCTCTGGTTAGGATAGATACCTCTACATGTTGTTGTTTGTTATTGAGCCAATCAGATTGGAGAAGTGGTTTATCCATACTTCTCTGGTTAGGATAGATACCTCTACATGTTGTTGTTATAGAGCCAATCAGATTGGAGAAGTGGTTTATCCATACTTCTCTGGTTAGGATAGATACCTCTACATGTTGTTGTTATAGAGCCAATCAGATTGGAGAAGTGGTTTATCCATACTTCTCTGGTTAGGATAGATACCTCTACATGTTGTTGTTTGTTATAGAGCCAATCAGATTGGAGAAGTGGTTTATCCATACTTCTCTGGTTAGGATAGATACCTCTACATGTTGTTGTTATAGAGCCAATCAGATTGGAGAAGTGGTTTATCCATACTTCTCTGGTTAGGATAGATACCTCTACATGTTGTTGTTATAGAGCCAATCAGATTGGAGAAGTGGTTTATCCATACTTCTCTGGTTAGGATAGATACCTCTACATGTTGTTGTTTGTTATAGAGCCAATCAGATTGGAGAAGTGGTTTATCCATACTTCTCTGGTTAGGATAGATACCTCTACATGTTGTTGTTTGTTATTGAGCCAATCAGATTGGAGAAGTGGTTTATCCATACTTCTCTGGTTAGGATAGACACCTCTACATGTTGTTGTTTGTTATTGAGCCAATCAGATTGGAGAAGTGGTTTATCCATACTTCTCTGGTTAGGATGGATACCTCTACATGTTGTTGTTATAGAGCCAATCAGATTGGAGAAGTGGTTTATCCATACTTCTCTGGTTAGGATAGATACCTCTACATGTTGTTGTTATAGAGCCAATCAGATTGGAGAAGTGGTTTATCCATACTTCTCTGGTTAGGATAGACACCTCTACATGTTGTTGTTTGTTATTGAGCCAATCAGATTGGAGAAGTGGTTTATCCATACTTCTCTGGTTAGGATGGATACCTCTACATGTTGTTGTTTGTTATTGAGCCAATCAGATTGGAGAAGTGGTTTATCCATACTTCTCTGGTTAGGATGGATACCTCTACATGTTGTTGTTTGTTATTGAGCCAATCAGATTGGAGAAGTGGTTTATCCATACTTCTCTGGTTAGGATAGATACCTCTACATGTTGTTGTTTGTTATAGAGCCAATCAGATTGGAGAAGTGGTTTATCCATACTTCTCTGGTTAGGATAGATACCTCTACATGTTGTTGTTATAGAGCCAATCAGATTGGAGAAGTGGTTTATCCATACTTCTCTGGTTAGGATAGATACCTCTACATGTTGTTGTTATAGAGCCAATCAGATTGGAGAAGTGGTTTATCCATACTTCTCTGGTTAGGATAGATACCTCTACATGTTGTTGTTTGTTATTGAGCCAATCAGATTGGAGAAGTGGTTTATCCATACTTCTCTGGTTAGGATGGATACCTCTACATGTTGTTGTTTGTTATTGAGCCAATCAGATTGGAGAAGTGGTTTATCCATACTTCTCTGGTTAGGATGGATACCTCTACATGTTGTTGTTATAGAGCCAATCAGATTGGAGAAGTGGTTTATCCATACTTCTCTGGTTAGGATGGATACCTCTACATGTTGTTGTTTGTTATAGAGCCAATCAGATTGGAGAAGTGGTTTATCCATACTTCTCTGGTTAGGATAGATACCTCTACATGTTGTTGTTTGTTATAGAGCCAATCAGATTGGAGAAGTGGTTTATCCATACTTCTCTGGTTAGGATAGATACCTCTACATGTTGTTGTTATAGAGCCAATCAGATTGGAGAAGTGGTTTATCCATACTTCTCTGGTTAGGATGGATACCTCTACATGTTGTTGTTTGTTTTCCAGTTTCCCCAGAAATGGTCAGATTCTATGGATTCTTCAGTCACATTGAGCTGATTTCTGACGTGCTGTTCCTTCTTTTTCCCGTAGTGTATTTCTGTATTGTTTTAGTGATTCAGCATAGTGAAGGCTCAGGTTTTCTGTTCCTCAATGTTTTTGGTTGGACAGGTTTCTACATTTCTTTCTTCGGTTTTTGCATTCTTCATGGAACCATTTGTCATCGTTGTGAAATTTCTTAGGTTGTCTACTTTTTTAGATTTGATAGGGAAGCTGAGAGGTCAAATATACAGTTTAGGTTTTCTACTGCCAAGTCTACACCTTCACTATTACAGTGAAACATTTTGTCTAGGAAATAGTCTCGAAGGAATTGCATTTGTTGTTGCCTAATTGTTTTTTGGTAAATTTCCACAATACTTTCCTTCCATATATTGCATTTCTTAATATTACTCAGTTCCTTTGTCTTTGATGCCTCATGATTGAGCATAGCTCTGTTCAATTAGACTGTGATTTTGCTGTGATCTGAAAAGGGTGTCAGTGGGCTGACTGTGAACACTCTGAGACCCTGGCTTTTGTGTGTCCTCAGTGGATGTGTGGGGGTTGTCAAGAGGGCTATCAGGGGAGATGACATGGGGGCTATTAGCTGGGGGTGGGGGCTGTTAGGAGGGGGTGGGGGCTGTTAGGAGGGGGTGGGGGCTGTTAGGAGGGGGTGGGGGCTGTTAGGAGGGGGTGGGGGCTGTTAGCTGGGGGTGGGGGCTGTTAGCTGGGGGTGGGGGCTGTTAGCTGGGGGTGGGGGCTGTTAGGAGGGGGTGGGGGCTGTTAGCTGGGGGTGGGGGCTGTTAGCTGGGGGTGGGGTGTGTTGGATTGGAGGGTCCTGTGTTGTCTGTCCCATTGTGGTGTTGGGGTTGTGGTCCGGGCCTGAGGTGGGCTGTTCTGCCGGCTTCTCTGGGGGAGCGTCGTGCTCTGTGTCACACCTCCGTTTTCTCACCTCTTAACTCAGTGCCACGTGTGCCTCTTTAAGCTCTCTCACCTCAGTCTGTAGAGCAGCCAGCTCTCTCACCTCAGTCCGTAGAGCAGCCAGTTCTCTCACCTCAGTCCGTAGAGCAGCCAGTTCTCTCACCTCAGTCCGTAGAGCAGCCAGCTCTCTCACCTCAGTCTGTAGAGCAGCCAGTTCTCTCACCTCAGTCTGTAGAGCAGCCAGTTCTCTCACGTCAGTCTGTAGATCAGCCAGTTCTCTCACCTCAGTCTGTAGAGCAGCCAGTTCTCTCACCTCAGTCTGTAGAGCAGCCAGTTCTCTCACCTCAGTCTGTAGAGCAGCCAGTTCTCTCACGTCAGTCTGTAGAGCAGCCAGTTCTCTCACCTCAGTCTGTAGAGCAGCCAGCTCTCTCACCTCAGTCTGTAGAGCAGCCAGTTCTCTCACCTCAGTCTGTAGAGCAGCCAGTTCTCTCACCTCAGTCTGTAGAGCAGCCAGCTCTCTCACCTCAGTCTGTAGAGCAGCCAGTTCTCTCACCTCAGTCTGTAGAGAAGCCAGTTCTCTCACCTCAGTCTGTAGAGCAGCCAGCTCTCTCAGACAGCTGTCTATCTCCACATTCTGCCCTCCGGGTGTTGTTGGGGGGGTGTTGTTGTGCTGGTCTGTTTTGTGGGTTTGTTCTGTCTGTATTGTGTGGACTAGCTCTCTGAGCTCCACCATGTCTCTCTCCAGCTCTCTGAGCTCCACCATGTCTCTCTCCAGCTCTCTGAGCTCCACCATGTCTCTCTCCAGCTCTCTGATCTCCACTATGTCTCTCTCCAGCTCCCTGATCTCCACTATGTCTCTCTCCAGCTCTCTGATCTCCACTATGTCTCTCTCCAGCTCTCTGAGCTCCACCATGTCTCTCTCCAGCTCTCTGAGCTCCACCATGTCTCTCTCCAGCTCTGTGAATTTATCCCTCTCAATGATGGAGGAGCAGTGCAGTTGTGGGACCTGGGTGTTTTCAGTGCTGGGGGGTGACTATCGTGGCTGGTCTCTGACGTGCTCAGCTGTAATTGGCTGGTCTCTAACAGGTTCGGCTGTAATTGGCTGGTCTCTAACAGGTTTGGCTGTAATTGGCTGGTCTCTAACGGGCTCAGCTGTAATTGGCTGGTCTCTAACAGGTTCGGCTGTAATTGGCTGGTCTCCAACAGGTCCGGCTGTAATTGGTATGTCTCTATGTAACCCTGTTGGACTGTGTCTGGACCACTCTGAGACAGTATGTCTCTATATAACCCTGTTGGACTGTGTCTGGACCACTCTGAGACAGTATGTCTCTATATAACCCTGTTGGACTGTGTCTGGACCACTCTGAGACAGTATGTCAAATCAAATCAAATCAAATCAAATTTTATTAGTCACATACACATGGTTAGCAGATGTTAATGCGAGTGTAGCGAAATGCTTGTGCTTCTAGTTCCGACAATGCAGTAATAACCAACAAGTAATCTAACCTAACAATTCCACAACTACTACCTTATACACACACAAGTGTAAAGGGATAAAGAATATGTACATAAAGATATATGAATGAGTGGTGGTACAGAACGGCATGGCAGATGCAGTAGATGGTATAGAGTACGGTATATACATATGAGATGAGTACTGTAGGGTATGTAAACATAAAGTGGCATAGTTTAAAGTGGCTAGTGGTACATGTATTACATAAAGATGGCAAGATGCAGTAGATGATATAGAGTACAGTATATACATATGAGATGGGTAATGTAGGGTATGTAAACATTATATTAAGTGGCATTGTTTAAAGTGGCTAGTGGTACATTTTTACATAATTTCCATCAATTCCCATTTTTAAAGTGGCTGGAGTTGAGTCAGTATGTTGGAAGCGGCCGCTAAATGTTAGTGGTGGCTGTTTAACAGTCTGATGGCCTTGAGATAGAAGCTGTTTTTCAGTCTCTCGGTCCCTGCTTTGATGCACCTGTACTGACCTCGCCTTCTGGATGATAGCGGGGTGAACAGGCAGTGGCTTGGGTGGTTGTTGTCCTTGATGTCAGGACCCGGTGCGAGAAACAGTCACTAATAATGGGCAGAACCCAGAAGATGAGGCAGACACAGCAGTACTAGAGATGGTGGTTTAATAAAAAATAGATATCTTCCAAAATACAAAGAAAATCCACAAAGTGGTAAAAACAGCAAGGGAAAAAACAAACCTCAAAAGACCAATCCAAAAATACACGAGAACAAAACCAGAGAACCTCTGGAAAATCCAACAAGAGAAAAATGATCACAAAGGCTGGGGCTGGGTGCTAACATACAAACACTGAGCAAGGAACTGAGGAACACACAGGGTTTAAATACTAACAAGGGAATGACTTACAGGTGCAAACAATAATTAGGGCAAGAAAAACAAAAGGTACAAAAAAGGTGCAAGGGGGACATCTAGTGAACAAAACCTGAACAGTCCTGGCCAAAACCTGACAGAATCCCCCCCCTAGGAACGGCTCCTGACGTTCCTACCAGCCTTCTCAGGGTGGAGGACCCTGAACTGACGAATGAGGTCAGGGTCCAGTATGTCCTTGGCAGGAACCCAGGAGCGCTCCTCGGGACCGTAGCCTTCCCAGTCCACCAGATACTGCCAGGACCGCTGCACCCGGCGGGAATCCAGTATCCGATGGACGGTATAAGCCGACTGGCCTCCGATGATACGGGGCGGAGGGGGAGGTCTGCCTGCCGGGATAAGGGGAGAAAAAACAACAGGTTTTAATAAAGAAATGTGAAACGTGGGATTAATTTTAAGGGATCTGGGTAAGTGCAGGCGAAAAGTAACGGGGTTCACTCTTCTGGCAACCTTAAAGGGACCGATGAATTTCTGGGACAGTTTGCGAGACTCCACCCGTAGCGGTAAATTCTTGGTTGAGAGCCATACTCTCTGGCCGAGGCGCAGGGTAGGCCCGGGACGGCGACGTCTGTTGGCTTGATGTTGGTACCTCTGTGAGGAACGCAGAAGATTAAGACGGGCCTTCTTCCACGTAAGCCAACAGCGTCTGATGAACCTCGAGGCTGAAGGCACACTGACTTCTGCCTCCTGGTCCGGGAACAATGGAGGAGCATAGCCAAACTGACACTCGTGCGGGGACATACCAGTGGAGGAGGAGCACAATGTGTTGTGCGCGTACTCGGCCCAAACCATGAAGGACGACCATGTGGACGGGTTGTTGGAGACCATACATCTGAGGGTGGTTTCCAGCTCTTGATTCATCCTCTCGGTTTGGCCATTGGACTCCGGATGGTACCCTGAAGATAGACTGGCAGTGGCCCCTATGAGTTGGCAGAAGGCCTTCCAAAACCTTGAGGCGAACTGGGGACCTCTGTCGGAAACCATATCTTGCGGAATGCCGAAGACTCGGAACACATGGTTAATCACCAACTCAGCTGTTTCCTTGGCAGAAGGTAACTTAGTCAAGGGAACGAACCTGGCCGCCTTAGAAAACCTGTCGATGATGACTAGGATAGTAGTATTACCATGGGACGGAGGAAGGCCAGTAATAAAGTCCAATGAGATATGGGACCAGGGTCGGTGGGGAATAGATAGAGGGTGAAGGAGTCCTTGAGGGCGGAGGTGAGAAGATTTGCCCTGGCAGCACACGGAACAGGCCTTGACGAAAGTGGCAACGTCTTCTTTTATGGTGGGCCACCAGAACTTACGCTGAATGAACTCCAAGGTGCGACCTACGCCCGGGTGACAGGTGAGGCGAGAGGAGTGCCCCCACAGAAGGACTTGGGACCTTGCTGCCTTGGGAACAAACAACCGATTGGCAGGACCTCCTCCAGGGCCCGGTTCGATGGCTTGGGCTTGTTTCACGGTATCCTCCACTTGCCACGAGATCGGAGCCACGATCTTAGCGGCCGGAAGGACAGTCATGTCAGTATCTTCTCGAATGGCAGGAGAGTAGATTCGTGACAAGGCGTCCGGTTTGAGATTCTTCGACCCGGGTCTATAGGTGAGGATAAACTGAAATCGGCTGAAGAAAAGAGACCATCGAGCTTGTCTGGAGTTCAACCGCTTCGCCTGCTGGATATACCCCAGATTTTTGTGGTCCGTAAGCACTTGAAACGGTTGAGAAGCCCCCTCGAGCCAGTGTCTCCATTCCTTCAATGCCATCTTAACCACTAGGAGTTCACGATCCCCCACATCGTAATTCCTCTCGGCCGGGGTAAGCCGGTGAGAGAAGAAGGCGCAAGGATGAAGCTTCTTGTCTTCACCCCTCTGAGACAGGACAGCTCCAACCCCAACCTCTGATGCGTCTACCTCCACCACAAAAGGTTCATCCGCCGTTGGTAGTGTCAGAATGGGAGCAGAGAGGATGCGCTGCTTGAGTCCTTGGAAGGCCGTCTCAGCTTCTCTTCCCCACAGAAACCTTGTGTTGCCACCCTTGGTTACAGCTGAGAGAGGGGCTGCCACCGAGCTGAAGTTCTTGATGAACTTGCGGTAAAAGTTGGTGAAGCCCAGGAAACGCTGAACTTCCTTAACGGACATGGGGGTGGGCCAATCCGCTACCGCCCCTACCTTCTTGGGGTCCATCTGGACTCGACCGGGTTCCACTACAAATCCCAGGAATTGTACTCGGGAGGAATGGAATTCACATTTTTCCGGCTTAACGTACAAATGGCTGTCAAGGAGGCGTTTGAGTACTTGTCTGACATGCTTAGTGTGTTCTTGAAGGGAGCTCGAAAAGATGAGGATATCATCCAAGTAAACAAACACGAAGATGTTAAGCATATCCCTAAGCACATCGTTTATGAGCGCTTGGAACACAGCCGGAGCGTTGGTCAGGCCGAAGGGCATCACCAAGTATTCGTAGTGACCAGTAGGCGTGTTGAAAGCGGTCTTCCACTCGTCACCGGGTTTGATCCGCACAAGATGGTATGCGTTCCGCAGGTCAAGCTTAGTGAAGACAACTGCTTCCTGGAGCAGCTCAAAGGCTGTGGCCATAAGGGGTAGCGGGTAGCGGTTACGGACGGTTATGGCATTAAGTCCCCAGTAGTCGATGCAAGGACGTAATCCCCCGTCTTTTTTGGCCACAAAGAAAAAACCTGCTCCCGCCGGCGAGGTGGATGGACGCATGAGGCCTGCTGCCAGAGCGTCCTTGATGTAGGTATCCATAGCAGCTCGTTCGGGAGGAGATAGGGAAAAGATCCGACCCCTGGGGGGGCAGGTGCCCGGAAACAGGTCGATGGGGCAATCGTAAGGTCTATGGGGTGGTAGTTTGGTGGCCCTCTGTTTGCTAAATACCGGTTTGAGGTCATGGTAACACTCGGGAACTCGGGACAGGTCGATGGATTCTAGAGACTCGGGAGGGGAACTCGGGGAACTTGGGAAGATACAAGTGGCTTGGCACGTAGGACCCCACTGCTTGATAGTGCCCACAGACCAGTCGATGTGAGGGTTATGGCTGTGAAGCCAGGGGTATCCAAGGACGAGAGGGAACTCGGAACACGAGGTCAGATGAAAGTTCATCACTTCCTGGTGTTGGGAAACTGAAAGTCGCAAGGGGGTAGTGACACGAGTGACAAGTCCAGATCCCAAAGGGCTTCCATCCAACGTAGTAACCCTTATGGGGTCACTTAGAGGTTCAGAGGGAACGCCATTCTCCTTCGCCCAGACACCATCCATGAAGTTACCTGCGGCTCCAGAGTCTACCAAGGCTTGAAGGGGAAGCTCGTGGTTGTCCCAGGAAAGGGTAACTGGAATGAGCAGGCGGGAGTTGGATGGATGGGAGGAGGTTATGTTTCCCGTTACAGTCCTCCCAGGCCTGCACGGGAGAGTGCGTTTTCCCTGGAGCCCGGGACACGTGGAGAGGAAATGGCCCGGTTTGCCGCAATATAGACAGCATCGCTCCCTCATCCGGCGGTCTCTCTCAGCCTGGGAGATGCGTCCAACCTGCATGGGTTCCGGTGGAGTCAGCGAGGATAAAGGTGGAGACTCGGAGCTGGGACCGATAGGAGCTAGGGTGAGAGATCTACGGTTGAGCTCTCTCTCTCTCAGACGCTGGTCTATGCGTGAAGCCAACTTGATCAGGGACTCGAGGTTGTCTGGTGGTTCCCGAGTGGCCAGTTCATCTTGGATGGTGTCGGAAAGACCCTTCAAAAAGCACACTGTGAGCGCCTCGTCGTTCCAGCCACTCGCTGCTGCCACCGTGTGGAACTGGATGGCATAGTCCATCACGCTGCGCCGACCTTGGCGGAGAGTCAGGAGCTGTTTGGCTGAGTCAGGACCGCTGGTAGGACCTTGAAACACTCGCTTGAATTCTTCAGCAAAGGTAGAGTAGCTGGCACAGCAGGGACTTTGGGCATCCCACACAGCAGTAGCCCAGGCTAGGGCTTTTTCCGACAGCAGGGTGATGATATATGCTATCTTGGACCGGTCGGTGGGAAACGACGAGGGTTGCAGCTCGAAGGAGAGAGAACATTGGGTGAAAAACCCCTTACAAACACTCGGATCACCTGAGAACCGTTGGGGAGGCGGCAGACGAGGTTCAGCCAGGGGTTTAACTGCCACGGGCACTTGAATCTGATGAACTGGAGCAGAAGCGGTTGCAGGAGAAAGTTGATCAGAAATCTGCTTTATGGAAGTCATCATCTCCGACAGAAGTTGAGAATGTCCAGCCAGTAAGGCCTCTTGCTGAACCAGAGCAGCTTCGTGACGTTGGACAGTCCCCTCGTGGTGGGACAGCATGGGAAAAAAGTCCTGGGTACTGGCTGCCTCTGGGTTCATATTAATGGCTCAGTGTTTCTGTCAGGACCCGGTGCGAGAAACAGTCACTAATAATGGGCAGAACCCAGAAGATGAGGCAGACACAGCAGTACTAGAGATGGTGGTTTAATAAAAAATAGATATCTTCCAAAATACAAAGAAAATCCACAAAGTGGTAAAAACAGCAAGGGAAAAAACAAACCTCAAAAGACCAATCCAAAAATACACGAGAACAAAACCAGAGAACCTCTGGAAAATCCAACAAGAGAAAAATGATCACAAAGGCTGGGGCTGGGTGCTAACATACAAACACTGAGCAAGGAACTGAGGAACACACAGGGTTTAAATACTAACAAGGGAATGACTTACAGGTGCAAACAATAATTAGGGCAAGAAAAACAAAAGGTACAAAAAAGGTGCAAGGGGGACATCTAGTGAACAAAACCTGAACAGTCCTGGCCAAAACCTGACACTTGATGATCTTTATGGCCTTCCTGTGACATCGGGTGGTGTAGGTGTCCTGGAGGGCAGGTAGTTTGCCCCCGGTGATGCGTTCTGCAGACCTCACTACCCTCTGGAGAGCCTTACGGTTGTGGGCGGAGCAGTTGCCGTACCAGGCGGTGATACAGCCCGACAGGATGCTCTCGATTGTGCATCTGTAGAAGTTTGTGAGTGCTTTTGGTGACAAGCCGAATTTCTTCAGCCTCCTGAGGTTGAAGAGGCGCTGCTGCGCCTTCTTCACGACGCTGTCTGTGTGGGTGGACCAATTCAGTTTGTCCGTGATGTGTACACCGAGGAACTTAAAACTTTCCACCTTCTCCACTACTGACCCGTCGATGTGGATAGGGGGGTGCTCCCTCTGCTGTTTCCTGAAGTCCACAATCATCTCCTTTGTTTTGTTGACGTTGAGTGTGAGGTTATTTTCCTGACACCACACTCCGAGGGCCCTCACCTCCTCCCTGTAGGCCGTCTCGTCGTTGTTGGTAATCAAGCCTACCACTGTAGTGTCATCCGCAAACTTGATGATTGAGTTGGAGGCGTGCATGGCCACGCAGTCGTGGGTGAACAGGGAGTACAGGAGAGGGCTCAGAACGCACCCTTGTGGGGCCCCAGTGTTGAGGATCAGCGGGGTGGAGATGTTGTTACCTACCCTCACCACCTGGGGGCGGCCCGTCAGGAAGTCCAGGACCCAGTTGCACAGGGCGGGGTCGAGACCCAGGGTCTCGAGCTTGATGACGAGTTTGGAAGGTACTATGGTGTTAAATGCTGAGCTGTAATCGATGAACAGCATTCTCACATGGGTATTCCTCTTGTCCAGATGGGTTAGGGCAGTGTGCAGTGTGGTTGCGATTGCGTCGTCTGTGGACCTATTGGGTCGGTAAGCAAATTGGAGTGGGTCTAGGGTGTCCGGTAGGGTGGAGGTGATATGGTCCTTGACTAGTCTCTCAAAGCACTTCATGATGACGGAAGTGAGTGCTACGGGGCGGTAGTCGTTTAGCTCAGTTACCTTAGCTTTCTTGGGAACAGGAACAATGGTGGCCCTCTTGAAGCATGTGGGAACAGCAGACTGGGATAAGGATTGATTGAATATGTCCGTAAACACACCAGCCAGCTGGTCTGCGCATGCTCTGAGGACGCGGCTGGGAATGCCGTCTGGGCCTGCAGCCTTGCGAGGGTTAACACGTTTAAATGTTTTACTCACCTCGGCTGCAGTGAAGGAGAGCCCGCAGGTTTTGGTAGGGGGCCGTGTCAGTGGCACTGTATTGTCCTCAAAGCGGGCAAAAAAGTTGTTTAGCCTGTCTGGGAGCAAGACATCCTGGTCCGCGATGGGGCTGGTTTTCTTTTTGTAATCCGTGATTGACTGTAGACCCTGCCACATACCTCTTGTGTCTGAGCTGTTGAATTGCGACTCGATTTTGTCTCTGTACTGGGACTTAGCCTGTTTGATTGCCTTGCGGAGAGAATAGCTACACTGTTTGTATTCGGTCATGCTTCCGGTCACCTTGCCCTGGTTAAAAGCAGTGGTTCGCGCTTTCAGTTTCACGCGAATGCTGCCGTCAATCCACGGTTTCTGGTTTGGGAATGTTTTAATCGTTGCTGTGGGTACGACATCGTCAATGCACTTCCTAATGAACTCGCTCACCGAATCAGCATATTCGTCAATATTGTTGTTGGACGCAATGCGGAACATATTCCAATCCGCGTGATCGAAGCAGTCTTGAAGCGTGGAATCAGATTGGTCGGACCAGCGTTGAACAGACCTGAGCGCGGGAGCTTGTTGTTTTAGTTTCTGTTTGTAGGCTGGAATCAACAAAATGGAGTCGTGGTCAGCTTTTCCGAAAGGGGGGCGGGGGAGGGCCTTATATGCGTCGCGGAAATTAGTATAACAATGATCTAGGGTTTTTCCAGCCCTGGTAGCACAATCGATATGCTGATAGAATTTAGGGAGTTTTGTTTTTAGATTAGCCTTGTTAAAATCCCCAGCTACGATGAATGCAGCCTCAGGGTGTGTGGTTTCCAGTTTACAAAGAGTCAGATAAAGTTCGTTCAGGGCCATCGATGTGTCTGCTTGGGGGGGAATATATATACGGCTGTGATTATGATTGAAGAGAATTCCCTTGGTAGATAATGCGGTCGACATTTTATTGTGAGGAGTTCTAGATCAGGTGAACAGAATGACTTGAGTTCCTGTGTGTTGTTATGATGATCACACCACGTCTCGTTAATCATAAGGCATACCCCCCCGCCCCTCTTCTTACCAGAAAGATGTTTGTTTCTGTCGGCGCGTATGTCTCTATATAACCCTGTTGGACTGTGTCTGCACCACTCTGAGACAGTATGTCTCTATATAACCCTGTTGGACTGTGTCTGGACCACTCTGAGACAGTATGTCTCTATATAACCCTGTTGGACTGTGTCTGGACCACTCTGAGACAGTATGTCTCTATGTAACCCTGTTGGACTGTATCTGGACCACTCTGAGACAGTATGTCTCTATATAACCCTGTTGGACTGTGTCTGGACCACTCTGAGACAGTATGTCTCTATATAACCCTGTTGGACTGTGTCTGGACCACTCTGAGACAGTATGTCTCTATATAACCCTGTTGGACTGTGTCTGGACCACTCTGAGACAGTATGTCTCTATATAACCCTGTTGGACTGTGTCTGGACCACTCTGAGACAGTATGTCTCTATGTAACCCTGTTGGACTGTGTCTGGACCACTCTGAGACAGTATGTCTCTATATAACCCTGTTGGACTGTGTCTGGACCACTCTGAAGATTCAGCAAATTAAGTAATGTGTTCATGTGTCTGACAGGACAGGACTGGACAGGACGTGCGAGGAGCCTGGCTGCAGTCAGAGTACAGCAATACATTATTCATCTTAGCTAGAGGAACTGGAGAAATGGGGGGAGAAGAGCGTGACCGAGGAAAGGAAAGGGGGAGGAGGAGGATGGAGGTAAGGAGGAGGGAGAGGAGTTGTGAGGAGAGGAAAGGGGGAGGAGGAGGATGGAGGTAAGGAGGAGGGAGAGGAGTTGTGAGGAGAGGAAAGGGGGAGGGGGAGGACGGAGGTAAGGAGGAGGGAGAGGAGTTGTGAGGAGAGGAAAGGGGGAGGAGGAGGATGGAGGTAAGGAGGAGGGAGAGGAGTTGTGAGGAGAGGAAAGGGGGAGGGGGAGGACGGAGGTAAGGAGGAGGGAGAGGAGTTGTGAGGAGAGGAAAGGGGGAGGGGGCGAGGATGGAGGTAAGGAGGAGGGAGAGGAGTTGTGAGGAGAGGGACAGCAGGAGAGTTTTTATTGATGACGATGTACTACAGATATAATAGTGGTGTTTATAAAAACAAAGGCTGACCAGCACTCCAACCAGGAAGTAGAGTTCAGAGGTTATTTATGACCAGTACTCCTACCTGATAGTAGAGTTCAGAGGTTATTAATGACCAGTACTCCAACCAGGAAGTAGAGTTCAGAGGTTATTAATGACCAGCACTCCAACCAGGAAGTAGAGTTCAGAGGTTATTTATGACCAGTACTCCTACCTGATAGTAGAGTTCAGAGGTTATTAATGACCAGTACTCCAACCAGGAAGTAGAGTTCAGAGGTTATTAATGACCAGTACTCCAACCAGGAAGTAGAGTTCAGAGGTTATTAATGACAGGTACTCCAACCAGGAAGTAGAGTTCAGAGGTTATTAATGACCAGTACTCCAACCAGGAAGTAGAGTTCAGAGGTTATTAATGACCAGTACTCCAACCAGGAAGTAGAGTTCAGGGGTTATTAATGACCAGTACTCCTACCTGATAGTAGAGTTCAGAGGTTATTAATGACCAGTACTCCTACCTGGAAGTAGAGTTCAGAGGTTATTAATGACCAGTACTCCAACCAGGAAGTAGAGTTCAGGGGTTATTAATGACCAGTACTCCTACCTGATAGTAGAGTTCAGAGGTTATTTATGACCAGTACTCCTACCTGATAGTAAAGTTCAGAGGTTATTAATGACCAGTACTCCTACCTGATAGTAGAGTTCAGAGGTTATTAATGACCAGTACTCCAACCTGATAGTAGAGTTCAGAGGTTATTAATGACCAGTACTCCTACCTGATAGCAGAGTTCAGAGGTTATTAATGACCAGTACTCCTACCTGATAGTAGAGTTCAGAGGTTATTAATGACCAGTACTCCTACCTGATAGTAGAGTTCAGAGGTTATTAATGACCAGTACTCCTACCTGATAGTAGAGTTCAGAGGTTATTAATGACCAGTACTCCAACCTGATAGTAGAGTTCAGAGGTTATTAATGACCAGTACTCCTACCTGATAGTAGAGTTCAGAGGTTATTAATGACCAGTACTCCTACCTGATAGTAGAGTTCAGAGGTTATTAATGACCAGTACTCCTACCAGGAAGTAGAGTTCAGAGGTTATTTATGACTCACAGCTTCTCTGTGCGTGACTGGAGACCTGGGTTAAAGACACATCTCCTCTGTGTGTGAATGGAGGCCTTTGTTAAAGACAAACCTTATCCCCTGCAGGCTGACAAGTCAGTCAGGGAAAGTGTTGTGTTTAGAACTGAAGAAGAATGTTGGGCCACTGAACAGTCCCTGGCTAAGCAGAGACAATGCCAGACGAGGGCTGTACAGGCAGGTTATGGGCCCTCATGGGGGGGTTAAGGGGCTGAGTGGCAGTGTCGTTAGAGCATTGACTTATGACGGTCATTAAGCCTGTCGTTAAGTGGATCCATTATGAACTAGCAAGCCAGCCAGTCAGTCAGTCGATCAGTCAACCAGTCAGGCAGATATTCAGCCATGCAGCCAGTCAGCCAGCCAGTCAGCCAGCCAGCCAGCCAGCCAGCCAGCCAGCCAGCCAGCCAGTCAGTCAGTCAGTCAACCAGTCAACCAGTCAGCCAGCCAGCCAGCCAGCCAGTCAGTCAACCAGTCAGGCAGCCATTCAGCCATGCAGCCAGTCAGGCAGCCAGCCAGCCAGCCAGCCAGCCAGTCAGTCAGCCAGCCAGCCAGCCAGCCAGTCAGTCAGTTGCAGGCTACTTTGTAATGGAATCTGACTGACAGTTAGGGAATGTTGCATGACAGGGTGAGACATTGCCCCTCTGAGGAGTTATCAGTCAGCCAGAACCAACCAGGACCAACCAGAACTAAACAGGAATGACCAGGACCAACCAGGACCAACCAGGACCAACCAGAACTAAACAGGAATGACCAGGACCAACCAGGACCAACCAGGACCATCCAGGAAAGACCAGGACCAACCAGGACCAGTGAGGACCAACCAGGACCAGTGAGGACCAACCAGGACCAACCAGGACCAGTCAGGACCAACCAGGACCAACCAGGACCAACCAGGACCAGTCAGGACCAACCAGGACCAACCAGGACCAACCAGGAATGACCAGGACCAACCAGGACCAACCAGGACCAACCAGGACCAACCAGGACCAGTCAGGACCAGTCAGGACCAACCAGGACCATCCAGGAATGACCAGGACCAACCAGGACCAACCAGGACCAGTCAGGACCAACCAGGACCAACCAGGACCAGTCAGGACCAACCAGGACCATCCAGGAATGACCAGGACCAACCAGGACCAGTCAAGACCAACCAGGACCATCCAGGAATGACCAGGACCAACCAGGACCAGTCAGGACCAACCCAGATCACTGACTGGAGTGTAGGAGATTAAACTACTACTACATGACCACTACATTACCCTACACACATTGTTTAGCAACATTACCCTGAAGGCATATGTACTGGGTTTGTCTACCTTCATGATCCTACATTACCCTACACACAGACACAGCTGGGTTTGTCTAGTGACATTATCCTACATTACCCTACCAACAGACACAGCTGGGTTTGTCTAGTGACATTATCCTACATTACCCTACCAACAGACACAGCTTGGTTTGTCTAGTGACATTATCCTACATTACCCTACCAACAGACACAGCTGGGTTTGTCTAGTGACATTATCCTACATTACCCTATCAGCAGACACCGCTGGGTTTGTCTAGTGACATTATCCTACATTACCCTATCAGCAGACACAGCTGGGTTTGTCGACCTTCATTATCCTACATTACTCTACCAACAGACACAGATGGGTTTGTCTAGTGACATTATCCTACATTACCCTATCAGCAGACACAGCTGGGTTTGTCTAGTGACATTATCCTACATTACCCTACCAACAGACACAGCTGGGTTTGTCTAGTGACATTATCCTACATTACCCTACCAACAGACACAGCTGGGCTTGTCTAGTGACATGATCCTACATTACCCTACCAACAGACACAGCTGGGTTTGTCTAGTGACATTATCCTACATTACCCTACACACATTGTTTAGCAACATTACCCTGAAGACATATGTACTGTGTTTGTCTACCCTCATTATCCAAAATTACCCTATCAGCAGACACAGCTGGGTTTGTCTAGTGACATTATCCTACATTACCCTACCAACAGACACAGCTGGGTTTGTCTAGTGACATTATCCTACATTACCTTACCAACAGACACAGCTGGGTTTGTCTAGTGACATTATCCTACATTACCCTACCAACAGACACAGCTGGGTTTGTCTAGTGACATTATCCTACATTACCTTACCAACAGACACAGCTGGGTTTGTCTAGTGACATGATCCTACATTACCCTACCAACAGACACAGCTGGGTTTGTCTAGTGACATTATCCTACATTACCCTATCAGCAGACACAGCTGGTTTGTCTAGTGACATTATCCATTATATTTGTTATGGCTCTACCAGGCCTTAACAGGAAGCTTACGGGGTTTATAATAATTTTTTATATGATTTAATTTTTGTTTTCTTACAATGACAAAACATACAGTGCCTTTGGAAAGGATTCAGACCCCATCACCTTTTCCACATGTTGTTACGTTACAGCCTTATTCTAAAATAGATTTATTTTTTATCTCATCAATCTACACACAAAACCCTATAATGACAAAGTAAAAACAGGTTTTTAGAATGTTTGGCTAATTTATTAAAAATATAAAACAGAAATACCAAATTTACATAAGTATTCAGACTCTTTGCTGTGAGACAAAAAATTGAGCTCAGGTGCATCCTGTTTCCATTGATCATCCTTGAGATGTTTCTACAACTTGATTGGAGACCACCTGTGGTAAATTCAATTGATTGGACATGATTTGGAAAGGCACACACCTGTCTATATAAGGTCCAACAGTTGACAGTGCATGTCAGAGCAAAAACCAAGCCATGAGGTCGAAGGAATTGTCCGTAGAGCTCCGAGACAGGATTGTGTCGAGGCACAGATCTGGGGAAGGGTACCAAAAAATGTCTGGAGGAATGAAGGTCTCCAGAACACCTTGGCCTCCATCATTCTAAAATGGAAGAAGTTTGGAACCACCAAGACTCTTCCTAGAGCTGGCCGCCTGGCCAAATCTGCAGAGAAGAATGGGAGAGGCTCCCCAAATACAGGTGTGCCAAGCTTGTAGCATCATATCTAAGAAGACTCAAGGCTGTAATCGATGACAAAGGTGCTTCAACAAAGTACTGAGTAAAGGGTCTGAATACTTATGTAAATGTCATATAAGTTTTTTATGTTTTAATACATTTGCAAAAATGTCTAAAAACCTGTTATTGCTTTGTCATTATGAGCTATTGTGTGTAGATTTATGAGGAAAAAACTATTGAATCCATTTTAGAATAAGTCTGTAACGTAACAAAATGTGGAAAAAGTCAAGAGGTCTGAATACTTTCTGAATGTACATAGACAAAGACAATATACAACTCAACATTTAAACACTTTAATTTCCCGGAATATTAATGACGTCTCACCTGCTCCGACCCACATGTCCCCACCATATCCACCCATCCTGTCTGTCTCACCTGCTCCGACCCACATGTCCCCACCATATCCACCTATCCTGTCTGTCTCACCTGCTCTGACCCACATGTCCCCACCATATCCACCTATCCTGTCTGTCTCACCTGCTCCGACCCACATGTCCCCACCATATCCACCCATCCTGCCTGTCTCACCTGCTCCGACCCACATGTCCCCACCATATCCACCTATCCTGTCTGTCTCACCTGCTCCGACCCACATGTCCCCACCATATCCACCCATCCTGCCTGTCTCACCTGCTCCGACCCACATGTCCCCACCATATCCACCTATCCTGCCTGTCTCACCTGCTCCGACCCACATGTCCCCACCATATCCACCCATCCTGCCTGTCTCACCTGCTCCGACCCACATGTCCCCACCATATCCACCCATCCTGCCTGTCTCACCTGCTCCGACCCACATGTCCCCACCATATCCACCCATCCTGCCTGTCTCACCTGCTCCGACCCACATGTCCCCACCATATCCACCCATCCTGCCTGTCTCACCTGCTCAGACCCACATGTCCCCACCATATCCACCCATCCTGCCTGTCTCACCTGCTCAGACCCATATGTCCCCACCATATCCACCCATCCTGCCTGTCTCACCTGCTCCGACCCACATGTCCCCACCATATCCACCCATCCTGCCTGTCTCACCTGCTCCGACCCACATGTCCCCACCATATCCACCCATCCTGCCTGTCTCACCTGCTCCGACCCACATGTCCCCACCATATCCACCTATCCTGTCTGTCTCACCTGCTCAGACCCATATGTCCCCACCATATCCACCTATCCTGTCTGTCTCACCTGCTCCGACCCTCATGTCTCCACCATATCCACCTATCCTGTCTGTCTCACCTGCTCCGACCCACATGTCCCCACCATATCCACCCATCCTGCCTGTCTCACCTGCTCCGACCCACATGTCCCCACCATATCCACCTATCCTGTCTGTCTCACCTGCTCCGACCCACATGTCCCCACCATATCCACCCATCCTGCCTGTCTCACCTGCTCCTACCCACATGTCCCCACCATATCCACCTATCCTGCCTGTCTCACCTGCTCCGACCCACATGTCCCCACCATATCCACCCATCCTGCCTGTCTCACCTGCTCAGACCCATATGTCCCCACCATATCCACCCATCCTGCCTGTCTCACCTGCTCCGACCCACATGTCCCCACCATATCCACCCATCCTGCCTGTCTCACCTGCTCCGACCCACATGTCCCCACCATATCGACCTCTCCTGCCTGTCTCACCTGCTCCGACCCACATGTCGGAGGAATATTTCCCCGAATTCATCCACTGTATTAACGATGGAGGGTCATTTGATTCATCCACTGTCTTAACGATGGAGGGTCATTTGATTCATCCACTGTATTAACGATGGAGGGTCATTTGATTCATCCACTGTCTTAACGATGGAGGGTCATTTGATTCATCCACTGTCTTAACGATGGAGGGTCATTTGATTCATCCACTGTATTAACGATGGAGGGTCATTTGATTCATCCACTGTCTTAACGATGGAGGGTCATTTGATTCATCCACTGTATTAACGATGGAGGGTCATTTGATTCATCCACTGTCTTAACGATGGAGGGTCATTTGATTCATCCACTGTATTAACGATGGAGGGTCATTTGATTCATCCACTGTCTTAACGATGGAGGGTCATTTGATTCCTCTGCAGAGAGCTTATCCCAACTGACAATCTCTTAGAAAACAATACTCATATGATAGGTTAGATATATAACATCCTGCAGAGAGCATATCTAACTGACAATCTCTTAGAAAACAATACTCATATGATAGGTAAGATATACAACATCCTGCAGAGAGCATATCTAACTGACAATCTCTTAGAAAACAATACTCATATGATAGGTAAGATATACAACATCCTGCAGAGAGCCTATCCCAACTGACAATCTCTTAGAAAACAATACTCATATGATAGGTAAGATATACAACATCCTGCAGAGAGCCTATCTAACTGACAATCTCTTAGAAAACAATACTCATATGATAGGTTAGATATACAACATCCTGCAGAGAGCATATCTAACTGACAATCTCTTAGAAAACAATATAAAATATTGGATCCAAAACTGAGAAAGAACTGATTTTGGCACAAGATGGAGGAACATAACTAATGGAATTACAGTTAATGACAAATTACGCTTTCAAACTAATGTACAGAATTGATTATACAAGAGACAACATTCACAAATTCTACAGTACAACGGCAGAGTCATGTCTGATGTGTAAAACGAATAGTTACTCAATGATTCATGTCTTCTGGGATATTATTTTGCAGCTGGTGTTTCTAAAAGCTTCCCTCCTGTTGTTGAGGTGGTTGAGCTGGGACATACAGTATTCCTGCTAGTAGAGTTGACAGCCTGGTGACTGTGTATCAGTATTCCTGCTAGTAGAGTTGACAGCCTGGTAACTGTGTATCAGTATTCCTGCTAGTAGAGTTGACAGCCTGGTAACTGTGTATCAGTATTCCTGCTAGTAGAGTTGACAGCCTGGTAACTGTATCAGTATTCCTGCTAGTAGAGTTGACAGCCTGGTAACTGTGTATCAGTATTCCTGCTAGTAGAGTTGACAGCCTGGTAACTGTGTATCAGTATTCCTGCTAGTAGAGTTGACAGCCTGGTAACTGTGTATCAGTATTCCTGCTAGTAGAGTTGACAGCCTGGTAACTGTGTCAGTATTCCTGCTAGTAGAGTTGACAGCCTGGTAACTGTGTATCAGTATTCCTGCTAGTAGAGCTGACAGCCTGGTAACTGAATCAGTATTCCTGCTAGTAGAGTTGACAGCCTGGTAACTGTATCAGTATTCCTGCTAGTAGAGCTGACAGCCTGGTAACTGTGTCAGTATTCCTGCTAGTAGAGTTGACAGCCTGGTAACTGTGTCAGTTTTCCTGCTAGTAGAGCTGACAGCCTGGTAACTGTGTCAGTATTCCTGCTAGTAGAGCTGACAGCCTGGTAACTGAATCAGTATTCCTGCTAGTAGAGTTGACAGCCTGGTAACTGTGTATCAGTATTCCTGCTAGTAGAGCTGACAGCCTGGTAACTGTGTCAGTATTCCTGCTAGTAGAGCTGACAGCCTGGTAACTGTGTCAGTATTCCTGCTAGTAGAGTTGACAGCCTGGTAACTGTGTATCAGTATTCCTGCTAGTAGAGTTGACAGCCTGGTAACTGTATCAGTATTCCTGCTAGTAGAGCTGATAGCCTGGTAACTGTGTCAGTATTCCTGCTAGTAGAGTTGACAGCCTGGTAACTGTATCAGTATTCCTGCTAGTAGAGTTCGCTCTGGATAAGAGCGTCTGCTCTTGGCCGGTAGGGATATCCTTGTCTCAGTGTGTAAAAATGTAATAAAATGTATGCACTCTACTGTAAGTCGCTCTGGATAAGAGCGTCTGCTAAATGACTAAAATGTAAATGTAAATGTGCTGACAGCCTGGTAACTGTGTATCAGTATTCCTGCTAGTAGAGTTGACAGCCTGGTAACTGTATCAGTATTCCTGCTAGTAGAGTTGACAGCCTGGTAACTGTATCAGTATTCCTGCTAGTAGAGTTGACAGCCTGGTAACTGTGTGTCAGTATTCCTGCTAGTAGAGTTGACAGCCTGGTAACTGTATCAGTATTCCTGCTAGTAGAGTTGACAGCCTGGTAACTGTATCAGTATTCCTGCTAGTAGAGTTGACAGCCTGGTAACTGTGTATCAGTATTCCTGCTAGTAGAGTTGACAGCCTGGTAACTGTGTATCAGTATTCCTGCTAGTAGAGCTGACAGCCTGGTAACTGTGTCAGTATTCCTGCTAGTAGAGTTGACAGCCTGGTAACTGTATCAGTATTCCTGCTAGTAGAGTTGACAGCCTGGTAACTGTGTCAGTATTCCTGCTAGTAGAGCTGACAGCCTGGTAACTGTGTATCAGTATTCCTGCTAGTAGAGTTGACAGCCTGGTAACTGTGTCAGTATTCCTGCTAGTAGAGCTGACAGCCTGGTAACTGTGTCAGTATTCCTCCTAGTAGAGTTGACAGCCTGGTAACTGTGTCAGTATTCCTGCTAGTAGAGCTGACAGCCTGGTAACTGTATCAGTATTCCTGCCATTAGAGTTGACAGCCTGGTAACTGTGTCAGTATTCCTGCTAGTAGAGCTGACAGCCTGGTAACTGTGTATCAGTATTCCTGCTAGTAGAGTTGACAGCCTGGTAACTGTATCAGTATTCCTGCTAGTAGAGTTGACAGCCTGGTAACTGTATCAGTATTCCTGCTAGTAGAGTTGACTGCCTGGTAACTGTATCAGTATTCCTGCTAGTAGAGTTGACAGCCTGGTAACTGTATCAGTATTCCTGCTAGTAGAGTTGACAGCCTGGTAACTGTATCAGTATTCCTGCTAGTAGAGTTGACTGCCTGGTAACTGTGTCAGTATTCCTGCTAGTAGAGTTGACAACCTGGTAACTGTATCAGTATTCCTGCTAGTAGAGTTGACAGCCTGGTCACTGTATCAGTATTCCTGCTAGTAGAGTTGACAGCCTGGTAACTGTATCAGTATTCCTGCTAGTAGAGTTGACAGCCTGGTAACTGTATCAGTATTCCTGCTAGTAGAGTTGACAGCCTGGTAACTGTGTATCAGTATTCCTGATAGTAGAGCTGACAGCCTGGTAACTGTGTATCAGTATTCCTGCTAGTAGAGCTGATAGCCTGGTAACTGTGTGTCAGTATTCCTGCTAGTAGAGTTGACAGCCTGGTAACTGTATCAGTATTCCTGCTAGTAGAGTTGACAGCCTGGTAACTGTGTCAGTATTCCTGCTAGTAGAGCTGACAGCCTGGTAACTGTGTATCAGTATTCCTGCTAGTAGAGTTGACAGCCTGGTAACTGTGTCAGTATTCCTGCTAGTAGAGCTGACAGCCTGGTAACTGTGTCAGTATTCCTCCTAGTAGAGTTGACAGCCTGGTAACTGTGTCAGTATTCCTGCTAGTAGAGCTGACAGCCTGGTAACTGTATCAGTATTCCTGCTAGTAGAGTTGACAGCCTGGTAACTGTATCAGTATTCCTGCTAGTAGAGTTGACAGCCTGGTAACTGTATCAGTATTCCTGCTAGTAGAGCTGACAGCCTGGTAACTGTGTATCAGTATTCCTGCTAGTAGAGCTGATAGCCTGGTAACTGTGTGTCAGTATTCCTGCTAGTAGAGTTGACAGCCTGGTAACTGTGTCAGTATTCCTGCTAGTAGAGCTGATAGCCTGGTAACTGTGTGTCAGTATTCCTGCTAGTAGAGTTGACAGCCTGGTAACTGTGTCAGTATTCCTGCTAGTAGAGTTGACAGCCTGGTAACTGTGTATCAGTATTCCTGCTAGTAGAGTTGACAGCCTGGTAACTGTATCAGTATTCCTGCTAGTAGAGTTGACAGCCTGGTAACTGTGTCAGTATTCCTGCTAGTCGAGCTGACAGCCTGGTAACTGTATCAGTATTCCTGCTAGTAGAGCTGACAGCCTGGTAACTGTGTATCCGTATTCCTGCTAGTAGAGCTGATAGCCTGGTAACTGTGTATCAGTATTCCTGCTAGTAGAGCTGATAGCCTGGTAACTGTGTATCAGTATTCCTGCTAGTAGAGCTGATAGCCTGGTAACTGTGTATCAGTATTCCTGCTAGTAGAGTTGACAGCCTGGTAACTGTGTGTCAGTATTCCTGCTAGTAGAGTTGACAGCCTGGTAACTGTGTGTCAGTATTCCTGCTAGTAGAGTTGACAGCCTGGTAACTGTATCAGTATTCCTGCTAGTAGAGCTGATAGCCTGGTAACTGTGTATCAGTATTCCTGCTAGTAGAGTTGACAGCCTGGTAACTGTATCAGTATTCCTGCTAGTAGAGCTGACAGCCTGGTAACTGTGTATCAACAAACCACAAAGCTCTGATCCTTCTTTTGTCTCCATCTGAAAGTATCTCCTGCAGCAGCCAGGTGGTGTTGTTGTTTTAACCAAACTAGTCTAACTGGCCGTCTGTCAAAGAGCTTTAAACCCTGCAGCTTCCCTCCATATAGTTCTATATCTCTGGGTTCAACAGTCTGGTCTGAATAGACAGAGGAACATATAGAACCATCTGATATATTGAGCAGGTCAGATGGGAGTCAATGACAGGATAACTAACGCTGTAATCCAGGTAGCGTTGTTGACATGGTTACCGAATTACCACCTGTACTTATGGACTTATGTAGCGAGCAGCGAACAGGCAGCCACTGTGTGTGTTTAGGTAGCAGGCAGCCAGTGTGTGTTTAGGTAGCAGGCAGCCAGTGTGTGTGTTTAGGTAACAGGCAGCCAGTGTGTGTGTTTAGGTAACAGGCAGCCAGTGTGTGTGTTTAGGTAGCAGGCAGCCAGTGTGTGTGTTTAGGTAGCAGGCAGCCAGTGTGTGTGTTTAGGTAGCAGGCAGCCAGTGTGTGTGTTTAGGTAGCAGGCAGCCAGTGTGTGTGTTTAGGTAGCAGGCAGCCAGTGTGTGTGTTTAGGTAGCAGGCAGCCAGTGTGTGTGTTTAGGTAGCAGGCAGCCAGGTGTCTTATGCTGGTATGTGTCTCTATGGACGCGGGCCTTACTTCTTTACCCCCGACGGCATCGCGCGTTCCCCAGGTTGGGAACACCTGAAGATAAAACAACAGAATGCTGATATGGAGGAGCCCAACCACCTCTTCCCCCTCATCCTCCTCTCTCTCCTTCCCCCTCTTCCTCCTCTTCCCCCTCATCCAACTCTTCCTCCTCTCCCTTTCCACACTGTCTCCGTTTCACTCTCTTCCAGTTCCCAGGGGTAAGCATCCTCCTCCTTCCCCCTCTTCCTCCTCTCTCTCCTTCCCCCTCTTCCTCCTCTTCCTCCTCTCTCTCCTTCCCCCTCTTCCTCCTCTCCTTCCTCCTCTTCCCCCTCTTCTTCCTCTCTCTCCTTCCCCCTCTTCCTCCTCTTCCCCCCTCTCCGTTTCCACACTGTCTCAGTTTCACTCTTCTCCAGTTCCCAGGGGTAAGCATCCTCCTCTTCCTCCTCTCTCTCCTTCCCCCTCTTCCTCCTCTTCCCCCCTCTCCGTTTCCACACTGTCTCGGTTTCACTCTCTTCCAGTTCCCAGGGGTAAGCTTCCTCCTCTTCCCCCTCTTCCTCCTCTCTCTCCTTCCCCCTCTTCCTCCTCTTCCCCCCTCTCCCTTTTCACACTGTCTCGGTTTCACTCTCTTCCAGTTCCCAGGGGTAAGCTTCCTCCTCTCTGCTATGGCCCTGCTTCAGAACAAGAGGCTGGGTAACCTCAGGAGCTCCCCCCCACTCCGACCCCCTACCCACACCCTGTATCACTTACTACAGTACATTAAGACTACTGAGGAGTGGGGCGACAGAGACAGAGAGACAGAGAGAGAGAGATCTTCAGATCTCTGCTAAGGTCAGCAAACTAGACCAGGTGAACAGACTATTGTCCTCCTCTAAAGACATAATTGCCTCTCTCTCTCTTCTCCCTCTGGCGCTCTCTGTCTGTATATAGAGCACTATGTTACATATAGAAAGAGGTTATCAGCGTAAAGTGAATTCTGACCTCGTAACAAACCTTCCAGGAGTGTTGACTGACTCCATAAAACACCTGGGTCCCGTTCAGTGTTGACTGACTCCATAAAACACCTGGGTCACGTTGACTGACTCCATAAAACACCTGGGTCATGTTGACTGACTCCATAAAACACCTGGGTCATGTTGACTGACTCCATAAAACACCTGGGTCCCGTTCAGTGTTGACTGACTCCATAAAACACCTGGGTCACGTTGACTGACTCCATAAAACACCTGGGTCACGTTCAGTGTTGACTGACTCCATAAAACACCTGGGTCATGTTCAGTGTTGACTGACTCCATAAAACACCTGGGTCATGTTGACTGACTCCATAAAACACCTGGGTCATGTTCAGTGTTGACTGACTCCATAAAACACCTGGGTCATGTTCAGTGTTGACTGACTCCATAAAACACCTGGGTCATGTTCAGTGTTGACTGACTCCATAAAACACCTGGGTCATGTTCAGTGTTGACTGACTCCATAAAACACCTGGGTCATGTTGACTGACTCCATAAAACACCTGGGTCATGTTGACTGACTCCATAAAACACCTGGGTCATGTTCAGTGTTGACTGACTCCATAAAACACCTGGGTCACGTTGACTGACTCCATAAAACACCTGGGTCACGTTCAGTGTTGACTGACTCCATAAAACACCTGGGTCACGCTCAGTGTTGACTGACTCCATAAAACACCTGGGTCATGTTCAGTGTTGACTGACTCCATAAAACACCTGGGTCATGTTGAGACATGTTTAGAGGTTGTTACATGTTTAGAGGTTGTTAGAGACGTGTTTAGAGGTTGTTAGAGACATGTTTAGAGGTTGTTAGAGACGTGTTTAGAGGTTGTTAGAGACGTGTTTAGAGGTTGTTAGAGACGTGTTTAGAGGTTGTTGGAGACGTGTTTAGAGGTTGTTGGAGACGTGTTTAGAGGTTGTTGGAGACATGTTTAGAGGTTGTTAGAGACATGTTTAGAGGTTGTTAGAGACGTGTTTAGAGGTTGTTAGAGACATGTTTAGAGGTTGTTAGAGACGTGTTTAGAGGTTGTTGGAGACGTGTTTAGAGGTTGTTAGAGACGTGTTTAGAGGTTGTTAGAGACGTGTTTAGAGGTTGTTAGAGACGTGTTTAGAGGTTGTTAGAGACGTGTTTAGAGGTTGTTAGAGACGTGTTTAGAGGTTGTTGGAGACGTGTTTAGAGGTTGTTGAAGACGTGTTTAGAGGTTGTTAGATACATGTTTAGAGGTTGTTAGAGACGTGTTTAGAGGTTAATAGACATGTTTAGAGTTGTTGGAGACATGTTTAGAGGTTGTTGGAGACATGTTTAGAGGTTGTTAGAGACATGTTTAGAGGTTGTTGGAGACGTGTTTAGAGGTTGTTGAAGACGTGTTTAGAGGTTGTTAGAGACGTGTTTAGAGGTTGTTAGAGACGTGTTTAGAGGTTGTTAGAGACATGTTTAGAGGTTGTTGGAGACGTGTTTAGAGGTTGTTAGAGACGTGTTTAGAGGTTGTTAGAGACATGTTTAGAGGTTGTTAGAGACGTGTTTAGAGGTTGTTAGAGACGTGTTTAGAGGTTGTTAGAGACGTGTTTAGAGGTTGTTAGAGACGTGTTTAGAGGTTGTTAGAGACATGTTTAGAGGTTGTTAGAGACGTGTTTAGAGGTTGTTAGAGACATGTTTAGAGGTTGTTAGAGACTTGTTTAGAGGTTGTTAGAGACATGTTTAGAGGTTGTTAGAGACGTGTTTAGAGGTTAGACGGGTTTCATTCATATTAAGACATTAAGACGCAGCAGCCCTGACCCTAAACATCTTGAGCAGTGCTGCCATATTCACTCCCATCCACCAGGCATGTAAAACGCACTTCGTCCAGATGGACTGATAGGACTTCTGGAAATAGAAGATACATTCTTTCCCATGGACTGTCAGCAGAGCAGTTTCCTCCTGCCTCCATGCTTTAGTGGAGCTCCAGCCTGTTATCAGACTCCACTAATACAGTGTTCCCCACTGCCTCCATGCCTTAGTGGAGCTCCAGCCTGTTATCAGACTCCACTAATACAGTGTTTCCCACTGCCTCCATGTCTTAGTGGAGCTCCAGCCTGTTATCAGACTCCACTAATACAGTGTTTCCCACTGCCTCCATGCCTTAGTGGAGCTCCAGCCTGTTATCAGACTCCACTAATACAGTGTTTCCCACTGCCTCCATGCCTTAGTGGAGCTCCAGCCTGTTATCAGACTCCACCAATACAGTGTGTCCCACTGCCTCCACGCCTTAGTGGAGCTCCAGTCTGTTATCAGACTCCACTAATACAGTGTTTCCCGCTGTCTCCATGCCTTAGTGGAGCTCCAGCCTGTTATCAGACTCCACTAATACAGTGTTTCCCACTGCCTCCATGCCTTAGTGGAGCTCCAGCCTGTTATCAGACTCCTCTAATACAGTGTTTCCCACTGCCTCCATGCCTTAGTGGAGCTCCAGCCTGTTATCAGACTTCACTAATACAGTGTTTCCCACTGCCTCCACGCCTTAGTGGAGCTCCAGTCTGTTATCAGACTTCACTAATACAGTGTTTCCCACTGCCTCCACGCCTTAGTGGAGCTCCAGTCTGTTATCAGACTTCACTAATACAGTGTTTCCCACTGCCTCCACGCCTTAGTGGAGCTCCAGTCTGTTATCAGACTTCACTAATACAGTGTTTCCACTGCCTCCACGCCTTAGTGGAGCTCCAGTCTGTTATCAGACTTCACTAATACAGTGTTTCCCACTGCCTCCACGCCTTAGTGGAGCTCCAGTCTGTTATCAGACTTCCCTAATACAGTGTTTCCCACTGCCTCCATGCCTTAGTGGAGCTCCAGCCTGTTATCAGACCCCACTAATACAGTGTTTCCCACTGCCTCCATGCCTTAGTGGAGCTCCAGCCTGTTATCAGACCCCACTAATACAGTGTTTCCCACTGCCTCCATGTTATCAGACTCCACTAATACAGTATTTTCCACTGCCTCCATGCCTTAGTGAAGCTCCAGTCTGTTTTCAGACTCCACTAATACAGTGTTTCCCACTGCCTCCATGTTATCAGACTCCACTAATACAGTGTTTTCCACTGCCTCCATGCCTTAGTGGAGCTCCAGTCTGTTATCAGACTCCACTAATACAGTGTTTTCCACTGCCTCCATGCCTTAGTGGAGCTCCAGTCTGTTATCAGACTCCACTAATACAGTGTTTCCCACTGCCTCCATGCCTTAGTGGAGCTCCAGCCTGTTATCAGACTCCACCAATACAGTGTTTCCCACTGCCTCCATGTTATCAGACTCCACTAATACAGTGTTTCCCACTGCCTCCATGCCTTAGTGGAGCTCCAGTCTGTTATCAGACTCCACTAATACAGTGTTTTCCACTGCCTCCATGCCTTAGTGGAGCTCCAGTCTGTTATCAGACTCCACTAATACAGTGTTTTCCACTGCCTCCATGCCTTAGTGGAGCTCCAGTCTGTTATCAGACTCCACTAATACAGTGTCCCCATTGCCTCCACGCCTTAGTGGAGCTCCAGCCTGTTATCAGACTCCACTAACACAGTGTTTCCCACTGCCTCCATGCCTTAGTGGAGCTCCAGCCTGTTATCAGACTTCACTAATACAGTGTTTCCCACTGCCTCCACGCCTTAGTGGAGCTCCAGCCTGTTATCAGACTTCACTAATACAGTGTTTCCCACTGCCTCCACGCCTTAGTGGAGCTCCAGCCTGTTATCAGACTCCACTAATACAGTGTTTCCCACTGCCTCCATGCCTTAGTGGAGCTCCAGCCTGTTATCAGACTCCACTAATACAGTGTTTCCCGCTGTCTCCATGCCTTAGTGGAGCTCCAGCCTGTTATCAGACTCCACTAATACAGTGTTTCCCACTGCCTCCATGCCTTAGTGGAGCTCCAGCCTGTTATCAGACTCCTCTAATACAGTGTTTCCCACTGCCTCCATGCCTTAGTGGAGCTCCAGCCTGTTATCAGACTTCACTAATACAGTGTTTCCCACTGCCTCCACGCCTTAGTGGAGCTCCAGTCTGTTATCAGACTTCACTAATACAGTGTTTCCCACTGCCTCCACGCCTTAGTGGAGCTCCAGTCTGTTATCAGACTTCACTAATACAGTGTTTCCCACTGCCTCCACGCCTTAGTGGAGCTCCAGTCTGTTATCAGACTTCACTAATACAGTGTTTCCACTGCCTCCACGCCTTAGTGGAGCTCCAGTCTGTTATCAGACTTCACTAATACAGTGTTTCCCACTGCCTCCATGCCTTAGTGGAGCTCCAGCCTGTTATCAGACTTCACTAATACAGTGTTTCCCACTGCCTCCACGCCTTAGTGGAGCTCCAGTCTGTTATCAGACTTCACTAATACAGTGTTTCCCACTGCCTCCACGCCTTAGTGGAGCTCCAGTCTGTTATCAGACTTCACTAATACAGTGTTTCCCACTGCCTCCACGCCTTAGTGGAGCTCCAGTCTGTTATCAGACTTCACTAATACAGTGTTTCCACTGCCTCCACGCCTTAGTGGAGCTCCAGTCTGTTATCAGACTTCACTAATACAGTGTTTCCCACTGCCTCCACGCCTTAGTGGAGCTCCAGTCTGTTATCAGACTTCACTAATACAGTGTTTCCCACTGCCTCCATGCCTTAGTGGAGCTCCAGCCTGTTATCAGACCCCACTAATACAGTGTTTCCCACTGCCTCCATGTTATCAGACTCCACTAATACAGTGTTTCCCACTGCCTCCATGTTATCAGACTCCACTAATACAGTGTTTCCCACTGCCTCCACGCCTTAGTGGAGCTCCAGTCTGTTATCAGACTTCACTAATACAGTGTTTTCCACTGCCTCCATGCCTTAGTGGAGCTCCAGCCTGTTATCAGACCCCACTAATACAGTGTTTCCCACTGCCTCCATGCCTTAGTGGAGCTCCAGCCTGTTATCAGACCCCACTAATACAGTGTTTCCCACTGCCTCCATGTTATCAGACTCCACTAATACAGTATTTTCCACTGCCTCCATGCCTTAGTGGAGCTCCAGTCTGTTTTCAGACTCCACTAATACAGTGTTTCCCACTGCCTCCATGTTATCAGACTCCACTAATACAGTGTTTCCCACTGCCTCCATGCCTTAGTGGAGCTCCAGTCTGTTATCAGACTCCACTAATACAGTGTTTTCCACTGCCTCCATGCCTTAGTGGAGCTCCAGTCTGTTATCAGACTCCACTAATACAGTGTTTCCCACTGCCTCCATGCCTTAGTGGAGCTCCAGTCTGTTATCAGACTCCACTAATACAGTGTTTCCCACTGCCTCCATGCCTTAGTGGAGCTCCAGCCTGTTATCAGACTTCACTAATACAGTGTTTCCCACTGCCTCCATGCCTTAGTGGAGCTCCAGTCTGTTATCAGACTCCACTAATACAGTGTTTTCCACTGCCTCCATGCCTTAGTGGAGCTCCAGTCTGTTATCAGACTCCACTAATACAGTGTTTTCCACTGCCTCCATGCCTTAGTGGAGCTCCAGCCTGTTATCAGACTCCACCAATACAGTGTTTCCCACTGCCTCCATGTTATCAGACTCCACTAATACAGTGTCCCCATTGCCTCCACGCCTTAGTGGAGCTCCAGCCTGTTATCAGACTCCACTAACACAGTGTTTCCCACTGCCTCCATGGCAGTAGTATCCACTAAGACAGCCTGTATCAGAGAGATACAGGCTGGGGACAGAGGTCCACTAATTAATTTTTATTTTTTATTTTACCTTTATTTAACTAGGCAAGTCAGTTAAGAACAAATTCTTATTTTTAATGACTGCCTAGGAACAGTGGGTTAACTGCCTTGTTCAGGGGCAGAACGACAGATTTGTACCTTGTCAGCTCGGCGATTCGATCTTGCAACCTTTCGGTTACTAGTCCAACGCTCTAACCACTAGACAGAGAGATGCAGGCTGTCTGAATACAGGCTGAAGGGCAGAGAGGGTGTAGGGGGGAGAGTGGGGACAGAGGTCCACTAAGACAGAGAGGGTGTAGGGGGGAGAGTGGGGACAGAGGTCCACTAAGACAGAGAGGGTGTAGGGGGGAGAGTGGGGACAGAAGGTGATGTGACTGGAGGAATGGGCAGTTCTCAGAGTATGAATATTTATTTCTGGGTATTTCATTTTTTAATAGCCTGCCTGCTTGTACATCTCTGCCTCTTCAGAGGGCTCTATCTCTGCCAGTCAGTCAGGGTACAGCACCATCCCAGCCTGTCAGGGTACAGCACCATCCCAGCCTGTCAGTGTACAGCACCATCCCAGCCTGTCAGGGTACAGCACCATCCCAGCCTGTCAGCCAGTCAGGGTACAGCACCATCCCAGTCAGTCAGTCAGGGTACAGCACCATCCCAGTCAGTCAGTCAGTCAGGGTACAGCACCATCCCAGTCAGTCAGTCAGTCAGGGTACAGCACCATCCCAGTCAGTCAGTCAGTCAGGGTACAGCACCATCCCAGTCAGTCAGTCAGTCAGGGTACAGCACCATCCCAGTCAGTCAGTCAGTCAGGGTACAGCACCATCCCAGTCAGTCAGTCAGTCAGTCAGGGTACAGCACCATCCCAGCCTGTCAGTGTACAGCACCATCCCAGTCAGTCAGTCAGTCAGTCAGTCAGGGTACAGCACCATCCCAGCCTGTCAGTGTACAGCACCATCCCAGTCAGTCAGTCAGTCAGGGTACAGCACCATCCCAGTCTGTCAGTCAGTCAGGGTACAGCACCATCCCAGCCTGTCAGGGTACAGCACCATCCCAGCCTGTCAGTCAGTCAGGGTACAGCACCATCCCAGCCTGTCAATCAGTCAGGGTATAGCACCATCCCAGCCTTTCAGTCAGATGGATGGATGAAAGGGATTTAGAGGTAGAGGTCTTTCTGTACTGACATCCACCCACGCTGTGATCAGAGCACTGAGGCACACTCACTTTAAACCCCTCATCCACACACACACACACACACACACACACACACACACACACACACACACACACACACACACACACACACACACACACACACACACACACACACACACACACACACACACACACACACACACACACACACACACTCCTGAGCTGGGTGTCAGGGTACAGTGAAAAGCTCCATAATTGGAGACTTCCTCATGGGGACGGCTTCTCTACGCATCACTCTGTAATCCACTGGAAAATAAATCACACTATCCTGCTCTACTTTTCTCTCTACTCATTCACCATCTCTCTCTACCTCTCTCATTCACTCTTTCGTTCTCTCTCCAATTCACTCAGTCTCTCTCTCCCCCTTACGCTATAATTCTCCCTCTCTCTCTCTGATTCACTCACCCCTTCACTTTCTCTCTCTGCAGTCCTGCACGTATGCAGGGATTATCCCCTCCTCTCACCCACCCAGCAGGACTGGCCTTGAGCAGGGAGATATGAGAAGGAGGGGGTGTGAGATGGAGGAGAGGACTGTAGTGTATATGAAGGGTGTAACCCATGTGTTAAGGTATACCTGTCTGTCCTAATGGACAGATCATCTATCAGAGAGGTGGCGGTGGGCCGTAATCCCACTGTGACATCACTGTGACATCACTGTGACATCACACAGGGAACACTTCCTGCCTTAAACACGGTCTGATCAGAGAGGGTGTGTGGTGGGCCGTAATCCCACTGTGACATCACACAGGGAACACTTCCTGCCTTAAACACGGTCTGATCAGAGAGGGTGTGTGGTGGGCCGTAATCCCACTGTGACATCACACAGGGAACACTTCCTGCCTTAAACACGGTCTGATCAGAGAGGGTGTGTGTGTTCACGTGTCTGCTGTTCAATCCCACTCATTGGTTAGGACTCATGATGTTTATCCAACAGTTCTGTAACGACTTCCTTCCTCTCTATCTGAAGGTCACATTCATCTCTGAACCAAGGCCTCCTAGTTCTAGCCTGGGTTCTAGTTTTAAACTGACAGCAATTGAGTTAGAGCACAAACAGGTCTGGGACCAGGCTATCCTCGTTCTGTTTCAGACCTGGGACCGGGCTATCCTCGTTCTGTTTCAGACCTGGGACCGGGCTATCCTCGTTCTGTTACAGACCTGGGACCGGGCTATCCTCGTTCTGTTACAGACCTGGGACCGGGCTATCCTCGTTCTGTTTCAGACCTGGGACCGGGCTATCCTCGTTCTGTTACAGACCTGGGACCGGGCTATCCTCGTTCTGTTACAGACCTGGGACCGGGCTATCCTCGTTCTGTTTCAGACCTGGGACCGGGCGATCCTCGTTCTGTTTCTGACCTGGGACCGGGCGATCCTCGTTCTGTTTCAGACCTGGGACCGGGCTATCCTCGTTCTGTTTCAGACCTGGGACCGGGCTATCCTCGTTCTGTTTCAGACCTGGGACCGGGCTATCCTCGTTCTGTTTCAGACCTGGGACCGGGCTATTCTCGTTCTGTTACAGACCTGGGACCGGGCTATCCTCGTTCTGTTACAGACCTGGGACCGGGCTATCCTCGTTCTGTTTCAGACCTGGGACCGGGCTATCCTCGTTCTGTTTCAGACCTGGGACCGGGCTATCCTCGTTCTGTTTCAGACCTGGGACCGGGCTATCCTCGTTCTGTTTCAGACCTGGGACCGGGCTATCCTCGTTCTGTTTCAGACCTGGGACCGGGCTATCCTCGTTCTGTTTCAGACCTGGGACCCGGGCTATCCTCGTTCTGTTTCAGACCTGGGACCGGTCTATCCTCGTTCTGTTTCAGACCTGGGACCGGGCTATCCTCGTTCTGTTACAGACCTGGGACCGGGCTATCCTCGTTCTGTTACAGACCTGGGACCGGGCTATCCTCGTTCTGTTTCAGACCTGGGACCGGTCTATCCTCGTTCTGTTACAGACCTGGGACCGGGCTATCCTCGTTCTGTTTCAGATCTGGGACCGGGCTATCCTCGTTCTGTTTCTCACGTCAGTTAGTTTTTTTCCTTCCAGTCCTAATTTAGATTCTGTCCTAAATGGTCCTCTATTCCCTATGTAGTGCACTACTTTTGACCGGAGCCTGTGCACTATAAAGTGAAAAGGGTGCCATTTGGGACGTAGGCCTACCTTACGGTATTATCCTTATCTAATGTAGGAGCTATATAGCTTACTAGTGGAAAATGTATTTTCTTGGGAACGACAGAGCTGATGGAGAAAACAGGGCTGATTATGGTTTATTATGGTCTCAGAATGTAGAAACGCGGGAGAAGAGAGAGAACCAGAGAGAAGCTGGACGAGGTTCAACTATGTGTGTGTTATTACTCAACTGAAACATAGGCATCTGGCCCTGAGCCAATCCAGCTGTCAAACAACCCGGACCAATCAGACGAGGAGCCCTAGGATCCCTGCCTTGATGTGAACTGTTCAGATCATTTACAGGTTTTACTTCTCTCTCAACGAAACATGTTGTGTTTTTATGAAAATCTTATGTTCACAATGAAGTGTTAATTGAATCCAAACGTGGCGTCTGTGACTCTCTCTCCGTGCAACAGCAAGATTACCTCTGTCCAACGCTGTAAACAGTTTTAATAGAACATAATGAATTCCTGGGTTTGGCTTCAACAACTGTAGTCGAGAAACCCTCAGCCCTCACTCCCTGTCTCTACTAGACACTACAGTCTGTAGAAACCCTCAGCCTCTCTCCCTGTCTCTACTAGACACTACAGTCTGTAGAAACCCTCAGCCTCTCTCCCTGTCTCTACTAGACACTACAGTCTGTAGAAACCCTCAGCCTCTCTCCCTGTCTCTACTAGACACTACAGTCTGTAGAAACCCTCAGCCTCTCTCCCTGTCTCTACTAGACACTACAGTCTGTAGAAACCCTCAGCCTCTCTCCCTGTCTCTACTAGACACTACAGTCTGTAGAAACCCTCAGCCCCTCTCCCTGTCTCTACTAGACACTACAGTCTGTAGAAACCCTCAGCCTCTCTCCCTGTCTCTACTAGACACTACAGTCTGTAGAAACCCTCAGCCTCTCTCCCTGTCTCTACTAGACACTACAGTGTGTAGAAACCCTCAGCCTCTCTCCCTGCCTCTACTAGACACTAGTCTGTAGAAACCCTCAGCCTCTCTCCCTGTCTCTACTAGACACTAGTCTGTAGAAACCCTCAGCCTCTCTCCCTGCCTCTACTAGACACTACAGTCTGTAGAAACCCTCAGCCTCTCTCCCTGTCTCTACTAGACACTACAGTCTGTAGAAACCCTCAGCCCCTCTCCCTGTCTCTAGACACTACAGTCTGTAGAAACCCTCAGCCTCTCTCCCTGTCTCTACTAGACACTACAGTCTGTAGAAACCCTCAGCCTCTCTCCCTGTCTCTACTAGACACTACAGTCTGTAGAAACCCTCAGCCCCTCTCCCTGTCTCTACTAGACACTACAGTCTGTAGAAACCCTCAGCCTCTCTCCCTGTCTCTACTAGACACTACAGTCTGTAGAAACCCTCAGCCTCTCTCCCTGTCTCTACTAGACACTGCAGTCTGTAGAAACCCTCAGCCTCTCTCCCTGTCTCTACTAGACACTGCAGTCTGTAGAAACCCTCAGCCTCTCTCCCTGTCTCTACTAGACACTACAGTCTGTAGAAACCCTCAGCCTCTCTCCCTGTCTCTACTAGACACTACAGTCTGTAGAAACCCTCAGCCTCTCTCCCTGTCTCTACTAGACACTACAGTCTGTAGAAACCCTCAGCCCCTCTCCCTGTCTCTACTAGACACTACAGTCTGCAGAAACCCTCAGCCTCTCTCCCTGTCTCTACTAGACACTACAGTCTGTAGAAACCCTCAGCCTCTCTCCCTGTCTCTACTAGACACTAGTCTGTAGAAACCCTCAGCCTCTCTCCCTGTCTCTACTAGACACTAGTCTGTAGAAACCCTCAGCCTCTCTCCCTGTCTCTACTAGACACTACAGTCTGTAGAAACCCTCAGCCTCTCTCCCTGTCTCTACTAGACAATACAGTCTGTAGAAACCCTCAGCCTCTCTCCCTGTCTCTACTAGACACTACAGTCTGTAGAAACCCTCAGCCTCTCTCCCTGTCTCTACTAGACACTACAGTCTGTAGAAACCCTCAGCCTCTCTCCCTGTCTCTACTAGACACTACAGTCTGTAGAAACCCTCAGCCCCTCTCCCTGTCTCTACTAGACACTACAGTCTGTAAAAACCCTCAGCCTCTCTCCCTGTCTCTACTAGACACTACAGTCTGTAGAAACCCTCAGCCCCTCTCCCTGTCTCTACTAGACACTACAGTCTGTAGAAACCCTCAGCCTCTCTCCCTGTCTCTACTAGACACTACAGTCTGTAGAAACCCTCAGCCTCTCTCCCTGTCTCTACTAGACACTACAGTCTGTAGAAACCCTCAGCCCCTCTCCCTGTCTCTACTAGACACTACAGTCTGTAGAAACCCTCAGCCTCTCTCCCTGTCTCTACTAGACACTACAGTCTGTAGAAACCCTCAGCCTCTCTCCCTGTCTCTACTAGACACTGCAGTCTGTAGAAACCCTCAGCCTCTCTCCCTGTCTCTACTAGACACTGCAGTCTGTAGAAACCCTCAGCCTCTCTCCCTGTCTCTACTAGACACTGCAGTCTGTAGAAACCCTCAGCCTCTCTCCCTGTCTCTACTAGACACTACAGTCTGTAGAAACCCTCAGCCTCTCTCCCTGTCTCTACTAGACACTAGTCTGTAGAAACCCTCAGCCTCTCTCCCTGTCTCTACTAGACACTACAGTCTGTAGAAACCCTCAGCCCCTCTCCCTGTCTCTACTAGACACTACAGTCTGCAGAAACCCTCAGCCTCTCTCCCTGTCTCTACTAGACACTACAGTCTGTAGAAACCCTCAGCCTCTCTCCCTGTCTCTACTAGACACTACAGTCTGTAGAAACCCTCAGCCTCTCTCCCTGTCTCTACTAGACACTAGTCTGTAGAAACCCTCAGCCTCTCTCCCTGTCTCTACTAGACACTAGTCTGTAGAAACCCTCAGCCTCTCTCCCTGTCTCTACTAGACACTACAGTCTGTAGAAACCCTCAGCCTCTCTCCCTGTCTCTACTAGACAATACAGTCTGTAGAAACCCTCAGCCTCTCTCCCTGTCTCTACTAGACACTACAGTCTGTAGAAACCCTCAGCCTCTCTCCCTGTCTCTACTAGACACTACAGTCTGTAGAAACCCTCAGCCTCTCTCCCTGTCTCTACTAGACACTACAGTCTGTAGAAACCCTCAGCCCCTCTCCCTGTCTCTACTAGACACTACAGTCTGTAGAAACCCTCAGCCTCTCTCCCTGTCTCTACTAGACACTACAGTCTGTAGAAACCCTCAGCCTCTCTCCCTGTCTCTACTAGACACTACAGTCTGTAGAAACCCTCAGCCTCTCTCCCTGTCTCTACTAGACACTACAGTCTGTAGAAACCCTCAGCCCCTCTCCCTGTCTCTACTAGACACTACAGTCTGTAGAAACCCTCAGCCTCTCTCCCTGTCTCTACTAGACACTACAGTCTGTAGAAACCCTCAGCCTCTCTCCCTGTCTCTACTAGACACTACAGTGTGTAGAAACCCTCAGCCTCTCTCCCTGCCTCTACTAGACACTAGTCTGTAGAAACCCTCAGCCTCTCTCCCTGTCTCTACTAGACACTAGTCTGTAGAAACCCTCAGCCTCTCTCCCTGCCTCTACTAGACACTACAGTCTGTAGAAACCCTCAGCCTCTCTCCCTGTCTCTACTAGACACTACAGTCTGTAGAAACCCTCAGCCCCTCTCCCTGTCTCTAGACACTACAGTCTGTAGAAACCCTCAGCCTCTCTCCCTGTCTCTACTAGACACTACAGTCTGTAGAAACCCTCAGCCTCTCTCCCTGTCTCTACTAGACACTACAGTCTGTAGAAACCCTCAGCCCCTCTCCCTGTCTCTACTAGACACTACAGTCTGTAGAAACCCTCAGCCTCTCTCCCTGTCTCTACTAGACACTACAGTCTGTAGAAACCCTCAGCCTCTCTCCCTGTCTCTACTAGACACTGCAGTCTGTAGAAACCCTCAGCCTCTCTCCCTGTCTCTACTAGACACTGCAGTCTGTAGAAACCCTCAGCCTCTCTCCCTGTCTCTACTAGACACTACAGTCTGTAGAAACCCTCAGCCTCTCTCCCTGTCTCTACTAGACACTACAGTCTGTAGAAACCCTCAGCCTCTCTCCCTGTCTCTACTAGACACTACAGTCTGTAGAAACCCTCAGCCCCTCTCCCTGTCTCTACTAGACACTACAGTCTGCAGAAACCCTCAGCCTCTCTCCCTGTCTCTACTAGACACTACAGTCTGTAGAAACCCTCAGCCTCTCTCCCTGTCTCTACTAGACACTAGTCTGTAGAAACCCTCAGCCTCTCTCCCTGTCTCTACTAGACACTAGTCTGTAGAAACCCTCAGCCTCTCTCCCTGTCTCTACTAGACACTACAGTCTGTAGAAACCCTCAGCCTCTCTCCCTGTCTCTACTAGACAATACAGTCTGTAGAAACCCTCAGCCTCTCTCCCTGTCTCTACTAGACACTACAGTCTGTAGAAACCCTCAGCCTCTCTCCCTGTCTCTACTAGACACTACAGTCTGTAGAAACCCTCAGCCTCTCTCCCTGTCTCTACTAGACACTACAGTCTGTAGAAACCCTCAGCCCCTCTCCCTGTCTCTACTAGACACTACAGTCTGTAAAAACCCTCAGCCTCTCTCCCTGTCTCTACTAGACACTACAGTCTGTAGAAACCCTCAGCCCCTCTCCCTGTCTCTACTAGACACTACAGTCTGTAGAAACCCTCAGCCTCTCTCCCTGTCTCTACTAGACACTACAGTCTGTAGAAACCCTCAGCCTCTCTCCCTGTCTCTACTAGACACTACAGTCTGTAGAAACCCTCAGCCCCTCTCCCTGTCTCTACTAGACACTACAGTCTGTAGAAACCCTCAGCCTCTCTCCCTGTCTCTACTAGACACTACAGTCTGTAGAAACCCTCAGCCTCTCTCCCTGTCTCTACTAGACACTGCAGTCTGTAGAAACCCTCAGCCTCTCTCCCTGTCTCTACTAGACACTGCAGTCTGTAGAAACCCTCAGCCTCTCTCCCTGTCTCTACTAGACACTGCAGTCTGTAGAAACCCTCAGCCTCTCTCCCTGTCTCTACTAGACACTACAGTCTGTAGAAACCCTCAGCCTCTCTCCCTGTCTCTACTAGACACTAGTCTGTAGAAACCCTCAGCCTCTCTCCCTGTCTCTACTAGACACTACAGTCTGTAGAAACCCTCAGCCCCTCTCCCTGTCTCTACTAGACACTACAGTCTGCAGAAACCCTCAGCCTCTCTCCCTGTCTCTACTAGACACTACAGTCTGTAGAAACCCTCAGCCTCTCTCCCTGTCTCTACTAGACACTACAGTCTGTAGAAACCCTCAGCCTCTCTCCCTGTCTCTACTAGACACTAGTCTGTAGAAACCCTCAGCCTCTCTCCCTGTCTCTACTAGACACTAGTCTGTAGAAACCCTCAGCCTCTCTCCCTGTCTCTACTAGACACTACAGTCTGTAGAAACCCTCAGCCTCTCTCCCTGTCTCTACTAGACAATACAGTCTGTAGAAACCCTCAGCCTCTCTCCCTGTCTCTACTAGACACTACAGTCTGTAGAAACCCTCAGCCTCTCTCCCTGTCTCTACTAGACACTACAGTCTGTAGAAACCCTCAGCCTCTCTCCCTGTCTCTACTAGACACTACAGTCTGTAGAAACCCTCAGCCCCTCTCCCTGTCTCTACTAGACACTACAGTCTGTAGAAACCCTCAGCCTCTCTCCCTGTCTCTACTAGACACTACAGTCTGTAGAAACCCTCAGCCTCTCTCCCTGTCTCTACTAGACACTACAGTCTGTAGAAACCCTCAGCCTCTCTCCCTGTCTCTACTAGACACTACAGTCTGTAGAAACCCTCAGCCTCTCTCCCTGTCTCTACTAGACACTACAGTCTGTAGAAACCCTCAGCCTCTCTCCCTGTCTCTACTAGACACTACAGTCTGTAGAAACCCTCAGCCTCTCTCCCTGTCTCTACTAGACACTACAGTCTGTAGAAACCCTCAGCCTCTCTCCCTGTCTCTACTAGACACTACAGTCTGTAGAAACCCTCAGCCCCTCTCCCTGTCTCTACTAGACACTACAGTCTGTAGAAACCCTCAGCCTCTCTCCCTGTCTCTACTAGACACTACAGTCTGTAGAAACCCTCAGCCCCTCTCCCTGTCTCTACTAGACACTACAGTCTGTAGAAACCCTCAGCCTCTCTCCCTGTCTCTACTAGACACTACAGTCTGTAGAAACCCTCAGCCTCTCTCCCTGTCTCTACTAGACACTACAGTCTGTAGAAACCCTCAGCCCCTCTCCCTGTCTCTACTAGACACTACAGTCTGTAGAAACCCTCAGCCTCTCTCCCTGCCTCTACTAAAAGGCTGTGATGACATGATGACAGTCTGCAGATACAAGGCTGTGATGACAGTCTGCAGGTAAAAGGCTGTAATGACAGTCTACAGATACAAGGCTGTGATGACAGTCTGCAGGTAAAAGGCTGTGATGACAGTCTGCAGGTAAAAGGCTGTGATGACAGTCTACAGATACAAGGCTGTGATGACAGTCTGCAGGTAAAAGGCTGTGATGACAGTCTGCAGATACAAGGCTGTGATGACATGATGACAGTCTGCAGGTAAAAGGCTGTAATGACAGTCTACAGATACAAGGCTGTGATGACAGTCTGCAGGTAAAAGGCTGTGATGACAGTCTGCAGGTAAAAGGCTGTGATGACATGATGACAGTCTGCAGGTAAAAGGCTGTGATGACATGACAGTCTGCAGATAAAGGCTGTGATGACAGTCTGCATATAAAAGGCTGTGATGACAGTCTGCAGATAAAAGGCTGTGATGACAGTCTGCAGGTAAAGGCTGTGATGACAGTCTGCAGGTAAAAGGCTGTAATGACAGTCTGCAGGGAAAAGGCTGTGATGACAGTCTGCAGGTAAAGGCTGTGATGACAGTCTGCAGATAAAAGGCTGTGATGACAGTCTGCAGATAAAAGGCTGTGATGACAGTCTGCAGGTAAAAGGCTGTAATGACAGTCTGCAGGTAAAAGGCTGTGATGACAGTCTGCAGGTAAAGGCTGTGATGACAGTCTGCAGGTAAAAGGCTGTAATGACAGTCTGCAGGTAAAAGGCTGTGATGACAGTCTGCAGGTAAAGGCTGTGATGACAGTCTGCAGGTAAAGGCTGTGATGACAGTCTGCAGATAAAAGGCTGTGATGACAGTCTGCAGATAAAAGGCTGTGATGACAGTCTGCAGGTAAAAGGCTGTAATGACAGTCTGCAGGTAAAAGGCTGTGATGACAGTCTGCAGGTAAAGGCTGTGATGACAGTCTGCAGATAAAAGGCTGTGATGACAGTCTGCAGGTAAAAGGCTGTGATGACAGTCTGCAGGTAAAAGGCTGTGATGACAGTCTGCAGATACAAGGCTGTGATGACATGATGACAGTCTGCAGGTAAAAGGCTGTGATGACAGTCTGCAGGTAAAAGGCTGTGATGACAGTCTGCAGGTAAAAGGCTGTGATGACAGTCTGCAGGTAAAGGCTGTGATGACAGTCTGCAGATAAAAGGCTGTGATGACAGTCTGCAGATACAAGGCTGTGATGACATGATGACAGTCTGCAGATAAAAGGCTGTGATGACATGATGACAGTCTGCAGGTAAAGGCTGTGATGACAGTCTGCAGGTAAAAGGCTGTGATGACATGATGACAGTCTGCAGATAAAAGGCTGTGATGACATGATGACAGTCTGCAGGTAAAAGGCTGTGATGACATGATGACAGTCTGCAGATAAAGGCTGTGATGACAGTCTGCATATAAAAGGCTGTGATGACAGTCTGCAGATAAAAGGCTGTGATGACAGTCTGCAGGTAAAGGCTGTGATGACAGTCTGCAGGTAAAAGGCTGTGATGACAGTCTGCAGATAAAAGGCTGTGATGATGAAAGTTACATAAATACCTCTGCGGTTATATTACCAATAACAATACAAGTTAAATGGGTCCATTCGTCTTTTACACAAAACCAAATGCTCTTTCTCAAATGCTCCGAGTAAAACAGGTCAAATCAAATTACATTTTATTGGTCTCATACACGTGTTTAGCAGATGTTATTGCGGGTGTTGCGAAATGCTTGTGTGTGGTAAGACCTTACCGTGATATGCTTACTTACGAGCTCTTAACCAACAATGCAGACTTTTTAAAAGGTAAGTAAGAAAAATGTGTTCAATAAACTAAAGGATAAATAGCAACACAATAAAAATAACAATGTTATTTGAGTCAATGTGCAGGGCTACTGGGTAGTCGAGGTAATAATGAGTCAATGTGCAGGGCTACTGGGTAGTCGAGGTGATAATGAGTCAATGTGCAGGGGTACTGGGTAGTCGAGGTAATAATGAGTCAATGTGCAGGGGTACTGGGTAGTCGAGGTGATAATGAGTCAATGTGCAGGGGTACTGGGTAGTCGAGGTAATAATGAGGCAATGTGCATGGGTACTGGGTAGTCGAGGTAATAATGAGTCAATGTGCAGGGCTACTGGGTAGTCGAGGTGATAATGAGTCAATGTGCAGGGGTACTGGGTAGTCGAGGTAATAATGAGTCAATGTGCAGGGGTACTGGGTAGTCGAGGTGATAATGAGTCAATGTGCAGGGGTACTGGGTAGTCGAGGTAATAATGAGGCAATGTGCATGGGTACTGGGTAGTCGAGGTAATAATGAGTCAATGTGCAGGGCTACTGGGTAGTCGAGGTGATAATGAGTCAATGTGCAGGGGTACTGGGTAGTCGAGGTAATAATGAGTCAATGTGCAGGGGTACTGGGTAGTCGAGGTGATAATGAGTCAATGTGCAGGGGTACTGGGTAGTCGAGGTAATAATGAGGCAATGTGCAGGGGTACTGGGTAGTCGAGGTAATAATGAGTCAATGTGCAGGGGTCCTGGGTAGTCGAGGTGATAATGAGTCAATGTGCAGGGGTCCTGGGTAGTCGAGGTGATAATGAGTCAATGTGCAGGGGTACTGGGTAGTCGAGGTGATAATGAGTCAATGTGCAGGGGTACTGGGTAGTCGAGGTGATAATGAGTCAATGTGCAGGGGTACTGGGTAGTCGAGGTAATAATGAGTCAATGTGCAGGGGTACTGGGTAGTCGAGGTGATAATGAGTCAATGTGCAGGGGTACTGGGTAGTCGAGGTGATAATGAGTCAATGTGCAGGGGTACTGGGTAGTCGAGGTAATAATGAGTCAATGTGCAGGGGTACTGGGTAGTCGAGGTAATAATGAGTCAATGTGCAGGGGTACTGGGTAGTCGAGGTAATAATGAGTCAATGTGCAGGGGTACTGGGTAGTAGAGGTAATAATGAGTCAATGTGCAGGGGTACTGGGTAGTCGAGGTAATAATGAGTCAATGTGCAGGGGTACTGGGTAGTCGAGGTAATAATGAGTCAATGTGCAGGGGTACTGGGTAGTCGAGGTAATAATGAGTCAATGTGCAGGGGTACTGGGTAGTCGAGGTGATAATGAGTCAATGTGCAGGGGTACTGGGTAGTCGAGGTAATAATAAGTCAATGTGCAGGGGTACTGGGTAGTCGAGGTAATAATGAGTCAATGTGCAGGGGTAATGGGTAGTCGAGGTAATAATGAGTCAATGTGCAGGGGTACTGGGTAGTCGAGGTGATAATGAGTTAATGTGCAGGGGTACTGGGTAGTCGAAGTGATAATGAGTCAATGTGCAGGGGTACTGGGTAGTCAAGGTAATAATGAGTCAATGTGCAGGGGTACTGGGTAGTCGAGGTAATAATGAGTCAATGTGCAGGGGTACTGGGTAGTCGAGGTAATAATGAGTCAATGTGCAGGGGTACTGGGTAGTCGAGGTAATAATGAGTCAATGTGCAGGGGTACTGGGTAGTCGAGGTAATAATGAGTCAATGTGCAGGGGTACTGGGTACTCGAAGTGATAATGAGTCAATGTGCAGGGGTACTGGGTAGTCGAGGTAATAATGAGTCAATGTGCAGGGGTACTGGGTAGTCGAGGTAATAATGAGTCAATGTGCAGGGGTCCTGGGTAGTCGAGGTAATAATGAGGCAATGTGCAGGGGTACTGGGTAGTCGAGGTAATAATGAGTCAATGTGCAGGGGTACTGGGTAGTCGAGGTAATAATGAGGCAATGTGCAGGGGTACTGGGTAGTCGAGGTAATAATGAGGCAATGTGCAGGGGTACTGGGTAGTGGAGGTAATAATGAGTCAATGTGCAGGGGTACTGGGTAGTCGAGGTAATAATGAGTCAATGTGCAGGGGTACTGGGTAGTCGAGGTAATAATGAGTCAATGTGCAGGGGTACTGGGTAGTCGAGGTAATAATGAGTCAATGTGCAGGGGTACTGGGTAGTCGAGGTAATAATGAGTCAATGTGCAGGGGTACTGGGTAGTCGAGGTAATAATGAGTCAATGTGCAGGGGTACTGGGTAGTGGAGGTAATAATGAGTCAATGTGCAGGGGTACTGGGTAGTCGAGGTGATAATGAGTCAATGTGCAGGAGTACTGGGTAGTCGAGGTGATAATGAGTCAATGTGCAGGGGTACTGGGTAGTCGAGGTGATAATGAGTCAATGTGCAGGGGTACTGGGTAGTCGAGGTAATAATGAGTCAATGTGCAGGGGTACTGGGTAGTCGAGGTAGTAATGAGTCAATGTGCAGGGGTACTGGGTAGTCGAGGTCATAATGAGGCAATGTGCAGGGGTACTGGGTAGTCGAGGTAATAATGAGTCAATGTGCAGGGGTACTGGGTAGTCGAGGTAGTAATGAGTCAATGTGCAGGGGTACTGGGTAGTCGAGGTAATAATGAGTCAATGTGCAGGGGTACTGGGTAGCCGAGGAAGTAATGAGTCAATGTGCAGGGGTACTGGGTAGTCGAGGTGATAATGAGTCAATGTGCAGGGGTACTGGGTAGTCGAGGTAAAAATGAGTCAATGTGCAGGGGTACTGGGTAGTCGAGGTAATAATGAGTCAATGTGCAGGGGTACTGGGTAGTCGAGGTGATAATGAGTCAATGTGCAGGGGTACTGGGTAGTCGAGGTAATAATGAGTCAATGTGCAGGGGTACTGGGTAGTGGAGGTAATAATGAGTCAATGTGCAGGGGTACTGGGTAGTCGAGGTAATAATGAGTCAATGTGCAGGGGTACTGGGTAGTCGAGGTAATAATGAGTCAATGTGCAGGGGTACTGGGTAGTCGAGGTAATAATGAGTCAATGTGCAGGGGTACTGGGTAGTCGAGGTAATAATGAGGCAATGTGCAGGGGTACTGGGTAGTCGAGGTAATAATGAGTCAATGTGCAGGGGTCCTGAGTAGTCGAGGTAATAATGAGTCAATGTACAGGGGTACTGGGTAGTCGAGGTGATAATGAGTCAATGTGCAGGGGTACTGGGTAGTCGAGGTGATAATGAGTCAATGTGCAGGGGTACTGGGTGGTCGAGGTAATAATGAGTCAATGTGCAGGGGTCCTGGGTAGTCGAGGTGATAATGAGTCAATGTGCAGGGGTACTGGGTAGTCTAGGTGATAATGAGTCAATGTGCAGGGGTACTGGGTAGTCGAGGTGATAATGAGTCAATGTGCAGGGGTACTGGGTAGTCGAGGTGATAATGAGTCAATGTGCAGGGGTACTGGGTAGTCGAGGTAATAATGAGTCAATGTGCAGGGGTACTGGGTAGTCTAGGTAATAATGAGTCAATGTGCAGGGGTACTGGGTAGTCGAGGTAATAATGAGTCAATGTGCAGGGGTACTGGGTAGTCGAGGTGATAATGAGTCAATGTGCAGGGGTACTGGGTAGTCGAGGTAGTAATGAGTCAATGTGCAGGGGTACTGGGTAGTCGAGGTGATAATGAGTCAATGTGCAGGGGTACTGGGTAGTCGAGGTGATAATGAGTCAATGTGCAGGGGTACTGGGTAGTCGAGGTGATAATGAGTCAATGTGCAGGGGTACTGGGTAGTCGAGGTAATAATGAGTCAATGTGCAGGGGTACTGGGTAGTCGAGGTAATAATGAGTCAATGTGCAGGGGTACTGGGTAGTCGAGGTGATAATGAGTCAATGTGCAGGGGTACTGGGTAGTAGAGCTAATAATGAGTCAATGTGCAGGGGTACTGGGTAGTCGAGGTAATAATGAGTCAATGTGCAGGGGTACTGGGTAGTCGAGGTGATAATGAGTCAATGTGCAGGAGTACTGGGTAGTCGAGGTGATAATGAGTCAATGTGCAGGGGTACTGGGTAGTCGAGGTGATAATGAGTCAATGTGCAGGGGTACTGGGTAGTCGAGGTGATAATGAGTCAATGTGCAGGGGTACTGGGTAGTCGAGGTAATAATGAGTCAATGTGCAGGGGTACTGGGTAGTCGAGGTAATAATGAGTCAATGTGCAGGGGTACTGGGTAGTCGAGGTGATAATGAGTCAATGTGCAGGGGTACTGGGTAGTCGAGGTAATAATGAGTCAATGTGCAGGGGTACTGGGTAGTTGAGGTAATAATGAGTCAATGTGCAGGGGTCCTGGGTAGTCGAGGTGATAATGAGTCAATGTGCAGGGGTCCTGGGTAGTCGAGGTGATAATGAGTCAATGTGCAGGGGTACTGGGTAGTCGAGGTAATAATGAGTCAATGTGCAGGGGTCCTGGGTAGTCGAGGTGATAATGAGTCAATGTGCAGGGGTACTGGGTAGTCGAGGTAATAATGAGTCAATGTGCAGGGGTACTGGGTAGTCTAAGTAGTAATGAGTCAATGTGCAGGGGTACTGGGTAGTCGAGGTGATAATGAGTCAATGTGCAGGGGTACTGGGTAGTCGAGGTGATAATGAGTCAATGTGCAGGGGTACTGGGTAGTCGAGGTAATAATGAGGCAATGTGCAGGGGTCCTGGGTAGTCGAGGTGATAATGAGTCAATGTGCAGGGGTACTGGGTAGTCGAGGTGATAATGAGTCAATGTGCAGGGGTACTGGGTAGTCGAGGTGATAATGAGTCAATGTGCAGGGGTACTGGGTAATCAGTGCTTGCAAACTATCATGGATTACAAAGGGAAACCCAGCCACAAGCTGCCCAGTGACGCGAGCCTACCAGACAAGTTAAATGGCTTCTATGCTCTCTTCGGGGGCAAGCAACACTGAACCATACATGAGAGCACCAGCTGTTTCGGACGACTGCGTGATCATGCTCTCCAAAGCCGATGTGAGGAAGACCTTTAAACAGGTTAACATTCACAAGGCCTCAGGGCCAGATGGATTACAAGGACGAATACTCAGAGCATGCGCTGACCACCTGGCAAGTATCTTCACTGACATTTTCAACCTCTCCTTGACCCAATCTGTAATACCTACATGTTTCAAGCAAACCACCATAGTCCCTGTGCCCAAGAAAGACAAGGTAACCTGCCTAAATGACTACCGCCCATGGCACTCACATCTGTAGCCATGAAATACTTTGAAAGGCTGGTCATGGCTCACAACACTATTATCCCAGACACCCTGGACCCACTCCAATTCGCATTCCGCACTAACAGAACCACAGACGATGCAATCTCTGTTGCACTCCCCATTGCCCTCTCCTAGCTGGACAAAAGGAACAGCTATGTGAGAATGCTATTCATTAAACTTCTTCGGGATCGGTGTCCGATGGGACGGTTGAGCTAACGTAGGCTAACGCGATTAACAATTTCCCAGGACATAGACATATCTGATATTGGCAGAAAGATTGTTAATCTAACGGCACTGTCCAATTTACAGTAGCTATTACAGTGAAATAATACTGTGCTATTGTTTGAGGAGAGTGCACAATTTAGAACATGAAAAGTTATTAAATAACAAATTAGGCACATTTGGGCAGTCTTGGTACAAAACTTTGAACAGAAATTCAATGGTTCATTGGATCAGTCTAAATCTTTGCACATACACTGCTGCCATCTAGTGGCCAAAATCTAAATTTCACCGGGCTGGAATAATACATTATGGCCTTTCTCTTGCATTTCAAAGATGATGGTACAAAATAATACAAAATAACGTTTTTTTTCTTTGTATTATCTTTTACCAGATCTAATGTGTTATATTCTCGTACATTCATTTCACATTTCCACAAACGTCAAAGTGTTTCCTTTCAAATGGTACCGAGAAAATGCATATCCTTGCTTCATGGCCTGAGCTACAGGCAGTTAGATTTGGGTATCTCATTTTAGGCGAAAATTTAAAAAAAGGGGCGGATCCTTAAGAGGTTTTAACTATAGCTCAGCGTCCGACACCATAGTGCCCTCCAAGCTCCTCACTGAGCAAAGAACCCTGGGACTGAACACCTCCATCTACAAACTGGATCCTGAACTTCCTGACAGGCCGCCCCCTGGTGGTGAGGGTAGGCAACAACAAATCCGCCACGCTAACCTTCAACATGGGGGCCCCTCAGGGGTGCGTGCTCAGTCCCCTCCTGTACTGACGGTTTCCTCACCAGAGACGTTGTGTTATATAGCGAGTGTGCCCTTCTGTACTGATGGTGTCCTCACCAGAGACGTTGCGTTATATAGCGAGTGTGCCCTTCTGCTTTTGGTGCATGCGCTCTAGCCTACATGAGATTATAGACAGAAGTAATTTTTATTTATCAAACGGCAGCTAGGTATCGATGATCATGTGACTAGAATAAGAACCTGGATATGTATTGTAAAGGAGCATCAAGCGTCACCGTTTCACCACCCTGTGAAGTCCATCATCACCGTTTCACCACCCTGTGAAGCCCAGCGTCACCGTTTCACCACCCTGTGAAGTCCAGCGTCACCGTTTCACCACCCTGTGAAGCCCAGCGTCACCGTTTCACCACCCTGTGAAGCCCAGCGTCACCGTTTCACCACCCTGTGAAGTCCATCATCACCGTTTCACCACCCTGTGAAGTCCATCATCACCGTTTCACCGCCCTGTGAAGTCCATCATCACCGTTTCACCGCCCTGTGAAGTCCATCATCACCGTTTCACCGCCCTGTGAAGTCCATCATCACCGTTTCACCGCCCTGTGAAGTCCAGCATCACCGTTTCACCGCCCTGTGAAGTCCATCATCACCGTTTCACCACCCTGTGAAGCCCAGCGTCACCGTTTCACCACCCTGTGAAGCCCAGCGTCACCGTTTCACCACCCTGTGAAGTCCATCATCACCGTTTCACCACCCTGTGAAGTCCATCATCACCGTTTCACCGCCCTGTGAAGTCCATCATCACCGTTTCACCACCCTGTGAAGTCCAGCATCACCGTTTCACCGCCCTGTGAAGTCCATCATCACCGTTTCACCGCCCTGTGAAGTCCATCATCACCGTTTCACCGCCCTGTGCAGTCCATCGTCACCGTTTCACCACCCTGTGCAGTCCAGCGTCACCGTTTCACCACCCTGTGAAGCCCATCATCACCGTTTCACCACCCTGTGAAGCCCATCATCAACGTTTCACCACCCTGTGAAGCCCATCATCACCGTTTCACCACCCTGTGAAGTCCATCATCACCGTTTCACCACCCTGTGCAGTCCAGCGTCACTGTTTCACCACCCTGTGAAGTCCATCATCACCGTTTCACCACCCTGTGAAGCCCATCATCACCGTTTCACCACCCTGTGAAGCCCATCATCACCGTTTCACCACCCTGTGCAGTCCAGCGTCACCGTTTCACCACCCTGTGAAGTCCATCATCACCGTTTCACCACCCTGTGAAGTCCATCATCACCGTTTCACCACCCTGTGAAGCCCATCATCACCGTTTCACCACCCTGTGAAGTCCATCATCACCGTTTCACCACCCTGTGCAGTCCAGCGTCACCGTTTCACCACCCTGTGAAGTCCATCATCACCGTTTCACCACCCTGTGAAGCCCATCATCACCGTTTCACCACCCTGTGAAGCCCATCATCACCGTTTCACCACCCTGTGAAGTCCAGCGTCACCGTTTCACCACCCTGTGAAGTCCATCATCACCGTTTCACCACCCTGTGAAACCCATCATCACCGTTTCACCACCCTGTGAAGTCCAGCGTCACCGTTTCACCACCCTGTGAAGTCCATCATCACCGTTTCACCACCCTGTGAAACCCATCATCACCGTTTCACCACCCTGTGAAGTCCATCATCACCGTTTCACCACCCTGTGAAGTCCATCATCACCGTTTCACCACCCTGTGAAGTCCATCATCACCGTTTCACCACCCTGTGAAGTCCATCACCGTTTCACCACCCTGTGAAGTCCATCATCACCGTTTCACCACCCTGTGAAGTCCAGCATCACCGTTTCACCACCCTGTGAAGTCCAGCATCACCGTTTCACCACCCTGTGAAGTCCATCATCACCGTTTCACCACCCTGTGAAGTCCATCGTCACCGTTTCACCACCCTGTGAAGTCCATCGTCACCGTTTCACCACCCTGTGAAGACCATCGTCACCGTTTCACCACCCTGTGAAGTCCATCATCACCGTTTCACCACCCTGTGAAGCCCATCGTCACCGTTTCACCACCCTGTGAAGTCCATCATCACCGTTTCACCACCCTGTGAAGTCCATCATCACCGTTTCACCACCCTGTGAAGTCCATCATCACCGTTTCACCACCCTGTGAAGCCCATCACCGTTTCACCACCCTGTGAAGTCCAGCATCACCGTTTCACCACCCTGTGAAGTCCATCGTCACCGTTTCACCACCCTGTGAAGTCCATCGTCACCGTTTCACCACCCTGTGAAGTCCATCGTCACCGTTTCACCACCCTGTGAAGTCCAGCATCACCGTTTCACCACCCTGTGAAGTCCATCATCACCGTTTCACCACCCTGTGAAGCCCATCATCACCGTTTCACCACCCTGTGAAGCCCATCATCACCGTTTCACCACCCTGTGAAGTCCATCATCACCGTTTCACCACCCTGTGAAGCCCATCATCACCGTTTCACCACCCTGTGAAGTCCATCATCACCGCTTCACCACCCTGTGAAGTCCATCATCACCGTTTCACCACCCTGTGAAGTCCATCATCACCGTTTCACCACCCTGTGAAGTCCATCATCACCGTTTCACCACCCTGTGAAGTACATCATCACCGTTTCACCACCCTGTGAAGCCCATCATCACCGTTTCACCACCCTGTGAAGTCCATCATCACCGTTTCACCACCCTGTGAAGTCCATCATCACGACTTCACCGCCCTGTGAAGTCCATCATCACCGTTTCACCGCCCTGTGAAGTCCAGCGTCACCGTTTCACCACCCTGTGAAGTCCATCATCACCGTTTCACCACCCTGTGAAACCCATCATCACCGTTTCACCACCCTGTGAAGTCCATCATCACCGTTTCACCACCCTGTGAAGTCCATCATCACCGTTTCACCACCCTGTGAAGTCCATCATCACCGTTTCACCACCCTGTGAAGTCCATCATCACGACTTCACCGCCCTGTGAAGTCCATCATCACCGGTTCACCACCCTGTGAAGTCCATCATCACCGTTTCACCACCCTGTGAAGTCCATCATCACCGTTTCACCACCCTGTGAAGTCCATCATCACGTCTTCACCTGTAGCCTGATAAACTGCTCCACTCAAAGTTTACTTTGATATCATGGTAATTATATCAATATTTACCATAAAAGAATTTCCACTGACATTTATCGCATAATTAATTTTAATGATACAAAAAAGAAACCACCTTGTCTAGACTATTTAGTTTTGTCGACATTTGGAAAGTTTACTGAAATATTTTCTGTTTCCATCAGGCTTGTCATTAAATTTTTATCCGACATGTACTGTACTTTACTAGCATTAAAAGGTTGGATGGAAACCTGGTTAGGTGTCAAGCCATTTTGAGGATACTGGAATGATATTTAGGATGAATGTGTGCATGCCTATGGGAGACTAACCAGATTAAACATTGTGACTGATTGTGTTTATGTCTACAGGAGACTAATCAGATTAAACATTGTGACTGATTGTGTTTATGTCTACAGGAGATTAATCAGATTAAAACATTGTGATTGGCTGTGTTTATGCCTATCGGAGACTAATCAGATTAAAACGTTGTGATTGGCTCTGTTTATGCCTATAGGAGATTAATCAGATTAAAACATTGTGATTGGCTCTGTTTATGCCTATAGGAGATTAATCAGATTAAAACGTTGTGATTGGCTCTGTTTATGCCTATAGGAGATTAATCAGATTAAAACATTGTGATTGGCTCTGTTTATGCCTATAGGAGATTAATCAGATTAAAACATTGTGATTGGCTCTGTTTATGCCTATAGGAGACTAACCAGATTAAAACGTTGTGATTGGCTCTGTTTATGCCTATAGGAGATTAATCAGATTAAAACGTTGTGATTGGCTCTGTTTATGTCTACAGGAGACTAATCAGATTAAAACGTTGTGATTGGCTCTGTTTATGTCTACAGGAGACTAATCAGATTAAAACGTTGTGATTGGCTCTGTTTATGTCTACAGGAGACTAATCAGATTAAAACGTTGTGATTGGCTCTGTTTATGCCACACATATAAAAGTAATACATTGTAAAGGTTAAATGTCAAATATTTAGGTTCTAGGTGCACGAGGAAGAGGTACTGGATTGGAGAGGAGGAAGAGCACGAGGAAGAGGTACTGGATTGGAGAGGAGGAAGAGCACGAGGACGAGCTACCGGATTGGAGAGGAGGCAGAGCATGAGGGAGAGCCACTGGATTGGAGAGGAGGCAGAGCACGAGGACGAGCTACCGGATTGGAGAGGAGGCAGAGCACGAGGAAGAGGTACTGGATTGGAGAGGAGGAAGAGCACGAGGAAGAGGTACTGGATTGGAGAGGAGGCAGAGCACGAGGGAGAGGTACTGGATTGGAGAGGTGGAAGAGCACGAGGACGAGCTACCGGATTGGAGAGGAGGCAGAGCACGAGGGAGAGCCACTGGATTGGAGAGGAGGAAGAGCACGAGGACGAGGTACTGGATTGGAGAGGAGGCAGAGCACGAGGGAGAGCCACTGGATTGGAGAGGAGGCAGAGCACGAGGAAGAGGTACCGGATTGGAGAGGAGGTAGAGCACGAGGAAGAGGTACTGGATTGGAGAGGAGGAAGAGCACGAGGAAGAGGTACTGGATTGGAGAGGAGGCAGAGCACGAGGGAGAGGTACTGGATTGGAGAGGTGGAAGAGCACGAGGACGAGGTACTGGATTGGAGAGGAGGCAGAGCACGAGGGAGAGCCACTGGATTGGAGAGGAGATAGAGCACGAGGACGAGGTACTGGATTGGAGAGGAGGCAGAGCACGAGGGAGAGCCACTGGATTGGAGAGGAGGCAGAGCACGAGGAAGAGGTACCGGATTGGAGAGGAGGCAGAGCACGAGGGAGAGCCACTGGATTGGAGAGGAGGAAGAGCACGAGGACGAGGTACTGGATTGGAGAGGAGGCACAGCACGAGGGAGAGCCACTGGATTGGAGAGGAGGCAGAGCACGAGGAAGAGGTACCGGATTGGAGAGGAGGCAGAGCACGAGGAACAGGTACTGGATTGGAGAGGAGGCAGAGCACGAGGGAGAGCCACTGGATTGGAGAGGAGGCAGAGCACGAGGAAGAGGTACCGGATTGGAGAGGAGGTAGAGCACGAGGGAGAGGTACTGGATTGGAGATGAGGCACAGCACGAGGGAGAGACACTGGATTGGAGAGGAGGCAGAGCACGAGGGAGAGCCACTGGATTGGAGAGGAGACAGAGCACGAGGGAGAGGTACTGGATTGGAGAGGAGGCAGAGCACGAGGAAGAGGTACTGGATTGGAGAGGAGGCAGAGCACGAGGGAGAGCCACTGGATTGGAGAGGAGGCAGAGCACGAGGGAGAGCCACTGGATTGGAGAGGAGGCAGAGCACGAGGGAGAGCCACTGGATTGGAGAGGAGGCAGAGCACGAGGGAGAGCCACTGGATTGGAGAGGAGACAGAGCACGAGGAAGAGACACTGGATTGGAAAGGAGGCAGAGCACGAGGGAGAGCCACTGGATTGGAGAGGAGGCAGAGCACGAGGGAGAGCCACTGGATTGGAAAGGAGACAGAGCACGAGGGAGAGCCACTGGATTGGAGAGGAGGCAGAGCACGAGGGAGAGCCACTGGATTGGAGAGGAGGCAGAGCACGAGGGAGAGACATTGGATTAGAGAGGAGGCAGAGCACGAGGGAGAGCCACTGGATTAGAGAGGAGGCAGAGCACGAGGGAGAGCCACTGGATTAGAGAGTAAGGTAAATTGTCCTGAATAACAGGGCCTGCCAGGAGCATATGACCTCATTATTACAGATTGGAGAGGAGGCAGAGAGGATGACGTTAGTGTCTGTGGTGTCTGTTGTTTTTCCTGGACCAGACAGATAGGCTGGCGTTAGTGTCTGTTGTTTCTCCTGGACCAGACAGAGAGGCTGTCGTTAGTGTCTGTAGGGTCTGTTGTTTCTCCTGGTCCAGACAGAGAGGCTGTGGTTAGTGTCTGTTGTTTCTCCTGGTCCAGACAGAGAGGCTGTGGTTAGTGTCTGTTGTTTCTCCTGGTCCAGACAGAGAGGCTGTCGTTAGTGTCTGTTGTTTCTCCTGGTCCAGACAGAGAGGCTGTCGTTGGTGTCTGTAGGGTCTGTTGTGTCTCCTGGTCCAGACAGAGAGACTGTCGTTGGTGTCTGTAGGGTCTGTTGTTTCTCCTGGTCCAGACAGAGAGGCTGTGGTTAGTGTCTGTTGTTTCTCCTGGTCCAGACAGAGAGACTGTAGTTAGTGTCTGTTGTTTCTCCTGGTCCAGACAGAGAGACTGTCGTTAGTGTCTGTAGGGTCTGTTGTTTCTCCTGGTCCAGACAGAGAGACTGTCGTTAGTGTCTGTTGTTTCTCCTGGTCCAGACAGAGAGACTGTAGTTAGTGTCTGTTGTTTCTCCTGGTCCAGACAGAGAGACTGTCGTTAGTGTCTGTAGGGTCTGTTGTTTCTCCTGGTCCAGACAGAGAGGCTGTGGTTAGTGTCTGTTGTTTCTCCTGGTCCAGACAGAGAGGCTGTCGTTAGTGTCTGTTGTTTCTCCTGGACCAGACAGAGAGGCTGTCGTTAGTGTCTGTTGTTTCTCCTGGTCCAGACAGAGAGGCTGTCGTTAGTGTCTGTTGTTTCTCCTGGTCCAGACAGAGAGACTGTCGTTGGTGTCTGTAGGGTCTGTTGTTTCTCCTGGTCCAGACAGAGAGGCTGTGGTTAGTGTCTGTTGTTTCTCCTGGTCCAGACAGAGAGGCTGTCGTTAGTGTCTGTTGTTTCTCCTGGTCCAGACAGAGAGACTGTCGTTGGTGTCTATAGGGTCTGTTGTTTCTCCTGGACCAGACAGAGAGGCTGTGGTTAGTGTCTGTAGGGTCTGTTGTGTCTCCTGGTCCAGACAGAGAGGCTGTAGTTGGTGTCTGTAGGGTCTGTTGTTTCTCCTGGTCCAGACAGAGAGGCTGTGGTTAGTGTCTGTTGTTTCTCCTGGTCCAGACAGAGAGGCTGTGGTTAGTGTCTGTTGTTTCTCCTGGTCCAGACAGAGAGGCTGTGGTTAGTGTCTGTTGTTTCTCCTGGTCCAGACAGAGAGGCTGTGGTTAGTGTCTGTTGTTTCTCCTGGTCCAGACAGAGAGGCTGTGGTTAGTGTCTGTTGTTTCTCCTGGTCCAGACAGAGAGGCTGTGGTTAGTGTCTGTTGTTTCTCCTGGTCCAGACAGAGAGACTGTCGTTAGTGTCTGTTGTTTCTCCTGGTCCAGACAGAGAGGCTGTGGTTAGTGTCTGTTGTTTCTCCTGGTCCAGACAGAGAGGCTGTGGTTAGTGTCTGTTGTATCTCCTGGTCCAGACAGAGAGGCTGTAGTTAGTGTCTGTAGGGTCTGTTGTTTCTCCTGGTCCAGACAGAGAGGCTGTGGTTAGTGTCTGTAGGGTCTGTTGTTTCTCCTGGTCCAGACAGAGAGGCTGTGGTTAGTGTCTGTTGTTTCTCCTGGTCCAGACAGAGAGGCTGTGGTTAGTGTCTGTTGTTTCTCCTGGACCAGACAGAGAGACTGTCGTTAGTGTCTGTTGTTTCTCCTGGTCCAGACAGAGAGGCTGTAGTTAGTGTCTGTAGGGTCTGTTGTTTCTCCTGGTCCAGACAGAGAGGCTGTCGTTAGTGTCTGTGGTGTCTGTTGTGTCTCCTGGTCCAGACAGAGAGGCTGTCGTTAGTGTCTGTAGGGTCTGTTGTGTCTCCTGGTCCAGACAGAGAGGCTGTCGTTAGTGTCTGTAGGGTCTGTTGTTTCTCCTGGTCCAGACAGAGAGGCTGTAGTTAGTGTCTGTAGGGTCTGTTGTTTCTCCTGGTCCAGACAGAGAGGCTGTCGTTAGTGTCTGTGGTGTCTGTTGTGTCTCCTGGACCAGACAGAGAGGCTGTCGTTAGTGTCTGTAGGGTCTGTTGTGTCTCCTGGTCCAGACAGAGAGGCTGTCGTTAGTGTCTGTTGTTTCTCCTGGACCAGACAGAGAGGCTGTCGTTAGTGTCTGTTGTTTCTCCTGGTCCAGACAGAGAGGCTGTGGTTAGTGTCTGTTGTTTCTCCTGGTCCAGACAGAGAGACTGTGGTTAGTGTCTGTAGGGTCTGTTGTTTCTCCTGGTCCAGACAGAGAGGCTGGCGTTAGTGTCTGTAGGGTCTGTTGTTTCTCCTGGTCCAGACAGAGAGGCTGGCGTTAGTGTCTGTTGTTTCTCCTGGACCAGACAGAGAGGCTGTCGTTAGTGTCTGTAGTGTCTGTTGTTTCTCCTGGTCCAGACAGAGAGACTGTGGTTAGTGTCTGTTGTTTCTCCTGGACCAGACAGAGAGACTGTGGTTAGTGTCTGTAGGGTCTGTTGTTTCTCCTGGTCCAGACAGAGAGACTGTGGTTAGTGTCTGTTGTTTCTCCTGGTCCAGACAGAGAGGCTGTCGTTAGTGTCTGTAGTGTCTGTTGTTTCTCCTGGTCCAGACAGAGAGACTGTGGTTAGTGTCTGTTGTTTCTCCTGGTCCAGACAGAGAGGCTGTCGTTAGTGTCTATAGTGTCTGTTGTTTCTCCTGGTCCAGACAGAGAGGCTGGCGTTAGTGTCTGTAGGGTCTGTTGTTTCTCCTGGTCCAGACAGAGAGGCTGTCGTTAGTGTCTGTAGGGTCTGTTGTTTCTCCTGGTCCAGACAGAGAGGCTGTCGTTGGTGTCTATAGTGTCTGTTGTTTCTCCTGGTCCAGACAGAGAGGCTGTGGTTAGTGTCTGTAGGGTCTGTTGTTTCTCCTGGTCCAGACAGAGAGGCTGTGGTTAGTGTCTGTAGGGTCTGTTGTTTCTCCTGGTCCAGACAGAGAGGCTGTCGTTGGTGTCTATAGTGTCTGTTGTTTCTCCTGGTCCAGACAGAGAGGCTGTGGTTAGTGTCTGTAGGGTCTGTTGTTTCTCCTGGTCCAGACAGAGAGGCTGTGGTTAGTGTCTGTAGGGTCTGTTGTTTCTCCTGGTCCAGACAGAGAGGCTGTCGTTGGTGTCTGTAGGGTCTGTTGTTTCTCCTGGACCAGACAGAGAGGCTGTCGTTGGTGTCTATAGTGTCTGTTGTTTCTCCTGGTCCAGACAGAGAGGCTGTGGTTAGTGTCTGTTGTTTCTCCTGGACCAGACAGAGAGGCTGTCGTTAGTGTCTGTAGGGTCTGTTGTGTCTCCTGGACCAGACAGAGAGACTGTGGTTAGTGTCTGTTGTTTCTCCTGGACCAGACAGAGAGGCTGTCGTTAGTGTCTGTAGGGTCTGTTGTGTCTCCTGGACCAGACAGAGAGACTGTCGTTAGTGTCTGTTGTTTCTCCTGGACCAGACAGAGAGGCTGTCGTTAGTGTCTGTAGGGTCTGTTGTTTCTCCTGGTCCAGACAGAGAGACTGTGGTTAGTGTCTGTTGTTTCTCCTGGTCCAGACAAAGAGGCTGTGGTTAGTGTCTGTTGTTTCTCCTGGTCCAGACAGAGAGGCTGTGGTTAGTGTCTGTTGTTTCTCCTGGTCCAGACAAAGAGGCTGTCGTTAGTGTCTGTAGTGTCTGTTGTTTCTCCTGGTCCAGACAGAGAGACTGTGGTTAGTGTCTGTTGTTTCTCCTGGTCCAGACAAAGAGGCTGTCATTAGTGTCTGTAGGGTCTGTTGTTTCTCCTGGTCCAGACAGAGAGGCTGTCGTTGGTGTCTATAGTGTCTGTTGTTTCTCCTGGTCCAGACAGAGAGGCTGTGGTTAGTGTCTGTAGGGTCTGTTGTTTCTCCTGGTCCAGACAGAGAGGCTGTGGTTAGTGTCTGTAGGGTCTGTTGTTTCTCCTGGTCCAGACAGAGAGGCTGTCGTTGGTGTCTGTTGTTTCTCCTGGTCCAGACAGAGAGGCTGTGGTTAGTGTCTGTTGTTTCTCCTGGACCAGACAGAGAGGCTGTCGTTAGTGTCTGTAGGGTCTGTTGTGTCTCCTGGACCAGACAGAGAGACTGTCGTTAGTGTCTGTTGTTTCTCCTGGACCAGACAGAGAGACTGTGGTTAGTGTCTGTTGTTTCTCCTGGACCAGACAGAGAGGCTGTCGTTAGTGTCTGTAGGGTCTGTTGTGTCTCCTGGACCAGACAGAGAGACTGTCGTTAGTGTCTGTTGTTTCTCCTGGACCAGACAGAGAGGCTGTGGTTAGTGTCTGTTGTTTCTCCTGGTCCAGACAGAGAGGCTGTCGTTAGTGTCTGTAGGGTCTGTTGTTTCTCCTGGTCCAGACAGAGAGGCTGTGGTTAGTGTCTGTAGGGTCTGTTGTGTCTCCTGGACCAGACAGAGAGGCTGTGGTTAGTGTCTGTTGTTTCTCCTGGTCCAGACAGAGAGGCTGTGGTTAGTGTCTGTTGTTTCTCCTGGTCCAGACAGAGAGGCTGTGGTTAGTGTCTGTTGTTTCTCCTGGACCAGACAGAGAGGCTGTCGTTAGTGTCTGTAGGGTCTGTTGTGTCTCCTGGTCCAGACAGAGAGACTGTGGTTAGTGTCTGTTGTTTCTCCTGGTCCAGACAGAGAGGCTGTGGTTAGTGTCTGTAGGGTCTGTTGTGTCTCCTGGTCCAGACAGATAGGCTGTAATGTTTACTGGGTCCATGTGGTCTGTTATAAGAGCTGTGACGTCATACTTCTCCGTCCCGCCAGCAGCCAGCCCCTGCTCCAAATAGCACCCTATTCCCTATGGGCCCTGGTCAAAAGTAGTGCACCCTATTCCCTATGGGCCCTGGTCAAAAGTAGTGCACCCTATTCCCTATGGGCCCTGGTTAAAAGTAGTGCACCCTATTCCCTATGGGCCCTGGTCAAAAGTAGTGCACCCTATTCCCCATGGGCCCTGGTCAAAAGTAGTGCACCCTATTCCCTATGGGCCCTGGTCAAAAGTAGTGCACCCTATTCCCCATGGGCCCTGGTCAAAAGTAGTGCACCCTATTCCCTATGGGCCCTGGTCAAAAGTAGTGCACCCTATTCCCTATGGGCCCTGGTCAAAAGTAGTGCACCCTATTCCCTATGGGCCCTGGTCAAAAGTAGTGCACCCTATTCCCTATGTGCCCTGGTCAAAAGTAGTGCCCTATATAGGGAACGGGGTGCCATTTGGGACACGCCCACATCCAGCCCCTCTATAACAATTCTCCCATTGTCCACCAACATCCCCTGATAGACGGGAATAGACTCTAATGGAGGTGGAGGTGGAGGTGGAGGTGGAGGCGGCGGCGGCGGTGGCGGTGGCGGTGGTGGTGGTCCGCACACTGAGGAACACTGATGTAAAACACCACAAGATGCTGTGAGGGGACACCCCTCCCTTCCTCCTCCCTCCTCCCTACCTCAAAGTGGCTCCCTATTCCCTTAGTAGTGCACGACTTTTAACCAGGGCCCATAGGGAATAGGGTGCACGACTTTTAACTAGGGCCCATAGGGATCTTTATATGGAATAGGGTTTCATTTGAGACAGCCACAGTAGACAGTAGTGTAGAACACAGTAATGTAGAACACAGTAGTGTATGGAGACAGTAGTGTAGAGCACAGTAATGTATGGAGACAGTAGTGTAGAACACAGTAATGTATGGAGACAGTAGTGTATGGAGACAGTAGTGTAGAACACAGTAATGTAGAACACAGTAATATATGGAGACAGTAATGTAGAACACAGTAATGTATGGAGACAGTAGTGTAGAACACAGTAATGTAGAACACAGTAATGTATGGAGACAGTAGTGTAGAACACAGTAATGTATGGAGACAGTAGTGTAGAACACAGTAATGTATGGAGACAGTAGTGTATGAAGACAGTATTGTAGAACGCAGTAATGTATGGAGACAGTGGTGTAGAACACAGTAATGTATGGAGACAGTAGTGTAGAACACAGTAATGTAGAACACAGTAATGTATGGAGACAGTAGTGTAGAACACAGTAATGTATGGAGACAGTAGTGTAGAACACAGTAATGTACGGAGACAGTAGTGTAGAACACAGTAATGTACGGAGACAGTAGTGTAGAACACAGTAATGTATGGAGACAGTAGTGTAGAACACAGTAATGTATGGAGACAGTGGTGTAGAACACAGTAATGTATGGAGACAGTGGTGTAGAACACAGTAATGCACGGAGACAGTAGTGTAGAACACAGTAATGTATAGAGACAGTAGTGTATGATGACAGTATTGTAGAACACAGTAATGTAAGGAGACAGTAGTGTAGAACACAGTAATGTACAGAGACAGTAGTGTAGAACACAGTAATGTAGAACACAGTAATGTAAGGAGACAGTAGTGTAGAACACAGTAATGTATGGAGACAGTAGTGTAGAACACAGTAATGTACGGAGACAGTAGTGTAGAACACAGTAATGTACAGAGACAGTAGTGTAGAACACAGTAATGTATGGAGACAGTAGTGTAGAACACAGTAATGTATGGAGACAGTAGTGTAGAACACAGTAATGTGCGGAGACAGTAGTGTAGAACACAGTAATGTAGAACACAGTAATGTAAGGAGACAGTAGTGTAGAACACAGTAATGTATGGAGACAGTAGTGTAGAACACAGTAATGTATGGAGACAGTAGTGTAGAACACAGTAATGTACAGAGACAGTAGTGTAGAACACAGTAATGTATGGAGACAGTAGTGTAGAACACAGTAATGTATGGAGACAGTAGTGTAGAACACAGTAATGTATGGAGACAGTAGTGTAGAACACAGTAATGTGCGGAGACAGTAGTGTAGAACACAGTAATGTGCGGAGACAGTAGTGTAGAACACAGTAATGTGCGGAGACAGTAGTGTAGAACACAGTAATGTGCGGAGACAGTAGTGTAGAACACAGTAATGTGCGGAGACAGTAGTGTAGAACACAGTAATGTACAGAGACAGTAGTGTAGAACACAGTAATGTATGGAGACAGTAGTGTAGAACACAGTAATGTACAGAGACAGTAGTGTAGAACACAGTAATGTATGGAGACAGTAGTGTAGAACACAGTAATGTACAGAGACAGTAGTGTAGAACACAGTAGTGTAGAACACAGTAATGTACGGAGACAGTAGTGTAGAACACAGTAATGTATGGAGACAGTAGTGTAGAACACAGTAATGTACGGAGACAGTAGTGTAGAACACAGTAATGTAGAACACAGTAATGTATGGAGACAGTAGTGTAGAACGCAGTAATGTACAGAGACAGTAGTGTAGAACACAGTAATGTACGGAGACAGTAGTGTAGAACACAGTAATGTACGGAGACAGTAGTGTAGAACACAGTAATGTATGGAGACAGTAGTGTAGAACACAGTAATGTATGGAGACAGTAGTGTAGAACACAGTAATGTAGAACACAGTAATGTATGGAGACAGTAGTGTAGAACGCAGTAATGTACAGAGACAGTAGTGTAGAACACAGTAATGTACGGAGACAGTAGTGTAGAACACAGTAATGTATGGAGACAGTAGTGTAGAACACAGTAATGTACGGAGACAGTAGTGTAGAACACAGTAATGTACGGAGACAGTAGTGTAGAACACAGTAATGCACGGAGACAGTAGTGTAGAACACAGTAATGTATGGAGACAGTGGTGTAGAACACAGTAATGTACGGAGACAGTAGTGTAAAACACAGTAATGTATGGAGACAGTAGTGTAGAACACAGTAATGTACGGAGACAGTAGTGTAGAACACAGTAATGTATGTCTGGTCGTAGTCTCTCTTCCCTGTAGATATCTGCATCCCTCAGTGCCACTACGTCTCTCTATGTGAGAGTGTCTAGGAGTCTTGTTCCATGGTTGAGAAGCAGCTGGAGACAGCTCTCCCCTGAGACTCCTGCTGCCTCTCTGTTACCATCTCCTCTCCAGAGTCAGGTCTTTACGGGATATTTACTGGATATGACTGGCTAGGGGCCACTCAGGGTTGTGGGAATATGTAAGGGTGTGTGTGTGTGTGTGTGTGTGTGTGTGTGTGTGTGTGTGTGTGTGTGTGTGAGAGAGAGAGACAGACTGGCTGGGGGTTGTGTGTGACTGGCTAAGAGCTGTCTAGGGTTGTGTGTGACTGGCTAGGAGCTGTCTAGGGCTGTGTGTGACTGGCTAGGAGCTGTCTAGGGCTGTGTGTGACTGGCTAGGAGCTGTCTAGGGCTGTGTGTGACTGGCTAGGAGCTGTCTAGGGCTGTGTGTGACTGGCTAGGAGCTGTCTAGGGCTGTGTGTGACTGGCTAGGAGCTGTCTAGGGCTGTGTGTGACTGGCTAGGAGCTGTCTAGGGCTGTGTGACTGGCTAGGAGCTGTCTAGGGCTGTGTGTGACTGGCTAGGAGCTGTCTAGGGCTGTGTGTGACTGGCTAGGAGCTGTCTAGGGCTGTGTGTGACTGGCTAGGAGCTGTCTAGGGCTGTGTGACTGGCTAGGAGCTGTCTAGGGCTGTGTGTGACTGGCTAGGAGCTGTCTAGGGCTGTGTGTGACTGGCTAGGAGCTGTCTAGGGCTGTGTGTGACTGGCTAGGAGCTGTCTAGGGCTGTGTGTGACTGGCTAGGAGCTGTCTAAGGCTGTGTGACTGGCTAGGAGCTGTCTAGGGCTGTGTGTGACTGGCTAGGAGCTGTCTAGGGCTGTGTGTGACAGGCTAGGAGCTGTCTAGGGCTGTGTGTGACTGGCTAGGAGCTGTCTAGGGCTGTGTGTGACTGGCTAGGAGCTGTCTAGGGCTGTGTGTGACTGGCTAGGAGCTGTCTAGGGTTGTGTGTGACTGGCTAGGAGCTGTCTAGGGTTGTGTGTGACTGGCTAGGAGCTGTCTAGGGCTGTGTGTGACTGGCTAGGAGCTGTCTAGGGCTGTGTGTGACTGGGTAGGAGCTGTCTAGGGCTGTGTGTGACTGGCTAGGAGCTGTCTAGGGCTTTGTGTGACTGGCTAGGAGCTGTCTAGGGTTAGTGTGACTGGCTAGGAGCTGTCTAGGGCTGTGCGTGACTGGCTAGGAGCTGTCTAGGGTTAGTGTGACTGGCTAGGAGCTGTCTAGGGCTGTGTGTGACTGGCTAGGAGCTGTCTAGGGCTGTGTGACTGGCTAGGAGCTGTCTAGGGCTGTGTGTGACTGGCTAGGAGCTGTCTAGGGCTGTGTGTGACTGGCTAGGAGCTGTCTAGGGCTGTGTGTGACTGGCTAGGAGCTGTCTAGGGCTGTGTGTGACTGGCTAGGAGCTGTCTAGGGCTGTGTGTGACTGGCTAGGAGCTGTCTAAGGCTGTGTGACTGGCTAGGAGCTGTCTAGGGCTGTGTGACTGGCTAGGAGCTGTCTAGGGCTGTGTGACTGGCTAGGAGCTGTCTAGGGCTGTGTGTGACAGGCTAGGAGCTGTCTAGGGCTGTGTGTGACTGGCTAGGAGCTGTCTAGGGCTGTGTGTGACTGGCTAGGAGCTGTCTAGGGCTGTGTGTGACTGGCTAGGAGCTGTCTAGGGTTGTGTGTGACTGGCTAGGAGCTGTCTAGGGTTGTGTGTGACTGGCTAGGAGCTGTCTAGGGCTGTGTGTGACTGGCTAGGAGCTGTCTAGGGCTGTGTGTGACTGGGTAGGAGCTGTCTAGGGCTGTGTGTGACTGGCTAGGAGCTGTCTAGGGCTGTGCGTGACTGGCTAGGAGCTGTCTAGGGTTAGTGTGACTGGCTAGGAGCTGTCTAGGGCTGTGCGTGACTGGCTAGGAGCTGTCTAGGGTTAGTGTGACTGGCTAGGAGCTGTCTAGGGTTAGTGTGACTGGCTAGGAGCTGTCTAGGGCTGTGTGTGACTGGCTAGGAGCTGTCTAGGGCTGTGTGTGACTGGCTAGGAGCTGTCTAGGGCTGTGTGTGACTGGCTATGAGCTGTCTAGGGTTGTGTGTGACTGGCTAGGAGCTGTCTAGGGCTGTGTGTGACTGGCTAGGAGCTGTCTAGGGTTGTGTGTGACTGGCTAGGAGCTGTCTAGGGCTGTGTGTGACTGGCTAGGAGCTGTCTAGGGCTGTGTGTGACTGGCTAGGAGCTGTCTAGGGCTGTGTGTTACTGGCTAGGAGCTGTCTAGGGCTGTGTGTGACTGGCTAGGAGCTGTCTAGGGTTAGTGTGACTGGCTAGGGTTGTGTGTGACTGGCTAGGAGCTGTCTAGGGCTGTGTGGGACTGGCTAGGAGCTGTCTAGGGCTGTGTGGGACTGGCTAGGAGCTGTCTAGGGCTGTGTGTGACTGGCTAGGAGCTGTCTAGGGCTGTGTGACTGGTTAGGAGCTGTCTAGGGCTGTGTGACTGGCTAGGAGCTGTCTAGGGCTGTGTGACTGGCTAGGAGCTGTCTAGGGCTGTGTGTGACTGGCTAGGAGCTGTCTAGGGCTGTGTGTGACTGGCTAGGAGCTGTCTAGGGCTGTGTGTGACTGGCTAGGAGCTGTCTAGGGTTGTGTGTGACTGGCTAGGAGCTGTCTAGGGCTGTGTGTGACTGGCTAGGAGCTGTCTAGGGCTGTGTGTGACTGGCTAGGAGCTGTCTAGGGCTGTGTGTGACTGGCTAGGAGCTGTCTAGGGCTGTGTGTGACTGGCTAGGAGCTGTCTAGGGTTGTGTGTGACTGGCTAGGAGCTGTCTAGGGCTGTGTGTGACTGGCTAGGAGCTGTCTAGGGTTGTCTGTGACTGGCTAGGAGCTGTCTAGAGCTGTCTGTGACTGGCTAGGAGCTGTCTAGGGTTAGTGTGACTGGCTAGGAGCTGTCTAGGGTTAGTGTGACTGGCTAGGAGCTGTCTAGGGTTGTGTGTGACTGGCTAGGAGCTGTCTAGGGCTGTGGGACTGGCTAGGAGCTGTCTAGGGCTGTGTGACTGGCTAGGAGCTGTCTAGGGTTAGTGTGACTGGCTAGGAGCTGTCTAGGGTTGTGTGTGACTGGCTAGGAGCTGTCTAGGGTTGTGTGTGACTGGCTAGGAGCTGTCTAGGGCTGTGTGTGACTGGCTAGGAGCTGTCTAGGGGGGCTGTGTGTGACTGGCTAGGAGCTGTCTAGGGCTGTGTGTGACTGGCTAGGAGCTGTCTAGGGTTCTGTGTGACTGGCTAGGAGCTGTCTAGGGCTGTGTGTGACTGGCTAGGAGCTGTCTAGGGCTGTGGGACTGGCTAGGAGCTGTCTAGGGCTGTGTGTGACTGGCTAGGAGCTGTCTAGGGTTGTGTGTGACTGGCTAGGAGCTGTCTAGGGCTGTGTGACTGGCTAGGAGCTGTCTAGGGCTGTGTGTGACTGGCTAGGAGCTGTCTAGGGCTGTGTGTGACTGGCTAGGAGCTGTCTAGGGTTGTGTGTGACTGGCTAGGAGCTGTCTAGGGTTAGTGTGACTGGCTAGGAGCTGTCTAGGGTTAGTGTGACTGGCTAGGAGCTGTCTAGGGCTGTGTGTGACTGGCTAGGAGCTGTCTAGGGCTGTGTGACTGGCTAGGAGCTGTCTAGGGCTGTGTGTGACTTGGTAGGAGCTGTCTAGGGCTGTGTGTGACTGGCTAGGAGCTGTCTAGGGCTGTGTGTGACTGGCTAGGAGCTGTGTGCGTCAGATTACAAACAGATTAATGGTTTAATTAGATCTCAGTAAAGAATCCTCTAGAACAGAACAGACGGACTGGCAGAGGTCTTTAAACAAACAGTATTTGTCCAGATGAAATAGGTCTAGTTAGATATGCTGAAAAAACCTGACACCCAGTTGTTCTCCTCATCACACAACAACGACCCAATAACCCTGTACCCCCCCCCCCCTCAGACACCCAGTTGTTCTCCTCATCACACAACAACGACCCAATAACCCTGTAACCCCCCCCCACCCCCCTCAGACACCCAGTTGTTCTCCTCATCACACAACAACGACCCAATAACCCTGTAACCCCCCCCCCCTCAGACACCTCCATAATAACCATGTAGAGTACAGCAGTAATACCCATTATAACCATGTAGAGTACAGCAGTAATAACCATTATAACCATGTAGAGTACAGCAGTAATACCCATTATAACCATGTAGAGTACAGCAGTAATACCCATTATAACCATGTAGAGTACAGCAGTAGTACCCATTATAACCATGTAGAGTACAGCAGTATTACCCATTATAACCATGTAGAGTACAGCAGTAATACCCATTATAACCATGTAGAGTACAGCAGTAATACCCATTATAACCATGTAGAGTACAGCAGTAATACCCATAATAACCATGTAGAGTACAGCAGTAATACCCATTATAACCATGTAGAGTACAGCAGTAATACCCATTATAACCATGTAGAGCAGTAATACCCATTATAACCATGTAGAGTACAGCAGTAATACCCATTATAACCATGTAGAGTACAGCAGTAATACCCATTATAACCATGTAGAGTACAACAGTAATACCCATTATAACCATGTAGAGTACAGCAGTAATACCCATTATAACCATGTAGAGTACAGCAGTAATACCCATTATAACCATGTAGAGTACAGCAGTAATACCCATTATAACCATGTAGAGTACAGCAGTAATACCCATTATAACCATGTAGAGTACAGCAGTAATACCCATTATAACCATGTAGAGTACAGCAGTAATACCCATTATAACCATGTAGAGTACAGCAGTAATACCCATTATAACCATGTAGAGTACAGCAGTAATACCCATTATAACCATGTAGAGTACAGCAGTAATACCCATTATAACCATGTAGAGTACAGCAGTAATACCCATTATAACCATGTAGAGTACAGCAGTAATAACCATTATAACCATGTAGAGTACAGCAGTAATACCCATTATAACCATGTAGAGTACAGCAGTAATACCCATTATAACCATGTAGAGTACAGCAGTAATACCCATAATAACCATGTAGAGTACAGCAGTAATACCCATTATAACCATGTAGAGTACAGCAGTAATACCCATTATAACCATGTAGAGTACAGCAGTAATACCCAGTATAACCATGTAGAGTACAGCAGTAATACCCATTATAACCATGTAGAGTACAGCAGTAATACCCATAATAACCACGTAGAGTACGGCAGTAATACCCATTATAACCACGTAGAGTACAGCAGTAATACCCATTACAACCATGTAGAGTACAGCAGTAATACCCATTATAACCATGTAGAGTACAGCAGTAATACCCATTATAACCATGTAGAGTACAGCAGTAATACCCATTATAACCATGTAGAGTACAGCAGTAATACCCATAATAACCATGTAGAGTACAGCAGTAATACCCATTATAACCATGTAGAGTACAGCAGTATTACCCATTATAACCATGTAGAGTACAGCAGTAATACCCATTATAAAGTATGTGGACAGAAGAGATTAATTACTTTCCATGTTTAATGACCCCTCATCATCTAGATGGGACATTCCGTTGGTTAATGAAATGCCACTGACAGTCTTGACCCTGTGAAGTTCCTCTTGCTAATGTTTCTCCTGTCCCCATCTGTCTCCCTCCCACGGCCACCCTGGCCATCTGTCTCCCTCCCACGGCCACCCTGGCCATGTGGCTCCCTCCCTAGCCACCCTGGCCATCTGGCTCCCTGCCAAGGCCACCCTGACCATCTGTCTCCCTCCCAAGGCCACCCTGGCCATCTGGCTTCCTGCCAAGGCCACCCTGGCCATCTGGCTCCCTCCCAGGGCCACCCTGGCCATCTGTCTCCCTCCCTGGGCCACCCTGGCCATCTGGCTCCCTCCCACGGCCACCCTGGCCATCTGGCTCCCTCCCACGGCCACCCTGGCCGTCTGGCTCCCTCCCAAGGCCACCCTGGCCGTCTGGCTCCCTCCCACGGCAACCCTGGCCGTCTGGCTCCCTCCCAAGGCCACCTGTCTCCCTCCCACGGCCACCCTGGCCATCTGCCTCCCTCCCACGGCCACCCTGGCCATCTGCCTCCTTCCCACGGCCACCCTGGCCATCTGTCTCCCTCCCACGGCCACCCTGGCCATCTGTCTCCCTCCCACGGCCACCCTGGCCATCTGGCTCCCTCCCACGGCCACCCTGGCCATCTGGCTCCCTCCCACGGCCACCCTGGCCATCTGGCTCCCTCCCTAGCCACCCTGGCCATCTGGCTCCCTCCCAGGGCCACCCTGGCCATCTGGCTCCCTCCCTGGGCCACCCTGGCCATCTGGCTCCCTCCCACGGCCACCCTGGCCATCTGGCTCCCTCCCACGGCCACCCTGGCCATCTGGCTCCCTCCCACGGCCACCCTGGCCATCTGGCTCCCTCCCAAGGCCACCCTGGCCATCTGGCTCCCTCCCACGGCCACCCTGGCCATCTGCCTCCCTCCCACGGCCACCCTGGCCATCTGCCTCCCTCCCACGGCCACCCTGGCCATCTGGCTCCCTCCCACGGCCACCCTGGCCATCTGGCTCCCTCCCACGGCCACCCTGGCCATCTGGCTCCCTCCCACGGCCACCCTGGCCATCTGCCTCCCTCCCACGGCCACCCTGGCCATCTGCCTCCCTCCCACGGCCACCCTGGCCATCTGCCTCCCTCCCACGGCCACCCTGGCCATCTGCCTCCCTCCCACGGCCACCCTGGCCATCTGCCTCCCTCCCACGGCCACCCTGGCCATCTGCCTCCCTCCCACGGCCACCCTGGCCATCTGCCTCCCTCCCACGGCCACCCTGGCCATCTGCCTCCCTCCCACGGCCACCCTGGCCATCTGCCTCCCTCCCACGGCCACCCTGGCCATCTGCCTCCCTCCCACGGCCACCCTGGCCATCTGCCTCCCTCCCACGGCCACCCTGGCCATCTGCCTCCCTCCCACGGCCACCCTGGCCATCTGTCTCCCTCCCACGGCCACCCTGGCCATCTGTCTCCCTCCCACGGCCACCCTGGCCATCTGTCTCCCTCCCACGGCCACCCTGGCCATCTGTCTCCCTCCCACGGCCACCCTGGCCATCTGTCTCCCTCCCACGGCCACCCTGGCCATCTGTCTCCCTCCCACGGCCACCCTGGCCATCTGTCTCCCTCCCACGGCCACCCTGGCCATCTGTCTCCCTCCCACGGCCACCCTGGCCATCTGTCTCCCTCCCACGGCCACCCTGGCCATCTGTCTCCCTCCCACGGCCACCCTGGCCATCTGTCTCCCTCCCACGGCCACCCTGGCCATCTGTCTCCCTCCCACGGCCACCCTGGCCATCTGTCTCCCTCCCACGGCCACCCTGGCCATCTGTCTCCCTCCCACGGCCACCCTGGCCATCTGTCTCCCTCCCACGGCCACCCTGGCCATCTGTCTCCCTCCCACGGCCACCCTGGCCATCTGTCTCCCTCCCACGGCCACCCTGGCCATCTGTCTCCCTCCCACGGCCACCCTGGCCATCTGTCTCCCTCCCACGGCCACCCTGGCCATCTGTCTCCCTCCCACGGCCACCCTGGCCATCTGTCTCCCTCCCACGGCCACCCTGGCCATCTGTCTCCCTCCCACGGCCACCCTGGCCATCTGTCTCCCTCCCACGGCCACCCTGGCCATCTGTCTCCCTCCCACGGCCACCCTGGCCATCTGTCTCCCTCCCACGGCCACCCTGGCCATCTGTCTCCCTCCCACGGCCACCCTGGCCATCTGTCTCCCTCCCAAGGCCACCCTGGCCATCTGTCTCCCTCCCAAGGCCACCCTGGCCATCTGTCTCCCTCCCAAGGCCACCCTGGCCATCTGTCTCCCTCCCAAGGCCACCCTGGCCATCTGTCTCCCTCCCAAGGCCACCCTGGCCATCTGTCTCCCTCCCAAGGCCACCCTGGCCATCTGTCTCCCTCCCAAGGCCACCCTGGCCATCTGTTTCCCTCCCAAGGCCACCCTGGCCATCTGTCTCCCTCCCACGGCCACCCTGGCCATCTGTCTCCCTCCCACGGCCACCCTGGCCATCTGTCTCCCTCCCACGGCCACCCTGGCCATCTGTCTCCCTCCCACGGCCACCCTGGCCATCTGTCTCCCTCCCACGGCCACCCTGGCCATCTGTCTCCCTCCCACGGCCACCCTGGCCATCTGTCTCCCTCCCACGGCCACCCTGGCCATCTGTCTCCCTCCCACGGCCACCCTGGCCATCTGTCTCCCTCCCACGGCCACCCTGGCCATCTGTCTCCCTCCCACGGCCACCCTGGCCATCTGTCTCCCTCCCACGGCCACCCTGGCCATCTGTCTCCCTCCCACGGCCACCCTGGCCATCTGTCTCCCTCCCACGGCCACCCTGGCCATCTGTTTCCCTCCCAAGGCCACCCTGGCCATCTGTTTCCCTCCCACGGCCACCCTGGCCATCTGTCTCCCTCCCACGGCCACCCTGGCCATCTGTCTCCCTCCCACGGCCACCCTGGCCATCTGTCTCCCTCCCACGGCCACCCTGGCCATCTGTCTCCCTCCCACGGCCACCCTGGCCATCTGTCTCCCTCCCACGGCCACCCTGGCCATCTGTTTCCCTCCCAAGGCCACCCTGGCCATCTGTCTCCCTCCCAAGGCCACCCTGGCCATCTGTCTCCCTCCCAAGGCCACCCTGGCCATCTGTCTCCCTCCCAAGGCCACCCTGGCCATCTGTCTCCCTCGCAAGGCCACCCTGGCCATCTGTCTCCCTCCCAAGGCCACCCTGGCCATCTGTCTCCCTCCCAAGGCCACCCTGGCCATCTGTCTCCCTCCCAAGGCCACCCTGGCCATCTGTTTCCCTCCCAAGGCCACCCTGGCCATCTGTTTCCCTCCCAAGGCCACCCTGGCCATCTGTTTCCCTCCCACGGCCACCCTGGCCATCTGTTTCCCTCCCACGGCCACCCTGGCCATCTGTCTCCCTCCCACGGCCACCCTGGCCATCTGTCTCCCTCCCACGGCCACCCTGGCCATCTGTCTCCCTCCCAAGGCCACCCTGGCCATCTGTCTCCCTCCCACGGCCACCCTGGCCATCTGTCTCCCTCCCACGGCCACCCTGGCCATCTGTCTCCCTCCCACGGCCACCCTGGCCATCTGTCTCCCTCCCACGGCCACCCTGGCCATCTGTCTCCCTCCCACGGCCACCCTGGCCATCTGTTTCCCTCCCACGGCCACCCTGGCCATCTGTTTCCCTCCCACGGCCACCCTGGCCATCTGTTTCCCTCCCACGGCCACCCTGGCCATCTGTTTCCCTCCCACGGCCACCCTGGCCATCTGTTTCCCTCCCACGGCCACCCTGGCCATCTGTTTCCCTCCCAAGGCCACCCTGGCCATCTGTCTCCCTCCCAAGGCCACCCTGGCCATCTGTCTCCCTCCCAAGGCCACCCTGGCCATCTGTCTCCCTCCCAAGGCCACCCTGGCCATCTGTCTCCCTCCCAAGGCCACCCTGGCCATCTGTCTCCCTCCCAAGGCCACCCTGGCCATCTGTCTCCCTCCCAAGGCCACCCTGGCCATCTGTCTCCCTCCCAAGGCCACCCTGGCCATCTGTCTCCCTCCCAAGGCCACCCTGGCCATCTGTCTCCCTCCCAAGGCCACCCTGGCCATCTGTCTCCCTCCCAAGGCCACCCTGGCCATCTGTCTCCCTCCCAAGGCCACCCTGGCCATCTGTCTCCCTCCCAAGGCCACCCTGGCCATCTGTTTCCCTCCCAAGGCCACCCTGGCCATCTGTTTCCCTCCCACGGCCACCCTGGCCATCTGTTTCCCTCCCACGGCCACCCTGGCCATCTGTTTCCCTCCCACGGCCACCCTGGCCATCTGTCTCCCTCCCAAGGCCACCCTGGCCATCTGTCTCCCTCCCACGGCCACCCTGGCCATCTGTCTCCCTCCCACGGCCACCCTGGCCATCTGTCTCCCTCCCACGGCCACCCTGGCCATCTGTCTCCCTCCCACGGCCACCCTGGCCATCTGTCTCCCTCCCACGGCCACCCTGGCCATCTGTTTCCCTCCCACGGCCACCCTGGCCATCTGTTTCCCTCCCACGGCCACCCTGGCCATCTGTTTCCCTCCCACGGCCACCCTGGCCATCTGTCTCCCTCCCAAGGCCACCCTGGCCATCTGTCTCCCTCCCAAGGCCACCCTGGCCATCTGTCTCCCTCCCAAGGCCACCCTGGCCATCTGTCTCCCTCCCAAGGCCACCCTGGCCATCTGTCTCCCTCCCAAGGCCACCCTGGCCATCTGTCTCCCTCCCAAGGCCACCCTGGCCATCTGTCTCCCTCCCAAGGCCACCCTGGCCATCTGTCTCCCTCCCAAGGCCACCCTGGCCATCTGTCTCCCTCCCAAGGCCACCCTGGCCATCTGTCTCCCTCCCAAGGCCACCCTGGCCATCTGTTTCCCTCCCAAGGCCACCCTGGCCATCTGTTTCCCTCCCAAGGCCACCCTGGCCATCTGTTTCCCTCCCAAGGCCACCCTGGCCATCTGTTTCCCTCCCAAGGCCACCCTGGCCATCTGTTTCCCTCCCAAGGCCACCCTGGCCATCTGTTTCCCTCCCACGGCCACCCTGGCCATCTGTTTCCCTCCCACGGCCACCCTGGCCATCTGTTTCCCTCCCACGGCCACCCTGGCCATCTGTCTCCCTCCCAAGGCCACCCTGGCCATCTGTCTCCCTCCCAAGGCCACCCTGGCCATCTGTCTCCCTCCCAAGGCCACCCTGGCCATCTGTCTCCCTCCCAAGGCCACCCTGGCCATCTGTCTCCCTCCCAAGGCCACCCTGGCCATCTGTCTCCCTCCCAAGGCCACCCTGGCCATCTGTTTCCCTCCCAAGGCCACCCTGGCCATCTGTTTCCCTCCCAAGGCCACCCTGGCCATCTGTCTCCCTCCCACGGCCACCCTGGCCATCTGTCTCCCTCCCAAGGCCACCCTGGCCATCTGTCTCCCTCCCAAGGCCACCCTGGCCATCTGTCTCCCTCCCACGGCCACCCTGGCCATCTGTCTCCCTCCCACGGCCACCCTGGCCATCTGTCTCCCTCCCACGGCCACCCTGGCCATCTGTCTCCCTCCCACGGCCACCCTGGCCATCTGTCTCCCTCCCACGGCCACCCTGGCCATCTGTCTCCCTCCCACGGCCACCCTGGCCATCTGTCTCCCTCCCACGGCCACCCTGGCCATCTGTCTCCCTCCCACGGCCACCCTGGCCATCTGTCTCCCTCCCACGGCCACCCTGGCCATCTGTCTCCCTCCCACGGCCACCCTGGCCATCTGTCTCCCTCCCACGGCCACCCTGGCCATCTGTCTCCCTCCCAAGGCCACCCTGGCCATCTGTTTCCCTCCCAAGGCCACCCTGGCCATCTGTCTCCCTCCCACGGCCACCCTGGCCATCTGGCTCCCTCCCAAGGCCACCCTGACTGGGACAGGAATGTGCTTTGCGGTGTTCCATCCTGAACACCAGTGGTTTTCAACACCAGTCACGTATCATTCTGGGGTTGGAAACAGTTACCAGGGCCCTGTTTCAATACATCACCAATCAGATGCATCCTACCTTCTCGGAGGGAATCACAGAGCCTTACACCTATCCAATCACTGGTGACTCTGTACCTTCCAGTTGGCATGAATCCCTTACACCTATCCAATCTCTGGTGAATCTGTACCTTCCAGTTGGCATGAATCTTTTTAGTCGCCCAGGTTGAGTCACATGACGCACTCTGGAAAAATCAGATATCTCAAGGAGATCGAGGGCTCGATTCTGAGTACAGAGATACAGTGTTATATGGTCTACAGTGTTATATGGTCTACAGTGTTATATGGTCTACAGTGTTATATAGTCTACAGTGTTATATAGTCTACAGTGTTATATGGTCTACAGTGTTATATGGTCTCCAGTGTTATATGGCCTGAGTTCAGAGCTACAGTGGTATACGGTCTACAGTGTTATATAGTCTACAGTGTTATATAGTCTACAGTGTTATATGGTCTACAGTGTTATATGGTCTCCAGTGTTATATGGCCTGAGTTCAGAGCTACAGTGGTATACGGTCTACAGTGTTATACGGTCTACAGTGTTATACGGTCTACAGTGTTATACGGTCTACAGTGGTATACGGTCTACAGTGTTATATAGTCTACAGTGTTATATAGTCTACAGTGTTATATAGTCTACAGTGGTATACGGTCTACAGTGGTATACGGTCTACAGTGTTATACGGTCTACAGTGGTATACGTCTACAGTGGTATACGGTCTACAGTGGTATACGGTCTACAGTGTGATACGGTCTACAGTGGTATACGGTCTACAGTGTTATACGGTCTACAGTGTTATACGGTCTACAGTGGTATACGGTCTACAGTGGTATACGGTCTACAGTGTTATACGGTCTACAGTGGTATACGGTCTACAGTGGTATACGGTCTACAGTGGTATACGGTCTACAGTGGTATACGGTCTACAGTGGTATACGGTCTACAGTGGTATACGGTCTACAGTGTTATACGGTCTACAGTGGTATACGGTCTACAGTGGTATACGGTCTACAGTGGTATACGGTCTACAGTGGTATACGGTCTACAGTGGTATACGGTCTACAGTGTTATACGGTCTACAGTGTTATACGGTCTACAGTGGTATACGGTCTACAGTGGTATACGGTCTACAGTGGTATACGGTCTACAGTGGTATACGGTCTACAGTGTTATACGGTCTACAGTGGTATACGGTCTACAGTGTTATACGGTCTACAGTGGTATACGGTCTACAGTGGTATACGGTCTACAGTGGTATACGGTCTACAGTGTTATACGGTCTACAGTGTTATACGGTCTACAGTGTTATACGGTCTACAGTGTGATACGGTCTACAGTGTGATACGGTCTACAGTGTGATACGGTCTACAGTGGTATACGGTCTACAGTGGTATACGGTCTACAGTGGTATACGGTCTACAGTGTGATACGGTCTACAGTGTGATACGGTCTACAGTGTGATACGGTCTACAGTGTGATACGGTCTACAGTGTGATACGGTCTACAGTGTTATACAGTCTACAGTGGTATATGGTCTGAGTTCAGAGCTACTTTTACATTTCAAGCTCGTATTGGGCGAGACGGTCAACCTGTAGCCTGGAAGCTCTGCGTTACAGTCTCAGACGGTCAACCTGTAGCCTGGAAGCTCTGCGTTACAGTCTCAGACGGTCAACCTGTAGCCTGGAAGCTCTGCGTTACAGTCTCAGACGGTCAACCTGTAGCCTGGAAGCTCTGCGTTACAGTCTCAGACGGTCAACCTGTAGCCTGGAAGCTCTGCGTTACAGTCTCAGACGGTCAACCTGTAGCCTGGAAGCTCTGCGTTACAGTCTCAGACGGTCAACCTGTAGCCTGGAAGCTCTGCGTTACAGTCTCAGACGGTCAACCTGTAGCCTGGAAGCTCTGCGTTACAGTCTCAGACGGTCAACCTGTAGCCTGGAAGCTCTGCGTTACAGTCTCAGACGGTCAACCTGTAGCCTGGAAGCTCTGCGTTACAGTCTCAGGCGGTCAACCTGTAGCCTGGAAGCTCTGCGTTACAGTCTCAGGCGGTCAACCTGTAGCCTGGAAGCTCTGCGTTACAGTCTCAGGCGGTCAACCTGTAGCCTGGAAGCTCTGCGTTACAGTCTCAGGCGGTCAACCTGTAGCCTGGAAGCTCTGCGTTACAGTCTCAGACGGTCAACCTGTAGCCTGGAAGCTCTGCGTTACAGTCTCAGACGGTCAACCTGTAGCCTGGAAGCTCTGCGTTACAGTCTCAGACGGTCAACCTGTAGCCTGGAAGCTCTGCGTTACAGTCTCAGACGGTCACCCTGTAGCGTGGAAGCTCTGCGTTACAGTCTCAGACGGTCACCCTGTAGCGTGGAAGCTCTGCGTTACAGTCTCAGACGGTCAACCTGTAGCGTGGAAGCTCTGCGTTACAGTCTCAGACGGTCAACCTGTAGCGTGGAAGCTCTGCGTTACAGTCTCAGACGGTCAACCTGTAGCGTGGAAGCTCTGCGTTACAGTCTCAGACGGTCACCCTGTAGCGTGGAAGCTCTGCGTTACAGTCTCAGAACGTTGACAGTTTATAGGCAACCCTTCCAGATTGAATGGAGCTCAAACCAAGAGGAAATCACACAGATGACAACATCCTTTCACATTCTTTATTAGGAGTGCAGTGACCTCTGAACCCAGACCATTCTGGTGTCATTTACCAACAATACAACCAGATCATTGACAGACTGTAGAGAACAATACAACCAGATCAATGACATGATATGGTCTATGGATCTTTTAGTATGGCGTCTTACTGTGGAGAGACATTTGACAGGAAGTAACAGGTAGACAGGAAGTGGAAACAGAAATGAGCTGAGAGGAGGAAGGAGCTGAAGGTTTCAACATTGTGTTATGGTGAAGAGAACTTGACCTGGAAAAGAAGGTGAGTGGACAGAGATGTCCCATGATGAGGTTGAACCAGACAGACCCAGCTTCCAGCAGGGGGGGATGACTACAACATAGTGGGTTAAATAGCAGCTCTTCTTCTCCCGGTGGTTGAGAGGGGAGTTGTTCAACCAGACAGACCCAGTATACAGCTTCCAGCAGGGGGGGATGACTACAACATAGTGGGTTAAATAGCAGCTCTTCTTCTCCCGGTGGTTGAGAGGGGACAGACCCAGTATACAGCTTCCAGCAGGGGGGGATGACTACAACATAGTGGGTTAAATAGCAGGTCTTCTTCTCCCGGTGGTTGAGAGGGGACAGACCCAGTACACAGCTTCCAGCAGGGGGGGATAACTACAACATAGTGGGTTATATAGCAGGTCTTCCTCTCCCGGTGGTTGAGAGGGGAGTTGTTCAACCAGACAGACCCAGTACACAGCTTCCAGCAGGGGGGGATGACTACAACATAGTGGGTTAAATAGCAGCTCTTCTTCTCCCGGTGGTTGAGAGGGGAGTTGTTCAACCAGACAGACCCAGTATACAGCTTCCAGCAGGGGGGGATGACTACAACATAGTGGGTTAAATAGCAGCTCTTCTTCTCCCGGTGGTTGAGAGGGGAGTTGTTCAGACCCAGTACACAGCTTCCAGCAGGGGGGGATGACTACAACATAGTGGGTTATATAGCAGCTCTTCTTCTCCCAGTAGTTGAGAGGGGAGTTGTTCAACCAGACAGACCCAGTACACAGCTTCCAGCAGGGGGGGATGACTACAACATAGTGGGTTACAGAGAGTCCCCTACACTGTGAAGAGTTAAGGGTCTACCTACAGCAGTGGATCAGACCACAGCTGATACTGACGATGCCCGTTTCTCTCAGGTACAGTTCCCCCCCCCACAATGCCACAGATCCAGACCATTAGAGAGAATCAGGCTGTATCTCCCAGAGCCAGTCAGTCAGAGAGAATCAGGCTGTATCTACCAGAGCCAGTCAGTCAGAGAGAATCAGGCTGTATCTACCAGAGCCAGTCAGTCAGAGAGAATCAGGCTGTATCTCCCAGAGCCAGTCAGTCAGAGAGAATCAGGCTGTATCTACCAGAGCCAGTCAGTCAGAGAGAATCAGGCTGTATCTCCCAGAGCCAGTCAGTCAGAGAGAATCAGGCTGTATCTCCCAGAGCCAGCCAGTCAGAGAGAATCAGGCTGTATCTACCGAAGCCAGTCAGTCAGAGAGAATCAGGCTATATCTACCAGAGCCAGTCAGTCAGAGAGAATCAGGCTGTATCTCCCAGAGCCAGTCAGTCAGAGAGAATCAGGCTGTATCTCCCAGAGCCAGTCAGTCAGAGAGAATCAGGCTGTATCTCCCAGAGCCAGTCAGTCAGAGAGAATCAGGCTGTATCTCCCAGAGCCAGTCAGTCAGAGAGAATCAGGCTGTATCTCCCAGAGCCAGTCAGTCAGAGAGAATCAGGCTGTATCTCCCGAAGCCAGTCAGTCAGAGAGAATCAGGCTATATCTACCAGAGCCAGTCAGTCAGAGAGAATCAGGCTGTATCTCCCAGAGCCAGTCAGTCAGGGAGAATCAGGCTGTATCTCCCAGAGCCAGTCAGTCAGAGAGAATCAGGCTGTATCTCCCAGAGCCAGTCAGTCAGGCTGTATCTCCCAGAGCCAGTCAGTCAGGCTGTATCTCCCAGAGCCAGTCAGTCAGGCTGTATCTCCTAGAGCCAGTCAGTCAGTCAGCGTGGCCTCTAGCGCCTCCTGGTGGAGAGAGTGGAGGACATGCGGTTCAAGCTGAGCTGAGGGAAGTGAACTGTGGGGGTTCTGGCTGTGGGACCGTAGAGGCCCAGGTTACGGGCTGCAGCTGATCTCCTGTGCTGTTTGACACTGGGGAAGGGGGAGAACAACACCTGCTGGGGGGTGGCCCTGGGCTGGTCCTGGGGCATGGAGGGGCAGGAGAGAGGGAGGGAGGGGGATAGCGGTGTACCAGGAGTATGGGGGCTAGAGGGGGTACCAGGGGTGTGGGGGTTAGAGGGGGTAACAGGAGTACATGGGGTGTGGGGGTTAGAGGGGGTAACATGGGGGTTAGAGGGGGTAACAGGAGTAGGGGGGTTAGTGAGGGTAACAGGGCTACCAGGGGTGTGGGGGTTAGAGGGGGTAACAGGAGTAGGGGGGTTAGAGGGGGTAACATGGGGGTTAGAGGGGGTAACAGGAGTAGGGGGGTTAGTGAGGGTAACAGGGCTACCAGGGGTGTGGGGGTTAGAGGGGGTAACAGGAGTAGGGGGGTTAGAGGGGGTAACAGGAGTAGGGGGGTTAGTGAGGGTAACAGGGCTACCAGGGGTGTGGGGGTTAGAGGGGGTAACAGGAGTAGGGGGGTTAGAGGGGGTAACATGGGGGTTAGAGGGGGTAACAGGAGTAGGGGGGTTAGTGAGGGTAACAGGGCTACCAGGAGTAGGGGGGTTAGAGGGGGTAACATGGGGGTTAGAGGGGGTAACAGGAGTAGGGGGGTTAGTGAGGGTAACAGGGCTACCAGGAGTAGGGGGGTTAGAGGGGGTAACAGGGGAGTGTCTCATACAGTAGATGCTCAGAGAGGAGACTGAAGGGTCAGACTGTTGACCGTGGTGGTGGTGGTGTGATGAGGGTGGTCGAGGAAGAGGAGGCAGGACAGGCAGCTCTGGGATGGTGGGAGAGGAGGGTCGTGTGTCTGGGTCAGTCTCTCTAGGAGAGAGTAGTGGAGGTGGGGTCTGGTTTAGTTCTGATCCAGAGTCCAGCTCTAGAGACACCAGATGCTCCTCCTCTTCCACCACAGCTGGCTCCTCCTCTTCCACCACAGCTGGCTCCTCCTCTTCCACCACAGCTGGCTCCTCCTCTTCCACCACAGCTGGCTCCTCCTCTTCCACCACAGCTGGCTCCTCCTCTTCCACCACAGCTGGCTTCTCCTTACTGGAGGCCTGGGCAGGAGACACAGGGAGGTGACTACCCTTTTCATCATCAGCCTTTCCCTCACCCACTCCATCTCTCTGTCTGTCCTCCTCCGTCTGATGAGGGTGTCTGTCCTCCTCCTCCGTCTGATGAGGGCGTCTGTCCTCCTCCTCCGTCTGATGAGGGCGTCTGTCCTCCTCCTCCGTCTGATGAGGGCGTCTGTCCTCCTCCTCCGTCTGATGAGGGCGTCTGTCCTCCTCCTCCTCCGTCTGATGAGGGCGTCTGTCCTCCTCCTCCTCCGTCTGATGAGGGCGTCTGTCCTCCTCCTCCTCCTCCTCCGTCTGATGAGGGCGTCTGTCCTCCTCCTCCTCCTCCGTCTGATGAGGGCGTCTGTCCTCCTCCTCCTCCTCCGTCTGATGAGGGTGTCTGTCCTCCTCCTCCTCCTCCGTCTGATGAGGGTGTCTGTCCTCCTCCTCCGTCTGATGAGGGTGTCTGTCCTCCTCCTCCGTCTGATGAGGGTGTCTGTCCTCCTCCTCCGTCTGATGAGGGTGTCTGTCCTCCTCCTCCGTCTGATGAGGGTGTCTGTCCTCCTCCTCCGTCTGATGAGGGTGTCTGTCCTCCTCCTCCGTCTGATGAGGGTGTCTGTCCTCCTCCTCCGTCTGATGAGGGCGTCTGTCCTCCTCCTCCGTCTGATGAGGGCGTCTGTCCTCCTCCTCCGTCTGATGAGGGCGTCTGTCCTCCTCCTCCTCTGTCTGATGAGGGCGTCTGTCCTCCTCCTCCTCCGTCTGATGAGGGTGTCTGTCCTCCTCCTCCTCCTCCGTCTGATGAGGGCGTCTGTCCTCCTCCTCAATCTGATGAGGGTGTCTGTCCTCCTCCTCCGTCTGATGAGGGCGTCTGTCCTCCTCCTCCTCTGTCTGATGAGGGCGTCTGTCCCTCCTCCTCCTCTGTCTGATGAGGGTGTCTGTCCTCCTCCTCTGTCTGATGAGGGCGTCTGTCCTCCTCCTCTGTCTGATGAGGGCGTCTGTCCTCCTCCTCCTCCTCCGTCTGATGAGGGTGTCTGTCCTCCTCCTCTGTCTGATGAGGGTGTCTGTCCTCCTCCTCCGTCTGATGAGGGTGTCTGTCCTCCTCCTCCGTCTGATGAGGGTGTCTGTCCTCCTCCTCCGTCTGATGAGGGTGTCTGTCCTCCTCCTCCGTCTGGTGAGGGCGTCTGTCCTCCATGTCTCCAAACCCTAGCTGTACCCGTGCCCGGGCTATGTTCCTGCGGTGGGCACGTACGTGGGCGCGCCAGGGGGACCCCGCCCTGCTCTGACAGTCTTCAGCCTGAGATACCAGTCTGTTCCTCCCCCTCTCCCCGCTAGGGGTGGGGCCAGGGGTGGCAGGGCTGGACTGTGCCTGGGGCAGGGGGACACCTCGCAGGCTGGAGGGAGAGGAGGGAGGCTGTTTCAGGCTGGTGGTCCTGGGCTTCCTGCCCAGCAACAGGTGGTTGACGACAGGAGAAGGATGGAGCTGAGATGCTAACACACTGGTGGCTGGACATCTATCTGCAGATAGAACACACACAGGTCAGTCTATGCTCTGTCTGCACACTGCAGCAGCAGGACAATAATAGCACCATAGCATGACATGATTATAAAGAGGATTCCACATACAGCAATAAGAACATCTAGCATTAAGACACCATTCTGGCTGTGCCCCAGCCTCAGACCTCAGCACAGAGCTTACATTTCTCATGGGGAACAAGATGAGGAAGCTTACGGACTTACAGAAAATACTGCTTTGGGTTATAAGGAGCTTTGAGTCCTGATTACTGAAGACAAAACACATCTGGGAGTTAGAAAAATAGTTTGGGGGAATAGAAGCTCGGGAAGCCAAATCCAATGGAAGTCTGTTACACAAATAGTATTAAATAGTAATAGATTCCTATTAGGTGATGCCGTGTTTAGATGGACAGCCACCAGGCCAGGCAGACCGGCAGCCACCAGGCCAGGCAGACCGGCAGCCACCAGGCCAGGCAGACCGGCAGCCACCAGGCCAGGCAGACCGGCAGCCACCAGGCCAGGCAGACCGGCAGCCACCAGGCCAGGCAGACCGGCAGCCACCAGGCCAGGCAGACCGGCAGCCACCAGGCCAGGCAGACCGGCAGCCACCAGGCTAGGCAGACCGGCAGCCACCAGGCCAGGCAGACCGGCAGCCACCAGGCCAGGCAGACCGGCAGCCACCAGGCCAGGCAGACCGGCAGCCACCAGGCCAGGCAGACCGGCAGCCACCAGGCCAGGCAGACCGGCAGCCACCAGGCCAGACAGACCGGCAGCCACCAGGCCAGACAGACTGACAGCCACCAGGCACCTGTGTGTATATACAGCTGCCTGGCCTGTTGTTGTGTAGAGTTGACAGTGTGTGTGTTTTACCTGTGTGTATGTACAGCTGCCTGGCCTGTCTGCTAAATGACTTAAATGTAAATGTAATGTAATGTTGTTGTGTAGAGTTGACAGTGTGTGTGTTTTACCTGTGTGTATGTACAGCTGCCTGGCCTGTTGTTGTGTAGAGTTGACAGTGTGTGTGTGTTATCTGTGTGTATGTACAGCTGCCTGGCCTGTTGTTGTGTAGAGTTGACAGTGTGTGTGTGTTATCTGTGTGTATGTACAGCTGCCTGGCCTGTTGTTGTGTAGAGTTGACAGTGTGTGTGTGTTATCTGTGTGTATGTACAGCTGCCTGGCCTGTTGTTGCGTAGAGTTGACAGTGTGTGTGTGTTATCTGTGTGTATGTACAGCTGCCTGGCCTGTTGTTGTGTAGAGTTGACAGTGTGTGTGTGTTACCTGTGTGTATATACAGCTGCCTGGCCTGTTGTTGTGTAGAGTTGACAGTGTGTGTGTGTGTGTGTATGTACAGCTGCCTGGCCTGTTGTTGTGTAGAGTTGACAGTGTGTGTTACCTGTGTGTATATACAGCTGCCTGGCCTGTTGTTGTGTAGAGTTGACAGTGTGTGTGTTACCTGTGTGGATGTACAGCTGCCTGGCCTGTTGTTGCTGATGTCTCTTGATACGTGAGTATTGTTTCTTCAGAGCTCTGATGTCAGTACTCATCCTCTCCTGCAACATGCTGTTGATGGCCGCTTGATGCTCTGCCCTGCCGCCACCGTCCACCGCCCCGGGACTCAGGTCGGCCATGTTCCCTCCCTGCTCCACCCCACGCTGCTCTGGAGAGGAGAGATTCAAATAGCACCTGGTAAATCCAAGCAGAAACGACCTCGGTGTCGACACCATGTAGAGAGACACATTCCTGTGTTTTCAGGTCTGACATCAACAGCAGCTGACATGACACCTTCCCAGAAAACCCTGCTTCTACTACATTATTAAACTAATGGACATGGAGGAGAGAGCAGGACTCTAGGTCTATATACACTGTCTTCTACTACATTAAACTAATGGACCCGGAGGAGAGAGCAGGACTCTAGGTCTATATACACTGTCTACTACTACATTAAACTAATGGACCTGGAGGAGAGAGCAGGACTCTAGGTCTATATACACTGTCTACTACTACATTAAACTAATGGACCTGGAGGAGGAGAGAGCAGGACTCTAGGTCTATATACACTGTCTTCTACTACATTAAACTAATGGACCTGGAGGAGAGAGCAGGACTCTAGGTCTATATACACTGTCTTCTACTACATTAAACTAATGGACCTGGAGGAGAGAGCAGGACTCTAGGTCTATATACACTGTCTACTACTACATTAAACTAATGGACCTGGAGGAGAGAGCAGGACTCTAGGTCTATATACACTGTCTACTACTACATTAAACTAATGGACCTGGAGGAGGAGAGAGCAGGACTCTAGGTCTATATACACTGTCTACTACTACATTAAACTAATGGACCTGGAGGAGGAGAGAGCAGGACTCTAGGTCTATATACACTGTCTACTACTACATTAAACTAATGGACCCGGAGGAGAGAGCAGGACTCTAGTTCTATATACACTGTCTACTACTACATTAAACTAATGGACCTGGAGGAGAGAGCAGGACTCCAGGTCTATATACACTGTCTTCTACTACATTAAACTAATGGACCTGGAGGAGAGAGCAGGACTCTAGGTCTATATACACTGTCTACTACATTATTAAACTAATGGACCTGGAGGAGAGAGCAGGACTCTAGGTCTATATACACTGTCTACTACTACATTAAACTAATGGACCCGGAGGAGAGAGCAGGACTCTAGGTCTATATACACTGTCTACTACTACATTAAACTAATGGACCTGGAGGAGAGAGCAGGACTCTAGGTCTATATACACTGTCTACTACTACATTAAACTAATGGACCTGGAGGAGAGAGCAGGACTCTAGGTCTATATACACTGTCTTCTACTACATTAAACTAATGGACCCGGAGGAGAGAGCAGGACTCTAGGTCTATATACACTGTCTTCTACTACATTAAACTAATGGACCTGGAGGAGGAGAGAGCAGGACTCTAGGTCTATATACACTGTCTTCTACTACATTAAACTAATGGACCTGGAGGAGAGAGCAGGACTCTAGGTCTATATACACTGTCTTCTACTACATTAAACTAATGGACCTGGAGGAGAGAGCAGGACTCTAGGTCTATATACACTGTCTACTACTACATTAAACTAATGGACCTGGAGGAGAGAGCAGGACTCTAGGTCTATATACACTGTCTACTACTACATTAAACTAATGGACCTGGAGGAGGAGAGAGCAGGACTCTAGGTCTATATACACTGTCTTCTACTACATTAAACTAATGGACCTGGAGGAGAGAGCAGGACTCTAGGTCTATATACACTGTCTTCTACTACATTAAACTAATGGACCTGGAGGAGGAGAGAGCAGGACTCTAGGTCTATATACACTGTCTTCTACTACATTAAACTAATGGACCTGGAGGAGGAGAGAGCAGGACTCTAGGTCTATATACACTGTCTTCTACTACATTAAACTAATGGACCCGGAGGAGGAGAGAGCAGGACTCTAGGTCTATATACACTGTCTACTACTACATTAAACTAATGGACCCGGAGGAGAGAGCAGGACTCTAGGTCTATATACACTGTCTTCTACTACATTAAACTAATGGACCCGGAGGAGAGAGCAGGACTCTAGGTCTATATACACTGTCTACTACTACATTAAACTAATGGACCTGGAGGAGAGAGCAGGACTCTAGGTCTATATACACTGTCTTCTACTACATTAAACTAATGGACCTGGAGGAGAGAGCAGGACTCTAGGTCTATATACACTGTCTTCTACTACATTAAACTAATGGACCTGGAGGAGGAGAGAGCAGGACTCTAGGTCTATATACACTGTCTACTACTACATTAAACTAATGGACCTGGAGGAGAGAGCAGGACTCTAGGTCTATATACACTGTCTTCTACTACATTAAACTAATGGACCCGGAGGAGAGAGCAGGACTCTAGGTCTATATACACTGTCTACTACTACATTAAACTAATGGACCTGGAGGAGGAGAGAGCAGGACTCTAGGTCTATATACACTGTCTACTACTACATTAAACTAATGGACCTGGAGGAGAGAGCAGGACTCTAGGTCTATATACACTGTCTACTACTACATTAAACTAATGGACCTGGAGGATGAGAGAGCAGGACTCTAGGTCTATATACACTGTCTTCTACTACATTAAACTAATGGACCTGGAGGAGGAGAGAGCAGGACTCTAGGTCTATATACACTGTCTACTACTACATTAAACTAATGGACCTGGAGGATGAGAGAGCAGGACTCTAGGTCTATATACACTGTCTTCTACTACATTAAACTAATGGACCTGGAGGAGAGAGCAGGACTCTAGGTCTATATACACTGTCTTCTACTACATTAAACTAATGGACCCGGAGGAGAGAGCAGGACTCTAGGTCTATATACACTGTCTACTACTACATTAAACTAATGGACCTGGAGGAGAGAGCAGGACTCTAGGTCTATATACACTGTCTTCTACTACATTAAACTAATGGACCTGGAGGAGAGAGCAGGACTCTAGGTCTATATACACTGTCTTCTACTACATTAAACTAATGGACCTGGAGGAAGAGAGAGCAGGACTCTAGGTCTATATACACTGTCTTCTACTACATTAAACTAATGGACCCGGAGGAGAGAGCAGGACTCTAGGTCTATATACACTGTCTACTACTACATTAAACTAATGGACCTGGAGGAGGAGAGAGCAGGACTCTAGGTCTATATACACTGTCTACTACTACATTAAACTAATGGACCTGGAGGAGGAGAGAGCAGGACTCTAGGTCTATATACACTGTCTACTACTACATTAAACTAATGGACCTGGAGGAGGAGAGAGCAGGACTCTAGGTCTATATACACTGTCTACTACTACATTAAACTAATGGACCTGGAGGAGGAGAGAGCAGGACTCTAGGTCTATATACACTGTCTTCTACTACATTAAACTAATGGACCTGGAGGAGAGAGCAGGACTCTAGGTCTATATACACTGTCTACTACTACATTAAACTAATGGACCTGGAGGAGGAGAGAGCAGGACTCTAGGTCTATATACACTGTCTTCTACTACATTAAACTAATGGACCTGGAGGAGAGAGCAGGACTCTAGGTCTATATACACTGTCTTCTACTACATTAAACTAATGGACCCGGAGGAGAGAGCAGGACTCTAGGTCTATATACACTGTCTACTACTACATTAAACTAATGGACCTGGAGGAGAGAGCAGGACTCTAGGTCTATATACACTGTCTTCTACTACATTAAACTAATGGACCTGGAGGAGAGAGCAGGACTCTAGGTCTATATACACTGTCTACTACTACATTAAACTAATGGACCTGGAGGAGGAGAGAGCAGGACTCTAGGTCTATATACACTGTCTACTACTACATTACACTAATGGACCTGGAGGAGGAGAGAGCAGGACTCTAGGTCTATATACACTGTCTTCTACTACATTAAACTAATGGACCTGGAGGAGAGAGCAGGACTCTAGGTCTATATACACTGTCTACTACTACATTAAACTAATGGACCTGGAGGAGGAGAGAGCAGGACTCTAGGTCTATATACACTGTCTTCTACTACATTAAACTAATGGACCTGGAGGAGAGAGCAGGACTCTAGGTCTATATACACTGTCTACTACTACATTAAACTAATGGACCCGGAGGAGAGAGCAGGACTCTAGGTCTATATACACTGTCTTCTACTACATTAAACTAATGGACCTGGAGGAGAGAGCAGGACTCTAGGTCTATATACACTGTCTTCTACTACATTAAACTAATGGACCCGGAGGAGAGAGCAGGACTCTAGGTCTATATACACTGTCTTCTACTACATTAAACTAATGGACCCGGAGGAGAGAGCAGGACTCTAGGTCTATATACACTGTCTACTACTACATTAAACTAATGGACCTGGAGGAGAGAGCAGGACTCTAGGTCTATATACACTGTCTTCTACTACATTAAACTAATGGACCTGGAGGAGAGAGCAGGACTCTAGGTCTATATACACTGTCTTCTACTACATTAAACTAATGGACCTGGAGGAGAGAGCAGGACTCTAGGTCTATATACACTGTCTACTACTACATTAAACTAATGGACCCGGAGGAGAGAGCAGGACTCTAGGTCTATATACACTGTCTTCTACTACATTAAACTAACGGACCTGGAGGAGAGAGCAGGACTCTAGGTCTATATACACTGTCTACTACTACATTAAACTAATGGACCCGGAGGAGAGAGCAGGACTCTAGGTCTATATACACTGTCTTCTACTACATTAAACTAATGGACCTGAAGGAGAGAGCAGGACTCTAGGTCTATATACACTGTCTACTACTACATTAAACTAATGGACCCGGAGAAGAGAGCAGGACTCTAGGTCTATATACACTGTCTACTACTACATTAAACTAATGGACCCGGAGGAGAGAGCAGGACTCTAGGTCTATATACACTGTCTTCTACTACATTAAACTAATGGACCTGGAGGAGGAGAGAGCAGGACTCTAGGTCTATATACACTGTCTACTACTACATTAAACTAATGGACCCGGAGGAGAGAGCAGGACTCTAGGTCTATATACACTGTCTACTACTACATTAAACTAATGGACCTGGAGGAGAGAGCAGGACTCTAGGTCTATATACACTGTCTTCTACTACATTAAACTAATGGACCTGAAGGAGAGAGCAGGACTCTAGGTCTATATACACTGTCTACTACTACATTAAACTAATGGACCTGGAGGAGGAGAGAGCAGGACTCTAGGTCTATATACACTGTCTACTACTACATTAAACTAACGGACCTGGAGGAGAGAGCAGGACTCTAGGTCTATATACACTGTCTACTACTACATTAAACTAATGGACCTGGAGGAGAGAGCAGGACTCTAGGTCTATATACACTGTCTACTACTACATTAAACTAATGGACCTGGAGGAGAGAGCAGGACTCTAGGTCTATATACACTGTCTTCTACTACATTAAACTAATGGACCTGGAGGAGAGAGCAGGACTCTAGGTCTATATACACTGTCTTCTACTACATTAAACTAATGGACCTGGAGGAGAGAGCAGGACTCTAGGTCTATATACACTGTCTTCTACTACATTAAACTAATGGACCCGGAGGAGAGAGCAGGACTCTAGGTCTATATACACTGTCTACTACTACATTAAACTAATGGACCTGGAGGAGGAGAGAGCAGGACTCTAGGTCTATATACACTGTCTTCTACTACATTAAACTAATGGACCTGGAGGAGAGAGCAGGACTCTAGGTCTATATACACTGTCTTCTACTACATTAAACTAATGGACCTGGAGGAGGAGAGAGCAGGACTCTAGGTCTATATACACTGTCTTCTACTACATTAAACTAATGGACCCGGAGGAGAGAGCAGGACTCTAGGTCTATATACACTGTCTACTACTACATTAAACTAACGGACCTGGAGGAGAGAGCAGGACTCTAGGTCTATATACACTGTCTACTACTACATTAAACTAATGGACCTGGAGGAGAGAGCAGGACTCTAGGTCTATATACACTGTCTACTACTACATTAAACTAACGGACCTGGAGGAGAGAGCAGGACTCTAGGTCTATATACACTGTCTACTACTACATTAAACTAATGGACCTGGAGGAGAGAGCAGGACTCTAGGTCTATATACACTGTCTACTACTACATTAAACTAATGGACCTGGAGGAGGAGAGAGCAGGACTCTAGGTCTATATACACTGTCTACTACTACATTAAACTAATGGACCTGGAGGAGAGAGCAGGACTCTAGGTCTATATACACTGTCTACTACTACATTAAACTAATGGACCTGGAGGAGGAGAGAGCAGGACTCTAGGTCTATATACACTGTCTTCTACTACATTAAACTAATGGACCTGGAGGAGAGAGCAGGACTCTAGGTCTATATACACTGTCTACTACTACATTAAACTAATGGACCTGGAGGAGAGAGCAGGACTCTAGGTCTATATACACTGTCTTCTACTACATTAAACTAATGGACCTGGAGGAGAGAGCAGGACTCTAGGTCTATATACACTGTCTACTACTACATTAAACTAAAGGACCTGGAGGAGAGAGCAGGACTCTAGGTCTATATACACTGTCTTCTACTACATTAAACTAATGGACCCGGAGGAGAGAGCAGGACTCTAGGTCTATATACACTGTCTTCTACTACATTAAACTAATGGACCTGGAGGAGGAGAGAGCAGGACTCTAGGTCTATATACACTGTCTACTACTACATTAAACTAATGGACCTGGAGGAGAGAGCAGGACTCTAGGTCTATATACACTGTCTTCTACTACATTAAACTAATGGACCTGGAGGAGAGAGCAGGACTCTAGGTCTATATACAATGTCTACTACTACATTAAACTAATGGACCTGGAGGAGAGAGCAGGACTCTAGGTCTATATACACTGTCTTCTACTACATTAAACTAATGGACCTGGAGGAGAGAGCAGGACTCTAGGTCTATATACACTGTCTTCTACTACATTAAACTAATGGACCTGGAGGAGGAGAGAGCAGGACTCTAGGTCTATATACACTGTCTTCTACTACATTAAACTAATGGACCTGGAGGAGAGAGCAGGACTCTAGGTCTATATACACTGTCTTCTATTAAAGAGGTCAGGGGTCAGACCAACCTTTGATGTGTCTCTGGTACCGCTGTAGTTCTGGAGCTAACAGCCCCCCCAGTGGACCCAAACATCCCAACGCTGCCGTCACCACTGCATCTTCATCTTCATCCTCGTCTTCATCACCCTCCCAGCCACCTAGACCACCACTGGAATACAACAACATCATCACTTTACCAGCCCCAGAGACCTCCTCTGGAATACATCATCACTTTACCAGCCCCAGAGACCTCCTCTGGAATACAACATCACTTTACCAGCCCCAGAGACCTCCTCTGGAATACATCATCACTTTACCAGCCCCAGAGACCTCCTCTGGAATACAACATCATCACTTTACCAGCCTCAGAGACCTCCTCTGGAATACATCATCACTTTACCAGCCCCAGAGACCTCCTCTGGAATACATCATCACTTTACCAGCCCCAGAGACCTCCTCTGGAATACATCATCACTTTACCAGCCCCAGAGACCTCCTCTGGAATACAACATCATCACTTTACCAGCCCCAGAGACCTCCTCTGGAATACATCATCACTTTACCAGCCCCAGAGACCTCCTCTGGAATACATCATCACTTTACCAGCCCCAGAGACCTCCTCTGGAATACATCATCACTTTACCAGCCCCAGAGACCTCCTCTGGAATACATCATCACTTTACCAGCCCCAGAGACCTCCTCTGGAATACATCATCACTTTACCAGCCCCAGAGACCTCCTCTGGAATACATCATCACTTTACCAGCCCCAGAGACCTCCTCTGGAATACATCATCACTTTACCAGCCCCAGAGACCTCCTCTGGAATACATCATCACTTTACCAGCCCCAGAGACCTCCTCTGGAATACAACATCACTTTACCAGCCCCAGAGACCTCCTCTGGAATACATCATCACTTTACCAGCCCCAGAGACCTCTGGAATACAACATCACTTTACCAGCCCCAGAGACCTCTGGAATACATCATCACTTTACCAGCCCCAGAGACCTCTGGAATACAACATCACTTTACCAGCCCCAGAGACCTCCTCTGGAATACATCATCACTTTACCAGCCCCAGAGACCTCCTCTGGAATACATCATCACTTTACCAGCCCCAGAGACCTCTGGAATACAACATCACTTTACCAGCCCCAGAGACCTCTGGAATACATCATCACTTTACCAGCCCCAGAGACCTCTGGAATACAACATCACTTTACCAGCCCCAGAGACCTCCTCTGGAATACAACATCACTTTACCAGCCCCAGAGACCTCTGGAATACATCATCACTTTACCAGCCCCAGAGACCTCTGGAATACAACATCACTTTACCAGCCCCAGAGACCTCTGGAATACATCATCACTTTACCAGCCCCAGAGACCTCTGGAATACAACATCACTTTACCAGCCCCAGAGACCTCCTCTGGAATACAACATCACTTTACCAGCCCCAGAGACCTCCTCTGGAATACAACATCACTTTACCAGCCCCAGAGACCTCTGGAATACAACATCACTTTACCAGCCCCAGAGACCTCCTCTGGAATACATCATCACTTTACCAGCCCCAGAGACCTCTGGAATACAACATCACTTTACAAGCCCCAGAGACCTCTGGAATACATCATCACTTTACCAGCCCCAGAGACCTCTGGAATACAACATCACTTTACCAGCCCCAGAGACCTCTGGAATACAACATCACTTTACCAGCCCCAGAGACCTCCTCTGGAATACAACATCACTTTACCAGCCCCAGAGACCTCCTCTGGAATACATCATCACTTTACCAGCCCCAGAGACCTCCTCTGGAATACATCATCACTTTACCAGCCTCAGAGACCTCCTCTGGAATACATCATCACTTTACCAGCCCCAGAGACCTCCTCTGGAATACAACATCACTTTACCAGCCCCAGAGACCTCCTCTGGAATACATCATCACTTTACCAGCCCCAGAGACCTCCTCTGGAATACATCATCACTTTACCAGCCCCAGAGACCTCCTCTGGAATACAACATCACTTTACCAGCCCCAGAGACCTCCTCTGGAATACATCATCACTTTACCAGCCCCAGAGACCTCCTCTGGAATACAACATCACTTTACCAGCCCCAGAGACCTCCTCTGTAATACACCATCATCACTTTACCAGCCCCAGAGACCTCCTCTGGAATACAACATCACTTTACCAGCCCCAGAGACCTCCTCTGGAATACATCATCACTTTACCAGCCCCAGAGACCTCCTCTGGCATACAACATCACTTTACCAGCCCCAGAGACCTCCTCTGGAATACATCATCACTTTACCAGCCCCAGAGACCTCCTCTGGCATACAACATCACTTTACCAGCCCCAGAGACCTCCTCTGGAATACAACATCACTTTACCAGCCCCAGAGACCTCCTCTGGAATACAACATCACTTTACCAGCCCCAGAGACCTCCTCTGGAATACATCATCACTTTACCAGCCCCAGAGACCTCCTCTGGAATACATCATCATCACTTTACCAGCCCCAGAGACCTCCTCTGGAATACAACATCACTTTACCAGCCCCAGAGACCTCCTCTGTAATACAACATCATCACTTTACCAGCCCCAGAGACCTCCTCTGGAATACAACATCACTTTACCAGCCCCAGAGACCTCCTCTGGAATACATCATCATCACTTTACCAGCCTCAGAGACCTCCTCTGGAATACATCATCACTTTACCAGCCCCAGAGACCTCCTCTGGAATACAACATCACTTTACCAGCCCCAGAGACCTCCTCTGGCATACATCATCTTCATCACCCTCAGAGACTTCAACTGGTATACATCACCACCAATATCACCAGCCCACTATAGCTCAGTGTGGTTTGGGTTATTCAGATGCCACTCCAGTTTGGCACCCACAGTCTCTCTACCGCCGGTCGCCGGTCACCCATCTCTACCGCCAGCCAGTAGTCACCCATCTCTACCGCCAGCCAGCAGTCACCTACATTGAAAACATTACTAGACCTGCCGTTGGGGGTGGAGGTGGGGAAGGGTGATGTTGTAGGGACATTAACCAACCTGCCGTTGGAGGTGGAGGTGGGGAAGGGGGTGATGTTGTAGGGACATTAACCAACCTGCCGTTGGAGGTGGAAGTGGGGAAGGGTGATGTTGTAGGGACATTAACCAACCTGCCGTTGGAGGTGGAGGTGGGGAAGGGTGATGTTGTAGGGACATTAACCAACCTGGCGTTGGAGGTGGAGGTGGGGAAGGGGGTGATGTTGTAGGGACATTAACCAACCTGGCGTTGGAGGTGGAGGTGGGGAAGGGTGATGTTGTAGGGACATTAACCAACCTGGCGTTGGAGGTGGAGGTGGGGAAGGGTGATGTTGTAGGGACATTAACCAACCTGCCGGTGGAGGTGGGGAAGGGGGTGATGTTGTAGGGACATTAACCAACCTGGCGTTGGAGGTGGAGGTGGGGAAGGGTGATGTTGTAGGGACATTAACCAACCTGGCGTTGGAGGTGGAGGTGGGGAAGGGTGATGTTGTAGGGACATTAACCAACCTGGCGTTGGAGGTGGAGGTGGGGAAGGGTGATGTTGTAGGGACATTAACCAACCTGGCGTTGGAGGTGGGGAAGGGGGTGATGTTGTAGGGACATTAACCAACCTGGCGTTGGAGGTGGAGGTGGGGAAGGGGGTGATGTTGTAGGGACATTAACCAACCTGCCGGTGGAGGTGGGGAAGGGGGTGATGTTGTAGGGACATTAACCAACCTGGCGTTGGAGGTGGAGGTGGGGAAGGGGGTGATGTTGTAGGGACATTAACCAACCTGCCGTTGGGGGTGGAGGTGGGGAAGGGGGTGATGTTGTAGGGACATTAACCAACCTGCCGTTGGGGGTGGAGGTGGGGAAGGGGGTGATGTTGTAGGGACATTAACCAACCTGGCGTTGGAGGTGGAGGTGGGGAAGGGGGTGATGTTGTAGGGACATTAACCAACCTGCCGTTGGAGGTGGAGGTGGGGAAGGGGGTGATGTTGTAGGGACATTAACCAACCTGCCGTTGGGGGTGGAGGTGGGGAAGGGGGTGATGTTGTAGGGACATTAACCAACCTGGCGTTGGAGGTGGAGGTGGGGAAGGGGGTGATGTTGTAGGGACATTAACCAACCTGCCGTTGGAGGTGGAGGTGGGGAAGGGTGATGTTGTAGGGACATTAACCAACCTGCCGTTGGAGGTGGAGGTGGGGAAGGGGGTGATGTTGTAGGGACATTAACCAACCTGCCGTTGGAGGTGGAGGTGGGGAAGGGTGATGTTGTAGGGACATTAACCAACCTGGCGTTGGAGGTGGAGGTGGGGAAGGGGGTGATGTTGTAGGGACATTAACCAACCTGCCGTTGGGGGTGGAGGTGGGGAAGGGGGTGATGTTGTAGGGACATTAACCAACCTGGCGTTGGAGGTGGAGGTGGGGAAGGGTGATGTTGTAGGGACATTAACCAACCTGGCGTTGGAGGTGGAGGTGGGGAAGGGTGATGTTGTAGGGACATTAACCAACCTGGCGTTGGAGGTGGAGGTGGGGAAGGGTGATGTTGTAGGGACATTAACCAACCTGGCGTTGGAGGTGGGGAAGGGGGTGATGTTGTAGGGACATTAACCAACCTGGCGTTGGAGGTGGAGGTGGGGAAGGGGGTGATGTTGTAGGGACATTAACCAACCTGGCGTTGGAGGTGGGGAAGGGGGTGATGTTGTAGGGACATTAACCAACCTGGCGTTGGAGGTGGAGGTGGGGAAGGGGGTGATGTTGTAGGGACATTAACCAACCTGCCGGTGGAGGTGGGGAAGGGGGTGATGTTGTAGGGACATTAACCAACCTGCCGTTGGAGGTGGAGGTGGAGAAGGGGGTGATGTTGTAGGGACATTAACCAACCTGGCGTTGGAGGTGGGGAAGGGGGTGATGTTGTAGGGACATTAACCAACCTGGCGTTGGAGGTGGAGGTGGGGAAGGGGGTGATGTTGTAGGGACATTAACCAACCTGGCGTTGGAGGTGGGGAAGGGGGTGATGTTGTAGGGACATTAACCAACCTGCCGGTGGAGGTGGGGAAGGGGGTGATGTTGTAGGGACATTAACCAACCTGCCGTTGGAGGTGGAGGTGGAGAAGGGGGTGATGTTGTAGGGACATTAACCAACCTGGCGTTGGGGGTGGAGGTGGGGAAGGGGGTGATGTTGTAGGGACATTAACCAACCTGCCATTGGGGGTGGAGGTGGAGAAGGGGGTGATGTTGTAGGGACATTAACCAACCTGGCGTTGGAGGTGGAGGTGGGGAAGGGGGTGATGTTGTAGGGACATTAACCAACCTGGCGTTGGAGGTGGAGGTGGAGAAGGGGGTGATGTTGTAGGGACATTAACCAACCTGGCGTTGGAGGTGGAGGTGGGGAAGGGGGTGATGTTGTAGGGACATTAACCAACCTGGCGGTGGAGGTGGAGGTGGGGAAGGGGGTGATGTTGTAGGGACATTAACCAACCTGGCGTTGGAGGTGGAGGTGGAGAAGGGGGTGATGTTGTAGGGACATTGACCAACCTGCCGTTGGAGGTGGAGGTGGGGAAGGGGGTGATGTTGTAGGGACATTAACCAACCTGGCGTTGGAGGTGGAGGTGGAGAAGGGGGTGATGTTGTAGGGACATTGACCAACCTGCCGTTGGAGGTGGAGGTGGGGAAGGGGGTGATGTTGTAGGGACATTAACCAACCTGCCGTTGGAGGTGGAGGTGGGGAAGGGGGTGATGTTGTAGGGACATTAACCAACCTGCCGTTGGAGGTGGAGGTGGGGAAGGGGGTGATGTTGTAGGGACATTAACCAACCTGCCGTTGGAGGTGGAGGTGGGGAAGGGTGATGTTGTAGGGACATTAACCAACCTGCCGTTGGAGGTGGAGGTGGGGAAGGGGGTGATGTTGTAGGGACATTAACCAACCTGCCGTTGGAGGTGGAGGTGGGGAAGGGTGGTGTTGTAGGGACATTAACCAACCTGGCGTTGGAGGTGGAGGTGGGGAAGGGGGTGATGTTGTAGGGACATTAACCAACCTGGCGTTGGAGGTGGAGGTGGAGAAGGGGGTGATGTTGTAGGGACATTGACCAACCTGCCGTTGGAGGTGGAGGTGGAGAAGGGGGTGATGTTGTAGGGACATTAACCAACCTGCCGTTGGAGGTGGAGGTGGGGAAGGGGGTGATGTTGTAGGGACATTAACCAACCTGCCGTTGGAGGTGGAGGTGGGGAAGGGTGATGTTGTAGGGACATTAACCAACCTGCCGTTGGAGGTGGAGGTGGGGAAGGGGGTGATGTTGTAGGGACATTGACCAACCTGCCGTTGGAGGTGGAGGTGGGGAAGGGGGTGATGTTGTAGGGACATTAACCAACCTGGCGTTGGAGGTGGAGGTGGGGAAGGGGGTGATGTTGTAGGGACATTAACCAACCTGCCGTTGGGGGTGGAGGTGGGGAAGGGGGTGATGTTGTAGGGACATTAACCAACCTGCCGTTGGAGGTGGAGGTGGGGAAGGGGGTGATGTTGTAGGGACATTAACCAACCTGCCGTTGGAGGTGGAGGTGGGGAAGGGGGTGATGTTGTAGGGACATTGACCAACCTGCCGTTGGAGGTGGAGGTGGGGAAGGGGGTGATGTTGTAGGGACATTGACCAACCTGCCGGTGGGGGTGGAGGTGGGGAAGGGGGTGATGTTGTAGGTGTATTTCTCTCTGAGTTCAGCCAGCTGAGGGAATGGAAACACAGCCATGGAGTACACCGTCTGGAGAGAGAAGAGGGATCAGCAGATTAAACAGCTGGGGAATACAGAGGAGGAGAAAGGACTTTCCCTCCATTATTACATCCATGCATTCTGAATGGTCACGTAGGGCAGGGCCCTTGCAATGCCAGGGTTGTGGGTTCGATTCCCACGAGGGACCAGTACGAACAAATGTGAAAATGTATACACTCACTACTAAGTCTCTCTGGATAAGAGAGTCTGCTAAATGACTCACTACTGAGTCTCTCTGGATAAGAGAGTCTGCTAAATGACTCACTACTAAGTCTCTGGATAAGAGCGTCTGCTAAATGACTCACTACTGAGTCTCTCTGGATCAGAGAGTCTGCTAAATGACTCACTACTGAGTCTCTCTGGATCAGAGAGTCTGCTAAATGACTCACTACTAAGTCTCTCTGGATCAGAGAGTCTGCTAAATGACTCACTACTAAGTCTCTCTGGATAAGAGAGTCTGCTAAATGACTCACTACTAAGTCTCTCTGGATCAGAGTCTGCTAAATGACTCACTACTAAGTCTCTCTGGATAAGAGAGTCTGCTCAATGACTCACTACTAAGTCTCTCTGGATCAGTCTGCTAAATGACTCACTACTAAGTCTCTCTGGATCAGAGTCTGCTAAATGACTCACTACTAAGTCTCTCTGGATCAGAGTCTGCTAAATGACTCACTACTAAGTCTCTCTGGATCAGAGTCTGCTAAATGACTCACTACTAAGTCTCTCTGGATAAGAGAGTCTGCTAAATGACTCACTACTAAGTCTCTCTGGATAAGAGAGTCTGCTAAATGACTCACTACTAAGTCTCTCTGGATAAGAGAGTCTGCTAAATGACTCACTACTAAGTCTCTCTGGATAGGAGAGTCTGCTAAATGACTCACTACTAAGTCTCTCTGGATCAGAGTCTGCTAAATGACTCACTACTAAGTCTCTCTGGATAGGAGAGTCTGCTAAATGACTCACTACTAAGTCTCTCTGGATCAGAGAGTCTGCTAAATGACTCACTACTAAGTCTCTCTGGATAGGAGAGTCTGCTAAATGACTCACTACTAAGTCTCTCTGGATAGGAGAGTCTGCTAAATGACTCACTACTAAGTCTCTCTGGATCAGAGTCTGCTAAATGACTCACTACTAAGTCTCTCTGGATAAGAGAGTCTGCTAAATGACTCACTACTAAGTCTCTCTGGATAAGAGAGTCTGCTAAATGACTCACTACTAAGTCTCTCTGGATAGGAGAGTCTGCTAAATGACTCACTACTAAGTCTCTCTGGATAAGAGAGTCTGCTAAATGACTCACTACTAAGTCTCTCTGGATAAGAGAGTCTGCTAAATGACTCACTAAGTCTCTCTGGATCAGAGTCTGCTAAATGACTCACTAAGTCTCTCTGGATCAGAGAGTCTGCTAAATGACTAATGTAAGATTTGTGGATGTAAATAAAGGTTTTAAAAATGTTTGTGTTAGAGTGGATATACAGTGCGTTCAGAATAGATAGATGACTACTGAATTTACAATGGATTAAATAAAGGTTTTGTTACTGGCCTACACACACACACACATTACCCCATAAAGTCAAAGACCAATTATATTTTTTGAAATGTTTACAAATTATGTAAAAAAATATAATATATGTAAGAGCTGAAATGTCTTGAGTCAATAAGTATTCAACCCCTGTGTTATGTCTAAATAAGATCAGGAGTAAACATGTACTCAACAAGTCACAAATTGCCTGGACTCACTCCGTACAATAATAGTGTTCAACATTATTTTTGAACAATTACCTGTCTGTTCTCCACACATACAATTATCTGTCAGGTCACTCAGTCGAGCACAGAATGTCAAACACAAACCACAAAGACCAGGGAGGTTTTCCAATGCCTCGCAAAAGGCACCTATAGGTAGATGGGTAAAAATAAAATAAAAAGCAGACATTGAATATCCGTTAGAGCATGGTGAAGTTACTACACTATGGCTGGTGTATCAATACACCCAGTTCCTACACAGGCATCCTTAACTCAGTTGCCAGAGAGGAAGGAAACCACTCAGGGATTTCACCACGAGGCCAATGGTGACTTTAAAACAGTTACAGAGTTTAATGGCTGTGATAGGAGAAAAATCCTTTGTTGTGGCACCTGACCACACAACTGATCAGTAGTCCAGGTGCGACAAAACTAGGGCCTGTAGGACCTGCCTTGTTGATAGTGTTGTTAAGAAGGTAGAAACTAGGGCCTGTAGGACCTGCCTTGTTGATAGTGTTGTTAAGAAGGTAGAAACTAGGGCCTGTAGGACCTGCCTTGTTGATAGTGTTGTTAAGAAGGTAGAAACTAGGGCCTGTAGGACCTGCCTTGTTGATAGTGTTGTTAAGAAGGTAGAAACTAGGGCCTGTAGGACCTGCCTTGTTGATAGTGTTGTTAAGAAGGTAGAAACTAGGGCCTGTAGGACCTGCCTTGTTGATAGTGTTGTTAAGAAGGTAGAAACTAGGGCCTGTAGGACCTGCCTTGTTGATAGTGTTGTTAAGAAGGTAGAAACTAGGGCCTGTAGGACCTGCCTTGTTGATAGTGTTGTTAAGAAGGTAGAAACTAGGGCCTGTAGGACCTGCCTTGTTGATAGTGTTGTTAAGAAGGTAGAAACCAGGGCCTGTAGGACCTGCCTTGTTGATAGTGTTGTTAAGAAGGTAGAAACTAGGGCCTGTAGGACCTGCCTTGTTGATAGTGTTGTTAAGAAGGTAGAGACTAGGGCCTGTAGGATCTGCCTTGTTGATAGTGTTGTTAAGAAGGTAGAAACTAGGGCCTGCCTTGTTGATAGTGTTGTTAAGAAGGTAGAAACTAGGGCCTGTAGAACCTGCCTTGTTGATAGTGTTGTTAAGAAGGTAGAAACTAGGGCCTGTAGGACCTGCCTTGTTGATAGTGTTGTTAAGAAGGTAGAAACTAGGGCCTGTAGGACCTGCCTTGTTGATAGTGTTGTTAAGAAGGTAGAAACTAGGGCCTGTAGAACCTGCCTTGTTGATAGTGCTGTTAAGAAGGTAGAAACTAGGGCCTGTAGGACCTGCCTTGTTGATAGTGTTGTTAAGAAGGTAGAAACTAGGGCCTGTAGGACCTGCCTTGTTGATAGTGTTGTTAAGAAGGTAGAAACTAGGGACTGTAGGACCTGCCTTGTTGATAGTGTTGTTAAGAAGGTAGAAACTAGGGCCTGTAGGACCTGCCTTGTTGACAGTGTTGTTAAGAAGGTAGAAACTAGGGACAGTAGGACCTGCCTTGTTGATAGTGTTGTTAAGGTAGAAACTAGGGCCTGTAGAACCTGCCTTGTTGATAGTGTTGTTAAGAAGGTAGAGCATTGCTTTATTATGGACAGACTTCTCCCCATCTTAGCTACTGTTGTATCAATGTGTTTTGGCCATGACAGTTTACAATCCAGAGTTACTCCAAGCAGTTTAGTCATCACAACTTGCTCAATTTCCACATTATTCATTACATGAGGTAGTTGAGGTTTAGGGTTTAGTGAGTGTTTTGTTCCAAATACAATGCTTTTAGTTTTAGAAATATTTAGGTCTAACTTATTCCTTGCCACCCATTCTGAAACTAACTGCAGCTCTTTGTTGAGTGTTGCAGTCATTTCAGTCTCTGTAGTAGCTGACGTGTACAGTGTTGAGTCATCCACATACATAGACACACTGGCTTTACTCAGTCAGTGGCATGTCATCAGTAAATATTGAAACAAGTAAGGGGCCTAGACAGCTGCCCTGGGGAATTCCTGACTCTACCTGGATTATGTTGGAGAGGCTTCCATTAAAGAACCCTCTGTGTTCTGTTAGACAGGTAACTCTTTATCCACATCATAGCAGGGGGTGTAAAGCCATAACACATATGTGTCTTTCCAGCAGCAGAATATGATCAATAATGTCAAAATCTGCACTGAAGTCTAAAAAGACAAAGTATTGACTCAGGGGTGTGAATACTTATGTAAATGAGATATTTCAGCATTTCATTTTTTGTCTAAAACCATGTTTTCACTTTGTCATTATGGGATATTGTGTGCAGATGAGTGAGAATGAAATCTATTTACCCCTTTATTAATTAAGGCTGTATCACCCACGTGAGGTAGCTACAGTCTACGAGGCCGCTCTCCAACCCACGTGAGGGGGCTACGAGGCCGCTCTCCAACCCGCGTGAGGTGGCTACAGTCTACGAGGCCGCTCTCCAACCCGCGTGAGGTGGCTACAGTCCACGAGGTCGCTCTCCAACCCGCGTGAGGTGGCTACAGTCCACGAGGCCGCTCTCCAACCCGCGTGAGGTGGCTACAGTCCACGAGGTCGCTCTCCAACCCGCGTGAGGTGGCTACAGTCCACGAGGTCGCTCTCCAACCCGCGTGAGGTGGCTACAGTCCACGAGGTCGCTCTCCAACCCGCGTGAGGTGGCTACAGTCCACGAGGTCGCTCTCCAACCCGCGTGAGGTGGCTACAGTCCACGAGGTCGCTCTCCAACCCGCGTGAGGTGGCTACAGTCCACGAGGTCGCTCTCCAACCCGCGTGAGGTGGCTACAGTCCACGAGGTCGCTCTCCAACCCGCGTGAGGTGGCTACAGTCCACGAGGTCGCTCTCCAACCCGCGTGAGGTGGCTACAGTCTACGAGGCTGTTCAACATCTCTCACCTGCATGAGGTGGCTACAGTCTACGAGGCTGTTCTCCAACATCTCACCTGCATGAGGTGGCTACAGTCTATGAGGCTGTTCTCCAACATCTCACCTGCATGAGGTGGCTACAGTCTATGAGGCTGTTCTCCAACATCTCACCTGCATGAGGTGGCTACAGTCTATGAGGCTGTTCTCCAACATCTCACCTGCATGAGGTGGCTACAGTCTACGAGGCTGTTCTCCAACATCTCACCTGCATGAGGTGGCTACAGTCTATGAGGCTGTTCTCCAACATCTCACCTGCATGAGGTGGCTACAGTCTACGAGGCTGTTCTCCAACATCTCACCTGCATGAGGTGGCTACAGTCTATGAGGCTGTTCTCCAACATCTCACCTGCATGAGGTGGCTACAGTCTATGAGGCTGTTCTCCAACATCTCACCTGCATGAGGTGGCTACAGTCTGAGGCTGTTCTCCAACATCTCTCACCTGCATGAGGTGGCTACAGTCTATGAGGCTGTTCTCCAACATCTCACCTGCATGAGGTGGCTACAGTCTACGAGGCCGTTCTCCAACATCTCACCTGCATGAGGGGACTACAGTCTATGAGGCTGTTCTCCAACATCTCACCTGCATGAGGTGGCTACAGTCTATGAGGCTGTTCTCCAACATCTCACCTGCATGAGGTGGCTACAGTCTATGAGGCTGTTCTCCAACATCTCACCTGCATGAGGTGGCTACAGTCTATGAGGCTGTTCAACATCTCACCTGCATGAGGTGGCTACAGTCTATGAGGCTGTTCTCCAACATCTCACCTGCATGAGGTGGCTACAGTCTATGAGGCTGTTCTCCAACATCTCACCTGCATGAGGTGGCTACAGTCTATGAGGCTGTTCTCCAACATCTCACCTGCATGAGGTGGCTACAGTCTATGAGGCTGTTCTCCAACATCTCACCTGCATGAGGTGGCTACAGTCTACGAGGCTGTTCTCCAACATCTCACCTGCATGAGGTGGCTACAGTCTACGAGGCTGTTCTCCAACATCTCACCTGCATGAGGTGGCTACAGTCTATGAGGCTGTTCTCCAACATCTCACCTGCATGAGGTGGCTACAGTCTACGAGGCTGTTCTCCAACATCTCACCTGCATGAGGTGGCTACAGTCTATGAGGCTGTTCTCCAACATCTCACCTGCATGAGGTGGCTACAGTCTATGAGGCTGTTCAACATCTCACCTGCATGAGGTGGCTACAGTCTATGAGGCTGTTCTCCAACATCTCACCTGCATGAGGTGGCTACAGTCTATGAGGCTGTTCTCCAACATCTCACCTGCATGAGGTGGCTACAGTCTACGAGGCTGTTCTCCAACATCTCACCTGCATGAGGTGACTACAGTCTATGAGGCTGTTCAACATCTCACCTGCATGAGGTGGCTACAGTCTATGAGGCTGTTCTCCAACATCTCACCTGCATGAGGTGGCTACAGTCTACGAGGCTGTTCTCCAACATCTCACCTGCATGAGGTGGCTACAGTCTATGAGGCTGTTCAACATCTCACCTGCATGAGGTGGCTACAGTCTACGAGGCTGTTCTCCAACATCTCACCTGCATGAGGGGACTACAGTCTACGAGGCTGTTCTCCAACATCTCACCTGCATGAGGGGACTACAGTCTATGAGGCTGTTCTCCAACATCTCACCTGCATGAGGTGACTACAGTCTACGAGGCTGTTCTCCAACATCTCACCTGCATGAGGTGGCTACAGTCTATGAGGCTGTTCTCCAACATCTCACCTGCATGAGGTGACTACAGTCTATGAGGCTGTTCTCCAACATCTCACCTGCATGAGGTGACTACAGTCTATGAGGCTGTTCTCCAACATCTCACCTGCATGAGGTGACTACAGTCTATGAGGCTGTTCTCCAACATCTCACCTGCATGAGGTGGCTACAGTCTATGAGGCTGTTCTCCAACATCTCACCTGCATGAGGTGACTACAGTCTATGAGGCTGTTCTCCAACATCTCACCTGCATGAGGTGACTACAGTCTATGAGGCTGTTCTCCAACATCTCACCTGCATGAGGTGGCTACAGTCTATGAGGCTGTTCTCCAACATCTCACCTGCATGAGGTGACTACAGTCTACGAGGCTGTTCTCCAACATCTCACCTGCATGAGGTGACTACAGTCTACGAGGCTGTTCTCCAACATCTCTCACCTGCATGAGGTGACTACAGTCTACGAGGCTGTTCTCCAACATCTCACCTGCATGAGGGGACTACAGTCTACGAGGCTGTTCTCCAACATCTCACCTGCATGAGGTGGCTACAGTCTATGAGGCTGTTCAACATCTCACCTGCATGAGGTGGCTACAGTCTATGAGGCTGTTCTCCAACATCTCACCTGCATGAGGTGACTACAGTCTATGAGGCTGTTCTCCAACATCTTACCTGCATGAGGTGGCTACAGTCTACGAGGCTGTTCTCCAACATCTCACCTGCATGAGGTGGCTACAGTCTATGAGGCTGTTCTCCAACATCTCACCTGCATGAGGTGGCTACAGTCTACGAGGCCGTTATCCAACATCTCACCTGCATGAGGTGGCTACAGTCTATGAGGCTGTTCTCCAACATCTCACCTGCATGAGGGGACTACAGTCTATGAGGCTGTTCTCCAACATCTCACCTGCATGAGGGGACTACAGTCTATGAGGCTGTTCAACATCTCACCTGCATGAGGTGGCTACAGTCTATGAGGCTGTTCTCCAACATCTCACCTGCATGAGGTGACTACAGTCTATGAGGCTGTTCAACATCTCACCTGCATGAGGTGGCTACAGTCTATGAGGCTGTTCTCCAACATCTCACCTGCATGAGGTGGCTACAGTCTATGAGGCTGTTCAACATCTCACCTGCATGAGGTGGCTACAGTCTATGAGGCTGTTCTCCAACATCTCACCTGCATGAGGTGACTACAGTCTATGAGGCTGTTCAACATCTCACCTGCATGAGGTGGCTACAGTCTATGAGGCTGTTCAACATCTCACCTGCATGAGGTGGCTACAGTCTATGAGGCTGTTCTCCAACATCTCACCTGCATGAGGTGACTACAGTCTACGAGGCTGTTCTCCAACATCTCTCACCTGCATGAGGTGACTACAGTCTATGAGGCTGTTCTCCAACATCTCCTGAGTGATCCATCCCATGGTGCTGTAGAAGTCGTCTGCGGTCTGACAGTACTCTATATGCCTGGAGGAGATGGGGGGAACACAGGTTATAATGTGTAGGGGTTATAGTGTGTAGGGGTTAGGGTTAGAGTGTGTAGGGGTTAGGGTTAGAGTGTGTAGGGGTTATAGTGTGTAGGGGTTATAGTGTGTAGGGGTTAGGGTTAGAGTGTGTAGGGGTTAGGGTTAGAGTGTGTAGGGGTCAGGGTTATAGTGTCTAGGGGTTAGGGTTATAGTGTGTAGGGGTTAGGGTTATAGTGTGTAGGGGTTATAGTGTGTAGGGGTCAGGGTTATAGTGTGTAGGGGTTAGGGTTATAGTGTGTAGGGGTTATAGTGTCTAGGGGTTAGGGTTATAGTGTGTAGGGGTTAGGGTTATAGTGTGTAGGGGTTATCGTGTGTAGGGGTTAGGGTTATAGTGTGTAGGGGTTATAGTGTGTAGGGGTTAGGGTTATAGTGTGTAGGGGTTATAGTGTGTAGGGGTTAGGGTTATAGTGTGTAGGGGTTATAGTGTGTAGGGTTTAGGGTTATAGTGTGTAGGGGTTAGGGTTATAGTGTGTAGGGGTTAGGGTTATAGTGTGTAGGGGTTAGGTGTGTAGGGTGTGTAGGGGTTAAGGGGTTAGGGTTATAGTGTGTAGGGGTTAGGGTTATAGTGTGTAGGGGTTAGGGTTAGAGTGTGTAGGGGTTAGGGTTAGTGTGTAGGGGTCAGGGTTATAGTGTCTAGGGGTTAGGGTTATAGTGTGTAGGGGTTATAGTGTGTAGGGGTCAGGGTTATAGTGTGTAGGGGTTATCGTGTGTAGGGGTTAGGGTTATAGTGTGTAGGGGTTATAGTGTGTAGGGGTCAGGGTTATAGTGTGTAGGGTTTAGGGTTATAGTGTGTAGGGGTTAGGGTTATAGTGTGTAGGGGTTAGGGTTATAGTGTGTAGGGGTCAGGGTTATAGTGTCTAGGGGTTAGGGTTATAGTGTGTAGGGTTTAGGGTTATAGTGTGTAGGGGTTAGGGTTATAGTGTGTAGGGGTTAGGGTTATAGTGTGTAGGGGTTAGGGTTATAGTGTGTAGGGGTTAGGGTTATAGTGTGTAGGGGTTATAGTGTGTAGGGGTTAGGGTTATAGTGTGTAGGGGTTAGGGTTATAGTGTGTAGGGGTTAGGGTTATAGTGTGTAGGGGTTAGGGTTATAGTGTGTAGGGGTTAGGGTTATAGTGTGTAGGGGTTATAGTGTGTAGGGGTTAGGGTTATAGTGTGTAGGGGTTAGGGTTATAGTGTCTAGGGGTTAGGGTTATAGTGTGTAGGGGTTATAGTGTCTAGGGGTTAGGGTTATAGTGTCTAGGGGTTATAGTGTGTAGGGGTTAGGGTTATAGTGTGTAGGGGTTATAGTGTCTAGGGGTTAGGGTTATAGTGTGTAGGGGTTATAGTGTGTAGGGGTTAGGGTTATAGTGTGTAGGGGTTATAGTGTGTAAGGGTTATAGTGTGTAAGGGTTATAGTGTGTAGGGGTTATAGTGTCTAGGGGTTAGGGTTATAGTGTCTAGGGGTTAGGGTTATAGTGTGTAGGGGTTATAGTGTGTAGGGTTTAGGGTTATAGTGTCTAGGGGTTAGGGTTATAGTGTGTAGGGGTTATAGTGTGTAGGGGTTAGGGTTATAGTGTGTAGGGGTTATAGTGTGTAAGGGTTATAGTGTGTAAGGGTTATAGTGTGTAGGGGTTATAGTGTCTAGGGGTTAGGGTTATAGTGTCTAGGGGTTAGGGTTATAGTGTGTAGGGGTTATAGTGTGTAGGGTTTAGGGTTATAGTGTGTAGGGGTTATAGTGTCTAGGGGTTAGGGTTATAGTGTGTAGGGGTTATAGTGTGTAGGGGTTAGGGTTATAGTGTGTAGGGGTTTATAGTGTGTAGGGGTTATAGTGTGTAGGGGTTTATAGTGTGTAGGGGTTAGGGTTATAGTGTGTAGGGGTTATAGTGTCTAGGGGTTAGGGTTATAGTGTGTAGGGGTTAGGGTTATAGTGTGTAGGGGTTATCGTGTGTAGGGGTTAGGGTTATAGTGTGTAGGGGTTATAGTGTCTAGGGGTTATGGTTATAGTGTGTAGGGGTTATAGTGTGTAGGGGTTAGGGTTATAGTGTGTAGGGGTTATAGTGTGTAGGGTTTAGGGTTATAGTGTGTAGGGGTTAGGGTTATAGTGTGTAGGGGTTAGGGTTATAGTGTGTAGGGGTTAGGGTTATAGTGTGTAGGGGTTATAGTGTGTAGGGGTTAGGGTTATAGTGTGTAGGGGTTAGGGTTATAGTGTGTAGGGGTTAGGGTTAGAGTGTGTAGGGGTTAGGGTTAGTGTGTAGGGGTCAGGGTTATAGTGTCTAGGGGTTAGGGTTATAGTGTGTAGGGGTTATAGTGTGTAGGGGTCAGGGTTATAGTGTGTAGGGGTTATCGTGTGTAGGGGTTAGGGTTATAGTGTGTAGGGGTTATAGTGTGTAGGGGTCAGGGTTATAGTGTGTAGGGTTTAGGGTTATAGTGTGTAGGGGTTAGGGTTATAGTGTGTAGGGGTTAGGGTTATAGTGTGTAGGGGTCAGGGTTATAGTGTCTAGGGGTTAGGGTTATAGTGTGTAGGGTTTAGGGTTATAGTGTGTAGGGGTTAGGGTTATAGTGTGTAGGGGTTAGGGTTATAGTGTGTAGGGGTTAGGGTTATAGTGTGTAGGGGTTAGGGTTATAGTGTGTAGGGGTTATAGTGTGTAGGGGTTAGGGTTATAGTGTGTAGGGGTTAGGGTTATAGTGTGTAGGGGTTAGGGTTATAGTGTGTAGGGGTTAGGGTTATAGTGTGTAGGGGTTAGGGTTATAGTGTGTAGGGGTTATAGTGTGTAGGGGTTAGGGTTATAGTGTGTAGGGGTTAGGGTTATAGTGTCTAGGGGTTAGGGTTATAGTGTGTAGGGGTTATAGTGTCTAGGGGTTAGGGTTATAGTGTCTAGGGGTTATAGTGTGTAGGGGTTAGGGTTATAGTGTGTAGGGGTTATAGTGTCTAGGGGTTAGGGTTATAGTGTGTAGGGGTTATAGTGTGTAGGGGTTAGGGTTATAGTGTGTAGGGGTTATAGTGTGTAAGGGTTATAGTGTGTAAGGGTTATAGTGTGTAGGGGTTATAGTGTCTAGGGGTTAGGGTTATAGTGTCTAGGGGTTAGGGTTATAGTGTGTAGGGGTTATAGTGTGTAGGGTTTAGGGTTATAGTGTCTAGGGGTTAGGGTTATAGTGTGTAGGGGTTATAGTGTGTAGGGGTTAGGGTTATAGTGTGTAGGGGTTATAGTGTGTAAGGGTTATAGTGTGTAAGGGTTATAGTGTGTAGGGGTTATAGTGTCTAGGGGTTAGGGTTATAGTGTCTAGGGGTTAGGGTTATAGTGTGTAGGGGTTATAGTGTGTAGGGTTTAGGGTTATAGTGTGTAGGGGTTATAGTGTCTAGGGGTTAGGGTTATAGTGTGTAGGGGTTATAGTGTGTAGGGTTTAGGGTTATAGTGTCTAGGGGTTAGGGTTATAGTGTGTAGGGTTTAGGGTTATAGTGTGTAGGGTTTAGGGTTATAGTGTGTAGGGGTTAGGGTTATAGTGTGTAGGGGTTATAGTGTGTAGGGGTTAGGGTTATAGTGTGTAGGGGTTAGGGTTATAGTGTCTAGGGGTTAGGGTTATAGTGTGTAGGGGTTATAGTGTCTAGGGGTTAGGGTTATAGTGTCTAGGGGTTATAGTGTGTAGGGGTTAGGGTTATAGTGTGTAGGGGTTATAGTGTCTAGGGGTTAGGGTTATAGTGTGTAGGGGTTATAGTGTGTAGGGGTTAGGGTTATAGTGTGTAGGGGTTATAGTGTGTAAGGGTTATAGTGTGTAAGGGTTATAGTGTGTAGGGGTTATAGTGTCTAGGGGTTAGGGTTATAGTGTCTAGGGGTTAGGGTTATAGTGTGTAGGGGTTATAGTGTGTAGGGTTTAGGGTTATAGTGTCTAGGGGTTAGGGTTATAGTGTGTAGGGGTTATAGTGTGTAGGGGTTAGGGTTATAGTGTGTAGGGGTTATAGTGTGTAAGGGTTATAGTGTGTAAGGGTTATAGTGTGTAGGGGTTATAGTGTCTAGGGGTTAGGGTTATAGTGTCTAGGGGTTAGGGTTATAGTGTGTAGGGGTTATAGTGTGTAGGGGTTAGGGTTATAGTGTGTAGGGGTTATAGTGTCTAGGGGTTAGGGTTATAGTGTGTAGGGGTTATAGTGTGTAGGGGTTAGGGTTAGTGTCTAGGGGTTAGGGTTATAGTGTGTAGGGTTTAGGGTTATAGTGTGTAGGGTTTAGGGTTATAGTGTCTAGGGGTTAGGGTTATAGTGTGTAGGGTTTAGGGTTATAGTGTGTAGGGTTTAGGGTTATAGTGTGTAGGGTTTAGGGTTATAGTGTCTAGGGGTTAGGGTTATAGTGTGTAGGGTTTAGGGTTATAGTGTCTAGGGGTTAGGGTTATAGTGTGTAGGGGTTAGAGTGTGTAGGGGTCAGGGTTATAGTGTGTAGGGGTTAGAGTGTGTAGGGGTTAGGGTTATAGTGTGTAGGGGTTATAGTGTGTAGGGGTTAGGGTACTCACTCCTCCAGGTGAGACCAGATAGCCAGAGCCACCCTCAGCAGAACCTCAGAACCTTCGAAGAACACAGAGTCCCAGATCTTCAGCACGGTGTTGTGGGGCAGGCAGGTAGCAAACATGGTCAGAAACCACTGCATCGTGAACACGTTGGTCAGAGGAGGCTCGTAGCTGCCTGTAAGACACACGCTGGCGTTAGTCAGGGCAGGCAGGTAGCAAACATGGTCAGAAACCACTGCATCGTGAACACGTTGGTCAGAGGAGGCTCGTAGCTGCCTGTAACACACACCGGCGTTAGTCAGGGCAGGCACGTAGCAAACATGGTCAGAAACCACTGCATCGTGAACACGTTGGTCAGAGGAGGCTCGTAGCTGCCTGTAAGACACACGCTGGCGTTAGTCAGGGGAGTTGCAGCGGTCCGTATGACAGAGACAGCGTTAGTCAGGGGAGTTGTAGCGGTCCGTATGACAGAGACAGCGTTAGTCAGGGGAGTGGTAGCGGTCCGTATGACAGAGACAGCGTTAGTCAGGGGAGTGGTAGCGGTCCGTATGACAGAGACAGCGTTAGTCAGGGGAGTGGTAGCGGTCCGTAGGACAGAGACAGCGTTAGTCAGGGGAGTCGTAGCGGTCCGTATGACAGAGACAGCGTTAGTCAGGGGAGTGGTAGCGGTCCGTAGGACAGAGACAGCGTTAGTCAGGGGAGTGGTAGCGGTCCGTATGACAGAGACAGCGTTAGTCAGGGGAGTCGTAGCGGTCCGTATGACAGAGACAGCGTTAGTCAGGGGAGTCGTAGCGGTCCGTATGACAGAGACAGCGTTAGTCAGGGGAGTCGTAGCGGTCCGTATGACAGAGACAGCGTTAGTCAGGGGAGTGGTAGCGGTCCGTATGACAGAGACAGCGTTAGTCAGGGGAGTGGTAGCGGTCCGTATGACAGAGACAGCGTTAGTCAGGGGAGTGGTAGCGGTCCGTATGACAGAGACAGCGTTAGTCAGGGGAGTGGTAGCGGTCCGTAGGACAGAGACAGCGTTAGTCAGGGGAGTGGTAGTGGTCCGTATGACAGAGACAGCGTTAGTCAGGGGAGTGGTAGCGGTCCGTAGGACAGAGACAGCGTTAGTCAGGGGAGTGGTAGCGGTCCGTATGACAGAGACAGCGTTAGTCAGGGGAGTGGTAGTGGTCCGTAGGACAGAGACAGCGTTAGTCAGGGGAGTGGTAGCGGTCCGTAGGACAGAGACAGCGTTAGTCAGGGGAGTGGTAGCGGTCAGGGGAGTTGTAGCGGTCCGTAGGACAGAGACAGCGTTAGTCAGGGGAGTGGTAGCGGTCCGTAGGACAGAGACAGCGTTAGTCAGGGGAGTGGTAGCGGTCAGGGGAGTTGTAGCGGTCCGTATGACAGAGACAGCGTTAGTCAGGGGAGTGGTAGTGGTCCGTATGACAGAGACAGCGTTAGTCAGGGGAGTGGTAGTGGTCCGTAGGACAGAGACAGCGTTAGTCAGGGGAGTGGTAGCGGTCCGTAGGACAGAGACAGCGTTAGTCAGGGGAGTCGTAGCGGTCAGGGGAGTTGTAGCGGTCCGTATGACAGAGACAGCGTTAGTCAGGGGAGTCGTAGCGGTCAGGGGAGTGGTAGTGGTCCGTATGACAGAGACAGCGTTAGTCAGGGGAGTGGTAGCGGTCCGTATGACAGAGACAGCGTTAGTCAGGGGAGTGGTAGCGGTCCGTATGACAGAGACAGCGTTAGTCAGGGGAGTGGTAGCGGTCCGTATGACAGAGACAGCGTTAGTCAGGGGAGTGGTAGCGGTCCGTATGACAGAGACAGCGTTAGTCAGGGGAGTCGTAGCGGTCCGTATGACAGAGACAGCGTTAGTCAGGGGAGTGGTAGCGGTCCGTATGACAGAGACAGCGTTAGTCAGGGGAGTCGTAGTGGTCCGTATGACAGAGACAGCGTTAGTCAGGGGAGTCGTAGCGGTCCGTATGACAGAGACAGCGTTAGTCAGGGGAGTCGTAGCGGTCCGTATGACAGAGACAGCGTTAGTCAGGGGAGTTGTAGTGGTCCGTATGACAGAGACAGCGTTAGTCAGGGGAGTGGTAGCGGTCCGTATGACAGAGACAGCGTTAGTCAGGGGAGTGGTAGTGGTCCGTAGGACAGAGACAGCGTTAGTCAGGGGAGTGGTAGTGGTCCGTATGACAGAGACAGCGTTAGTCAGGGGAGTGGTAGTGGTCCGTAACACAGAGACAGCGTTAGTCAGGGGAGTGGTAGTGGTCCGTATGACAGAGACAGCGTTAGTCAGGGGAGTGGTAGCGGTCCGTATGACAGAGACAGCGTTAGTCAGGGGAGTGGTAGCGGTCCGTATGACAGAGACAGCGTTAGTCAGGGGAGTGGTAGTGGTCCGTATGACAGAGACAGCGTTAGTCAGGGGAGTCGTAGCGGTCCGTATGACAGAGACAACGTTAGTCAGGGGAGTGGTAGCGGTCCGTATGACAGAGACAGCGTTAGTCAGGGGAGTGGTAGCGGTCCGTATGACAGAGACAGCGTTAGTCAGGGGAGTGGTAGTGGTCCGTAGGACAGAGACAGCGTTAGTCAGGGGAGTGGTAGTGGTCCGTATGACAGAGACAGCGTTAGTCAGGGGAGTGGTAGCGGTCCGTATGACAGAGACAGCGTTAGTCAGGGGAGTCGTAGCGGTCCGTATGACAGAGACAGCGTTAGTCAGGGGAGTGGTAGCGGTCCGTATGACAGAGACAGCGTTAGTCAGGGGAGTCGTAGCGGTCAGGGGAGTTGTAGCGGTCCGTATGACAGAGACAGCGTTAGTCAGGGGAGTCGTAGCGGTCCGTATGACAGAGACAGCGTTAGTCAGGGGAGTCGTAGCGGTCCGTATGACAGAGACAGCGTTAGTCAGGGGAGTCGTAGCGGTCCGTATGACAGAGACAGCGTTAGTCAGGGGAGTGGTAGCGGTCCGTATGACAGAGACAGCGTTAGTCAGGGGAGTGGTAGCGGTCCGTATGACAGAGACAGCGTTAGTCAGGGGAGTGGTAGCGGTCCGTATGACAGAGACAGCGTTAGTCAGGGGAGTGGTAGCGGTCCGTATGACAGAGACAGCGTTAGTCAGGGGAGTGGTAGCGGTCCGTATGACAGAGACAGCGTTAGTCAGGGGAGTGGTAGCGGTCCGTATGACAGAGACAGCGTTAGTCAGGGGAGTGGTAGCGGTCCGTATGACAGAGACAGCGTTAGTCAGGGGAGTGGTAGCGGTCCGTATGACAGAGACAGCGTTAGTCAGGGGAGTGGTAGCGGTCCGTATGACAGAGACAGCGTTAGTCAGGGGAGTTGTAGCGGTCCGTATGACAGAGACAGCGTTAGTCAGGGGAGTGGTAGCGGTCCGTAGGACAGAGACAGCGTTAGTCAGGGGAGTCGTAGCGGTCCGTATGACAGAGACAGCGTTAGTCAGGGGAGTGGTAGCGGTCCGTATGACAGAGACAGCGTTAGTCAGGGGAGTGGTAGCGGTCCGTATGACAGAGACAGCGTTAGTCAGGGGAGTCGTAGCGGTCCGTATGACAGAGACAGCGTTAGTCAGGGGAGTGGTAGCGGTCCGTATGACAGAGACAGCGTTAGTCAGGGGAGTGGTAGTGGTCCGTATGACAGAGACAGCGTTAGTCAGGGGAGTTGTAGCGGTCCGTATGACAGAGACAGCGTTAGTCAGGGGAGTCGTAGCGGTCCGTATGACAGAGACAGCGTTAGTCAGGGGAGTCGTAGCGGTCCGTATGACAGAGACAGCGTTAGTCAGGGGAGTGGTAGCGGTCCGTATGACAGAGACAGCGTTAGTCAGGGGAGTCGTAGTGGTCCGTATGACAGAGACAGCGTTAGTCAGGGGAGTGGTAGCGGTCCGTATGACAGAGACAGCGTTAGTCAGGGGAGTGGTAGCGGTCCGTAGGACAGAGACAGCGTTAGTCAGGGGAGTCGTAGTGGTCCGTATGACAGAGACAGCGTTAGTCAGGGGAGTGGTAGTGGTCCGTAACACAGAGACAGCGTTAGTCAGGGGAGTTGTAGCGGTCCGTATGACAGAGACAGCGTTAGTCAGGGGAGTCGTAGCGGTCCGTATGACAGAGACAGCGTTAGTCAGGGGAGTCGTAGCGGTCCGTAGGACAGAGACAGCGTTAGTCAGGGGAGTGGTAGCGGTCCGTATGACAGAGACAGCGTTAGTCAGGGGAGTGGTAGCGGTCCGTATGACAGAGACAGCGTTAGTCAGGGGAGTCGTAGCGGTCCGTATGACAGAGACAGCGTTAGTCAGGGGAGTTGTAGCGGTCCGTATGACAGAGACAGCGTTAGTCAGGGGAGTGGTAGCGGTCCGTATGACAGAGACAGCGTTAGTCAGGGGAGTGGTAGCGGTCCGTATGACAGAGACAGCGTTAGTCAGGGGAGTCGTAGCGGTCCGTATGACAGAGACAGCGTTAGTCAGGGGAGTGGTAGCGGTCCGTATGACAGAGACAGCGTTAGTCAGGGGAGTGGTAGCGGTCCGTATGACAGAGACAGCGTTAGTCAGGGGAGTCGTAGCGGTCCGTATGACAGAGACAGCGTTAGTCAGGGGAGTGGTAGCGGTCCGTATGACAGAGACAGCGTTAGTCAGGGGAGTCGTAGCGGTCCGTATGACAGAGACAACGTTAGTCAGGGGAGTTGTAGCGGTCCGTATGACAGAGACAGCGTTAGTCAGGGGAGTCGTAGCGGTCCGTATGACAGAGACAGCGTTAGTCAGGGGAGTGGTAGCGGTCCGTATGACAGAGACAGCGTTAGTCAGGGGAGTGGTAGCGGTCCGTATGACAGAGACAGCGTTAGTCAGGGGAGTCGTAGCGGTCCGTATGACAGAGACAGCGTTAGTCAGGGGAGTGGTAGTGGTCCGTATGACAGAGACAGCGTTAGTCAGGGGAGTTGTAGCGGTCCGTATGACAGAGACAGCGTTAGTCAGGGGAGTTGTAGCGGTCCGTATGACAGAGACAGCGTTAGTCAGGGGAGTGGTAGCGGTCCGTATGACAGAGACAGCGTTAGTCAGGGGAGTTGTAGCGGTCCGTATGACAGAGACAGCGTTAGTCAGGGGAGTTGTAGTGGTCCGTATGACAGAGACAGCGTTAGTCAGGGGAGTTGTAGCGGTCCGTATGACAGAGACAGCGTTAGTCAGGGGAGTGGTAGCGGTCCGTATGACAGAGACAGCGTTAGTCAGGGGAGTGGTAGCGGTCCGTATGACAGAGACAGCGTTAGTCAGGGGAGTGGTAGCGGTCCGTATGACAGAGACAGCGTTAGTCAGGGGAGTCGTAGCGGTCCGTATGACAGAGACAGCGTTAGTCAGGGGAGTCGTAGCGGTCCGTATGACAGAGACAGCGTTAGTCAGGGGAGTCGTAGCGGTCAGGGGAGTTGTAGCGGTCCGTATGACAGAGACAGCGTTAGTCAGGGGAGTCGTAGCGGTCCGTAACACAGAGACAGCGTTAGTCAGGGGAGTCGTAGCGGTCCGTATGACAGAGACAGCGTTAGTCAGGGGAGTGGTAGCGGTCCGTAGGACAGAGACAGCGTTAGTCAGGGGAGTCGTAGCGGTCCGTATGACAGAGACAGCGTTAGTCAGGGGAGTGGTAGCGGTCCGTATGACAGAGACAGCGTTAGTCAGGGGAGTTGTAGCGGTCCGTATGACAGAGACAGCGTTAGTCAGGGGAGTCGTAGCGGTCCGTATGACAGAGACAGCGTTAGTCAGGGGAGTGGTAGCGGTCCGTATGACAGAGACAGCGTTAGTCAGGGGAGTGGTAGCGGTCCGTATGACAGAGACAGCGTTAGTCAGGGGAGTGGTAGCGGTCCGTATGACAGAGACAGCGTTAGTCAGGGGAGTGGTAGTGGTCCGTATGACAGAGACAGCGTTAGTCAGGGGAGTTGTAGCGGTCCGTATGACAGAGACAGCGTTAGTCAGGGGAGTTGTAGCGGTCCGTATGACAGAGACAGCGTTAGTCAGGGGAGTGGTAGTGGTCCGTATGACAGAGACAGCGTTAGTCAGGGGAGTGGTAGCGGTCCGTATGACAGAGACAGCGTTAGTCAGGGGAGTTGTAGTGGTCCGTATGACAGAGACAGCGTTAGTCAGGGGAGTTGTAGCGGTCCGTATGACAGAGACAGCGTTAGTCAGGGGAGTGGTAGCGGTCCGTATGACAGAGACAGCGTTAGTCAGGGGAGTGGTAGCGGTCCGTATGACAGAGACAGCGTTAGTCAGGGGAGTGGTAGCGGTCCGTATGACAGAGACAGCGTTAGTCAGGGGAGTCGTAGCGGTCCGTATGACAGAGACAGCGTTAGTCAGGGGAGTCGTAGCGGTCCGTATGACAGAGACAGCGTTAGTCAGGGGAGTCGTAGCGGTCAGGGGAGTTGTAGCGGTCCGTATGACAGAGACAGCGTTAGTCAGGGGAGTCGTAGCGGTCCGTAACACAGAGACAGCGTTAGTCAGGGGAGTCGTAGCGGTCCGTATGACAGAGACAGCGTTAGTCAGGGGAGTGGTAGCGGTCCGTAGGACAGAGACAGCGTTAGTCAGGGGAGTCGTAGCGGTCCGTATGACAGAGACAGCGTTAGTCAGGGGAGTGGTAGCGGTCCGTATGACAGAGACAGCGTTAGTCAGGGGAGTGGTAGCGGTCCGTATGACAGAGACAGCGTTAGTCAGGGGAGTGGTAGCGGTCCGTATGACAGAGACAGCGTTAGTCAGGGGAGTCGTAGTGGTCCGTATGACAGAGACAGCGTTAGTCAGGGGAGTGGTAGTGGTCCGTATGACAGAGACAGCGTTAGTCAGGGGAGTGGTAGCGGTCCGTATGACAGAGACAGCGTTAGTCAGGGGAGTGGTAGTGGTCCGTATGACAGAGACAGCGTTAGTCAGGGGAGTCGTAGCGGTCCGTATGACAGAGACAGCGTTAGTCAGGGGAGTGGTAGCGGTCCGTAGGACAGAGACAGCGTTAGTCAGGGGAGTTGTAGCGGTCCGTATGACAGAGACAGCGTTAGTCAGGGGAGTTGTAGCGGTCCGTATGACAGAGACAGCGTTAGTCAGGGGAGTGGTAGCGGTCCGTATGACAGAGACAGCGTTAGTCAGGGGAGTCGTAGCGGTCCGTATGACAGAGACAGCGTTAGTCAGGGGAGTCGTAGCGGTCCGTATGACAGAGACAGCGTTAGTCAGGGGAGTTGTAGCGGTCCGTATGACAGAGACAGCGTTAGTCAGGGGAGTGGTAGCGGTCCGTATGACAGAGACAGCGTTAGTCAGGGGAGTGGTAGCGGTCCGTAGGACAGAGACAGCGTTAGTCAGGGGAGTCGTAGCGGTCCGTATGACAGAGACAGCGTTAGTCAGGGGAGTTGTAGCGGTCCGTATGACAGAGACAGCGTTAGTCAGGGGAGTGGTAGCGGTCCGTATGACAGAGACAGCGTTAGTCAGGGGAGTGGTAGCGGTCCGTATGACAGAGACAGCGTTAGTCAGGGGAGTGGTAGCGGTCCGTAGGACAGAGACAGCGTTAGTCAGGGGAGTGGTAGTGGTCCGTATGACAGAGACAGCGTTAGTCAGGGGAGTGGTAGCGGTCCGTAGGACAGAGACAGCGTTAGTCAGGGGAGTGGTAGTGGTCCGTATGACAGAGACAGCGTTAGTCAGGGGAGTGGTAGTGGTCCGTAGGACAGAGACAGCGTTAGTCAGGGGAGTGGTAGCGGTCCGTAGGACAGAGACAGCGTTACTCAGGGGAGTCGTAGCGGTCCGTATGACAGAGACAGCGTTAGTCAGGGGAGTCGTAGCGGTCCGTATGACAGAGACAGCGTTAGTCAGGGGAGTTGTAGCGGTCCGTATGACAGAGACAGCGTTAGTCAGGGGAGTCGTAGCGGTCAGGGGAGTTGTAGCGGTCCGTATGACAGAGACAGCGTTAGTCAGGGGAGTCGTAGCGGTCAGGGGAGTTGTAGCGGTCCGTATGACAGAGACAGCGTTAGTCAGGGGAGTCGTAGCGGTCAGGGGAGTTGTAGCGGTCCGTATGACAGAGACAGCGTTAGTCAGGGGAGTCGTAGTGGTCCGTATGACAGAGACAGCGTTAGTCAGGGGAGTCGTAGTGGTCCGTATGACAGAGACAGCGTTAGTCAGGGGAGTGGTAGCGGTCCGTATGACAGAGACAGCGTTAGTCAGGGGAGTGGTAGCGGTCCGTATGACAGAGACAGCGTTAGTCAGGGGAGTGGTAGCGGTCCGTAGGACAGAGACAGCGTTAGTCAGGGGAGTGGTAGTGGTCCGTATGACAGAGACAGCGTTAGTCAGGGGAGTGGTAGCGGTCCGTATGACAGAGACAGCGTTAGTCAGGGGAGTTGTAGCGGTCCGTATGACAGAGACAGCGTTAG